>NW_020940360.1:22568575-22595150 GCF_900497805.2 Vombatus ursinus
ATCTATCTATCTATCTATCTATCTATCTATCTATCTATCTATCTATCTATCTATCTATCTGTCTACATATAATTTATTTTTCCCTCCAACTACCCTAATACTGGCAAAGGTCTCTTGAGTTACAAATATCATCTTTCCATGCAGGAACATAATCAGTTCAAGCTTAATAAGTCCCTGATGCTTTCTCTTTCCTGTTTACCTCTTCAAGCTTCTCTTGAGTCTTATATTTGAAAGTCAAATTTTTTATTCAGCTCTGGTCTTTTCCTCAAGAATGTTTGAAAGTCCTCTATTTCACTGAATGTCTATTTTTTTCCCCTGAAGGATTATACTCACTTTTGCTGGGTAGGTGATTCTTGGTTCTAATCAACCACCTAGGTTGTCTTTGACTGGAAATTTGTTTTACTCTGTCTTTTTGTGGGTTCTGCTGCTCTAGAATTTGTCTAGAGCCATTTTTTTACAGGTATTTACAGATATTTTTACAGGGTTTGGGTGAGAGCTCAAGCAAGTCACTGCTTTTATTCTACCATCATGGTTCTGCCTCAGTCAAATGGTTTTAATAAAAGTTTTGAGAAATCTTGCCTTTTAAACAGTGGTTTTTATTTCATGACAATTCTTAGTATTTTTCTATATGGTTACTCAATGTCTCAGTGCCATTTTTTCCATGTCTTAATGAATTTTTGACCTAAATTCTTTCTGTTGTCAATTAAGCCATTTCCTGCATCTCTGGCTATTAGTGGAACCCAATTCCTTTAGCCTCTATGTAGAGATGTCATATTTAGGCCTTTAATAATTTTCAAAGTTCTTTCCTTCATTTTATACTTGAGGACTTAAAAACTTTAATGTTGGGGTAAAAAAGACATTGTGGTGGTAAGGGTACACAGGAGGAGTGATAGTTGTCTTCAAGTATTTGAAGAACTATACTCATGGAAGTGTTTTTTGCTTGGTCTTGGAAGTGCAAGATAAATATAGACTTGATATAAGGAGAAACTTCTTAAGAAGTAAAGAATATCCAAATGTACAGTGGGCTCTCTTAGGAAGCAGTGAGTTTCCTCTTATCAAAGATCTTCAAATAAAGGATGGATGAGTTTGTAATAATAATAACTACAGTAATTATTAATAACAATAATTATTAGCTAGCATTTATATACCACTTTAAAATTTGTAGAGTGCTTTACAAATATTTTTGCATCCTCACAACAATCCTGAGAGGTAGGTGCTATTATTATCCCCATGTTGTAGATGAGGAAACTGAGGCACATTTGCCCAAGATCACGCAGTTAGTGTCTGAGGCTGAATTTGAACTCAGGACTGCCTGATTCCATGTCTAGCACTCTATCCACTGTACCACCTAGCTTCCCAGGAGATATAAAGAAAATTCTTTTATGGCTCCTAGGTGTACTAAATCAAGGGTTCTTAACTTTTTTGTGTCATGGATATCTCTGGCACCATGGTGAAGACCATGGACACCCCCACAATAATGTTTTTAAATGCATAAAAATAACATACACATAACTACAAAGGAAACCAATTGTATTGAAATACACTTATCAAAATATTTTTTTAAAAGTTCATGGACCTCAGGTTTAAGAAATCCTGTACTAAATTTTCCAACTTTTGAAGAACTTGGAAAGTTTTTTCCAATCAGATTAAGATTTTGCCATTCCCTTCTTTTACCTCATGTCATGAGGAATCATCAGAGTTGAACTTTAATAAATATGAAGGTGAGCACAATTTTTTAAAGAAAAGTATGTAATTACAGATGATTTCATTTCAAAGTTTTACCATAATTTTTTGCTTGTTCTATATAGATTCTTCCTCTCCAGGATTGAAATTACTCTAAGGCAAGCCAACATTTGCTCAGTGGGACAGAATATAAATACTTGCACTTTTTCTGGGGAGAGGGATGATGATAATGACATCTCTGATCATCCTGCTATCCCTGAAAACTCTTCTTGATGTTTTGGTGCCACAGAAATTTCCCCACATGCTTAAGGATATGGAGTTCCCATCCTTCCTATCCTTTAGCAACTGACGTTATACAGTACCACATCCTACCACCATGGTAGATGCTATAGGTTTAGGGAGTGCCAACTCCCAACTATTATACAGTTGAAGTAGTCTTAGCATATAGAGAACCAGCGTTAGACATACATATTAGATACTGATATCAATTAATTGGATGAGGGGGGAAGAGCATAGTTAGAGAAAGTCCTTTAGAAAGAATTAGGATAGACCTGTGAACATATTCATACTCAAGGAAGTTAGTCTCTGGAAGATAAAAGAACAAACTGGATCCCTATTGTGTTATTGAGCTTAACTAGTAGGGTCCATACGAGAAGGAATGGAAGACGTTTTAGTTGAAGAAGAACAAACTTGAGGGAGGACAGGATAGCTGTGTTTAAGTATTTGGAGGACTATCATATGAAAGAGAGATTCAATTTGCTCTGTCTGACCCTAGAGGGAAGAATTAGAAACAATGGAAAGGCGTTACAAAGAGCTAAAGTGGGGCTTGTCTTATATTAATTTTGTGTATACTCTGTATATGTTGTCTCCCTTGATAGAATGTAAGATAGAAAGTAAGCTCTTTGAAGGTAGGGACCTTATCATTTTTGTCTTTATAGCCCCAGGGTCTAGGATAATGTCTGGCATGTAATGGGTGCTTAGTAAATGCAATTGGTATCAGGAAAGTCTTCTAATAATAGGAGCTATCTAAAATCAGAATTGTTTGCCTTAGGATCTTCATTAGATGTTTTCATGCAGAGTCTGGACGACCACTTAGAGTTAGAGTGTTTTGTTAGAGTGATTATAAGATCATGATTTAAAGAGAGAAGGGAGCTGAGAAGTTGATTAGTACAGCCTCCATTTTAAAGATCAGGAAATTGAGACCCAGAGAAGTTAAGCATCCTACCCAAGGTTATACCAGGTAGTAAGTGACAAAGATAAGTTTTTATTGTCAGACTCCAAATACAGTACACTCTCTTTTGGTTATAGGTTGGACTAAATCATCTCTGAGGTACCTTCTGATTCTGAAATCCTGAAATAAAAAATCTGGTAATTTCTGTGACTGGTATAGTTAGAAATCTAATCTTGCTTTTTTTTTGCAGTATTTTATCTCATCTATCTATCTATCTTCCCACCCCTCAATAACTTAACTCAATTATTAGAAGGGATTTTAGATAAAAGTAAAATAAGCCATAATTTAAGCTAAAAAATGCTATCCCTTTCCCCATATATTTGCATAAAATGCTCTCCCTTTTGTTTATAATTGATTCTGCTATCTTCTCATTATTTTGTAAATTGCTAGTGGGCAAAGACTATACTATTTTGGATTAATTTTAGAACCATGCCTCACATAGTATGCACACTTAAGCTCTTAAAATACTCGTCTCCTATAATTTGGAGTCATCTTTGAGTCTTCTCTCTTCCTCATCATCTTGGTATAATCAGTTGTTCCTACCTCCACGTTAGTTCTCACATCTTATTCTTTCGCTTCATTTAAAGCCCTTCACAAACTGTCTCTAACCTATTTTTCTAGGCTTAGCACCTCACTTTTATGCAAGGCTTATTCAAACTGTAGGCCTTGCTGTTCCTTATGTACAACAGTCCTTCTCCTATTGCCATACCTTTGATGGAATCATGCATACATGTAGAGGTGTAATTTGGTTTTCCTTGCTTTATTGTCAGAGACAGTGAAAGGAGACAAGAATGGGGAGATGGTGTCAAGAGGTTTTCAGAAGAAGAGACTGGGAGAAGAGGGTGCTTATATCAGCCTCATTTTTTTCTTTTTTTTAGTAAAGTAAGAAGTGTGATCCTTAGCCGAAGAGGATGGGAAAGAGGAGATGTGGAAGAGGGAAGAAAAGATCTGATGTATCTTATGTGCATGGATTATATAGGAATTAATCTCTAATTTCTTCCCCTCCCACCACTTAAGACCTAGCAGAAACTTCTACATTGTAGCTGCTTAATGTATGGCTGTTGAATGGAATTGGATTTGGGTAGACCTGGCTTTGTAGAATTGCTTAGATAAAAACAGAGTGAATCATCCCTATATTCTCATTTGACAATTTTCAATGTACTTGAAATGATGTGCTTTTAGAAGACTGGGAGAATTGGCTTCATCCCTGTATTTAGCAGAATGATTGATTTTTTAATAAGTGATGAAGGTAGTAATGGGAATTCAGAATCATTTTTAGTGATAAGCCAAAACAGAATATGTATCTTGATATTTACACATCAGTCTTGGTTTATCAAACTCAACAAAGTTACCAGTATGAGTCAGGTATTTTCATCACACTGTTTGCTCTTTTGAAAAATCTCAGTGTTGCCTGTGGGCCTAGGTTTTTGTTAGGCTCTTCTCTGACTGCTCTTGCCAACAGAGATTCTATTTTCATTTAATTCACTTTGGAGTCTGATTACTTTACCTGCCTCTAAGTATTTATGAATGTGCCTCATTTCAGATAAATATTAAGATTGTTGAATTTTATTGCAATATATTTATTTGTGGTTACCATATTTTACTGCCTATCTGATGCTTGTATCTCCATTAAGTCTGGTGCAACTACAGAAAGGGTTACAACTAATTTTTAAATCTCTAGAGGTTCTCTGTACTTTGAAACAATTAAAGTTTATTAAAATAACTTGACAAGTGTGCATATCTTTTGTTGATTTGGGCTATAAATCTTTTGTTATTTTGTTTCACTTTTCGCATATTTGTCTTATCTTCCCAATTAGACTATAAGTTTCTTGATTGTAGGGGGTCATGTCCTTTTTTTTACTCTTCCACTTCATTCCCCATTGGAGAGAAAAAAAAATGAAAAAAATTTTTTGCATAACATATATAATTAAACAAATTCCTACATTGGCCATTTTCATTGCATTCTGCAACTTCAATCCATCACTTCTCTGTCAAAAATAGGTATTGTTCTTTATCATAGGTCCTCTGGAATAGTAAGAGGTCTTTTAAAAACTTAAAAACTCAGATCAATGCAAAATCGTCTTTCTGATGTTATTGTATAAATTTTTCTTTGATCTTCTCACTTTACTCTGAATCAGTTCATATAAGTCTTCTCAGGTTACTCTATAATCTTCCATTTCTTACAGCACAATAATATTGCATTACATTCATAGATCATAGCTTGTTCAGCCATTCCTCAATTGATGGTCACCTATTTAGCTTCCAGGTTCCTTCCTCCTTCCCTCCCTCCCTTCCTTCCTTTCTCCTTCCTTCTTCTTCTTCCTTCTTCCTTCCTTCCTTCCTTTCTCCTTAATATCTCCTTCCTTCCTTTCTCCTTCTTCCTTTCCTCCCTCCCTCCCTCCCTTTCTTCCTTCCTTTTTTCTTTCCTTCCTTCCTTCCTTCCTTCCTTCCTTCCTTCCTTCCTTCCTTCCTTCCTTCCTTCTTTCCTTCCTTTCTTTTTCTGTCTCACTTTCTCTCTCTCTTATTCCCTCTGTTACTTCCATCCCTTTAGAATATAGTCCTAGTAGTGGTATTGTTGGGTCAAGTAGTACACACAGTTTAGTAACTTTGGAGGCATAATTCCAAATTGCTTTCTGGAATGGTTATACCAATTTACACCTCCACCAACAGTACATGTTTGTCCACAGTCCTTC
Source organism: Vombatus ursinus (assembly GCF_900497805.2). Taxonomy (NCBI): domain Eukaryota; kingdom Metazoa; phylum Chordata; class Mammalia; order Diprotodontia; family Vombatidae; genus Vombatus; species Vombatus ursinus. The sequence continues at coordinate 22,574,183 of NW_020940360.1, forward strand.
AACATTTGTCATTGTCCATTTTTTTGTCAACTTTGCCAAATGAATATGAGGTAGAACCTCAGGATTGCTTTAATTTGCATTTCTCTAATTATCAGTGATTTGGAACATTTTTTTTACATGGCTATTGACAGCTTAGATTTCTTCCTTTGAAAACTGTGTGTTTGTATCCTTTGACCATTTGTTAATTAAAGAATGCTTCTTATTTTTAAATTTAAATCAGTTCCTTATATAGTTTTGAAATAATACATTTATCTGAAAAAGTTGCCAGAAATATATTTTCCCCAGTGAATTGTTCCTTTTTTAATGTTAGCTGGATTAGTTTTGAGTAAATTTTTTTCAATTTTATGTAATCATAATTATCCATTTTCTTAACTATGATCCTCTCCTACCCTTATTTGGGGATAAACTTTTAACCTAACTATTAATCCAAAAAAGTAATTTCTTATTTGTGCCTTTAATTTGTTTTTTATGCTTTTTATCTTCTACAGTGCTTTGCCAATAATAGGTACTGGGCTGCTAGGTGGCACAGCGGACAGAGCACTAGCTCTGGAGTCAGGAGAACCTGAGTTCAAATCCATAACACTCACTAGCTGTGTGACTCTGGGCAAGTTATTTAACCCCAATTGCCACACCAAAAAAAAAAATTGTAAAACAGTTTCCACTTTCCAGCACATTCTGTTTTTTTTCCAAAAAGCAAAAAAAAAAAAAAATGATTAAGGGGCAGCTAGGAAGTACAGTGGATAGAGTTCCAGCCTTAGAGTCAGGAAGACCTGAGTTCAAATCCAGCCTCAGACACTTGGAACTTATTTGCTGTGTGACCCTTGGCACATCATTTAACCCCAATTGCCTCACCAAAAAGCCAAAAAAATGCAGTGATAGGTACTCAATAAATTCTGACTGATTTATGGATTATCCACACTCTTCACTTTTGGTTAAACCAGATTCAATGCAAAAGAGAGGAAATTAAAAAAAAAAGCAAACTTAAATGAGTTGGGCTCAGATTTAAATAGGTGAGCACACTGAATTGCCTTTTGGAATTACTAAGTTGTTTACTGACATTGAGCTTCTCCTTTAGACAAAGGGACATGGAATATTACAACCTTTGAAGAACTGAAAATGACTAGAAAGGCACATGATGGGTGTAGATAATCTTCTTCTTAAATTTAAATTTACTTATTTATTTTTAGTTTTCAACATTGACTTCCATAAGATTTTGAATTTAAAATTTTCTCTCCCTCCTTCCCCTTTCCCTTCCCAAGATGGAATGCAATCTGATATAGTTTCCACATATACATTCATATTAAACATATTTTCACATCAGTCATGTTGTAAAGAAGAATTCTTCTTGTTCACTTGTTTCAGATGTGTCCAATTTTTTGTGACCACATTTGGATTTTTTTTTGGTAAAGATAATAGAGTGGTTTGCCATTTCTTCTCCGGCTCGTTTTATAGATGAGGAAACTGAGGCAAACAGGGTTAAGTGACTTGCCCAGGGTCACACAGCTAGTAAGTGTCTAAGGCCAGATTTGAACTCATGAAGATGAATCTTCCTGATTCTGAGAACAGTGCCCTATCCACTGTGCCAGCTAGCTGCTACATAGAGTCTTAAATGGATAAGTTTTATGAAATATTTTTGCAAAGAAATGTACAGGCAAAAAAATGATGGGATGGTCACATTGGGAGAATGAAAGCTAATTGGCATATGCTCCAGTTATTTTCATGCTTTCGAGTAGTCAGTGACCTTATTCTGAAACCCATCAGTACAATGGCTAGAGCCTCTGTAATGACCTTGTGGGAAGACATAGACAGGTCTCACAGAATATGTAGGGATAGATGGTTTTCAAACTGTATCCTACAATGATGAAGTCATAGGCCCATTTGAGATTGTAAGCTCAGGAAAAGGTTTGGTGACAGGCTAAGGCTGAAGTGGAGTAAGGATAGCTAAACCAAAAAGCCCAGTTATTTAATTCCTCCATTAGAGGTTTATTCCAAAGCCGTGTTGTACTGTAGGATGTGATAATCAATTTTCAAGGGCCCTTGCAGCAGAATGTAAGGTCCTAGAAATCTGTGAAGGCTTTAACTATGGGTATGGTAATGGATCCTTTGTCTTTCCTATAAGTCCCAGGAATAGGCTCATCACCTTGGCCACCAGCAGATAGATTCTCTTAGGTACAACAACTCAGGCGGAATAGGGGAGCATCCATGATCATGAAATACTGGATCCTTGAAATATTGAAGAAAGCACTTCTTTAGCTATATTGCCCTTTTTGTCTCCAATCACAATAGACATTCTAAAGTTGTTTGTATTAGCATGATAATGATGAACTTTTCCCCTTTTGAACTGTTTGACCAAGGGGACTAAAGGAATTCCAAGGTTCATTAGAAATAGAGAGTTAACCTAGAAAGAGGCCAGAGGCTTATAGAAATCTTATTTGTAATATGAAAAAGAGTGAAAATTATTCTCTTAACCTTGGTTAACCCAAAGTAAAAGTTAAAAATTAAGTGGCATTAAGTATATGAGTAAGCAAATGACTCCACTTCAGGAAGGACTGACTAGAAAATTATTCACATATCAGACACCATAGACACAGTAATTTGTCAGATTTACTTGCTGTGTTTATAAGATCTCTCAGAGATTCTATCTTCCTTGATAGTCATGGAAGAAAAGTATTTTAGTTAAGTGTTTATCAAACTAAAAATTGCCTCAGAGATTGCTCATTCTGTTTTCCAAACTTTATCGCTGATTATAGAGCTGAGGCACTTCTATCATTTAATTTTAAGACTGTTTATTAACTTGTCTTTAGGCTAGCTCAGATTGCATATTGCTAAGAAATTAAGTGCTTTGGACAATCAGTAATTTGCATAATTATTGTTTTGGAGATAATTCTGTAGGGAATAGTCTGATTTTATGAATATTTATAAAGCTCCTGATTTGTAAGCCTAGAAAACAATGAGTATAAGGTATTGTTATCCAGTTGTTTGAAAGATAATGAAATATCTAGTGAGAATAAATGTAATATCCTTTGAAATAGTTCTTATGACTTCATCACTACACATCCATTAGATAACAAGAAAAAGAGAGTAAAAGGAAAATTATAATGTAGATTATTCCCAAACTTCCAAGGCACATTCTCCAAAAATGTGTAGTATAATACTTTGTGTGTGAGATTTAATCTAGATAATAATTATATGGATTCATCTGTGCCTGATACCACAGTAGCCCTGATGCTGTATTTGCTTTATAAGTATGCCTGCCTATCTCTGTTTACTTTTTTCTGAATGATTATGAATAGTAAATGGAGTCTAGTGGCATTAACTTACATTAGACCCAGAAATACCTCTAATTCCCATCTTTACTTAATTTCAATTCAGAAACTTTTTTTTTTAAAGTACTGGCAATGTGCAATGTGCTTTGGGGATGGGTGAAAGATGAAACAAGATTCAGGCTCTTCTCTGAAAAAGCTTATGATCTAATCGGGGAATAATATAAAAACAAATTATAAAAGTTGTAGTAAAGTGCATCAAAGAGGTCCAAAGAGAGATTCTAGCATGTGAGAATTTAGAAGGGAATAATAGATCATCTATATTCAATTCAACAAACATTTATTAAGAGACTATTAAGTGTGAGGCACTGGTTGAGGTGTTAAAGATACAGAGATAACTTCTGGCCCTCTGGGTACTTAGAGTCCACTGGAGGAAATATGCATAGTTAAGCAAATAAAAAAAGTCTATGAAAAGTAAATTTTTTTTGGGGGGGGGGATAGGGGTCAACAGGGAAGAAGCAATAATGACTGATTGGATAAGGGGAAACCTCTTGTAGGATATGACACCTGAGCTTTGTTTTGAGGGAAGCAAGGTAAGAGATGATAAAGGTTTATAGTCAGTGTCTCTGATAAAAGCCTCATTTCTAAAATACATAGAAAACTGAGTCAAATCTATAAGAATACAAGTCATTCCCCAATTGATAAATGGTCAAAGGATATGAACAGGCAGTTTTCAGAAAAGGAAATTAAAGCTATCTATAGTCATATGAAAAAATGCTCTAAATCACTATTGATTAGAGAAATGCAAGTCAAAACAACTCTGAGGTATCACATCATACCTATAAGATTGGTTAACTTGGCAAAACAGGAAAATGACAAATGTTGCAGAAGATGTGGGAAAATTGGCCCACTAATGCATTGTTGGTAGAGTTGTGAACTGATTCAACCATTCTGGAGAACAATTTGGAACTATGCCCAAAAGGCTGTAAAACTCTGCATCCCCTTTGATCCAGCAATACCACTACTAGGTCTGTATCCCAAAGAGATCATCAAAAAAGGAAAAGGACCCATATGTACAAAAATATTTATTGCAGCTCTTTTTGAGGTGGCCAAGAATTAGAAATTGAGGGGATGCCCATCAATTGGGGAATGACTGAATAAGCTGTGATATGTGAAGGTAATGGAATGCTATTGTTCCAATAAGAAATGGAGAGCAGGTGGACTTCAGAAAAACCGGGAAAGACTTGCATGAACTGATGCTGAGTGAAGTGAGCAGAACAAGGAGAACATTGTACACAGTAACAGCAACATTGTAAGATGACCAACTTTGTTAGACTTAGCTCTTCTGAGCAATGCAATGATCCAAGACAGTTCCAAAAGACTCATGATGGAAAAATGCTTTCCACAGCCAGAGAAAGATCTATAAAGTCTGAATGCAGATTGAAGCATACTATTTTCTCTTTCTTTTGTTGTTTTCTGTTTTTTCTTTCTCATGGTTTTTCCCTTTTGTTCTGATTCTTCTTTCACAACATGATGAATATGTAAATATATTTAATATGATCATATAATAATTAATATGATTAATATGATAGCCTATATCAGATTGCATGCCATATTGGGAAGAGGTGTGTGCAGGGGGGAGAAAAATTTGGAACTCAAAATCTTATAAAAGCAGATGTTGAAAACTAAAAATAAAAAGAAGAGGTGATGAAAGCCTGAACCAGGGTGGTGACTGAGTAAAAAGTAGACATATGGGAGAAGCGTGAGTCAACAATTATTTGTTAAACACTTACTAAGTGCTAGGCACCATGTTAAATTCTGGGGATACAAAAAAAAAAAGACAAACTCATGGCTCCTGCCCTGAAAGAGCTCATTCTGATAGAGGAAGCAACCTGCAAACAACTATATACCACAAGATATATTAGGAATAATATCTTTCATGGTTTCCTCATACCTTTTTTCTCCCCTATCCCGCCCTCCATTAGTTTTCACTAAAAGACTACAAAGCTACGCTGCAGGCTTGATTGGCTCTGTGTTGAACCTTCTTAGTAGCCTCTGGCTATATTGATGTGGTTTCCTAATTGCCGAAGGGCATAAAAATTCCCACCCACAAAGAGTATGGGTCTCTCAGACTTGCTCCCGATGAGTCACTATAACCTGCCCTTTTGACTAGATGAATTTCCAGAAGGAGGAGAGGAAGGCTGTGTATACTAAAATTGAAGCTAAATGCTACTGTATCTTTGCTGAAATCCTTTTGATTCTGTGGCTTAGTAAACCCCATATGTTAAGAATTCAATGACCTATGAGTGCCTCATTTCATCCCAGCAAGACACCTGAACTAACAGGTAGCAGGCCTGCTACTAACACAAAATATATACAGAGTAGATGGAAGGTTCCAAAGTTGAGGAGTGTGTATGGGAGTAGGGTGAGAAGAAGGGTGAAAAAGGAAGAAGGTGGGATTTGAACTGTATTTTTAAAAAATTTGTTTTAATCAATCACCTCCTCCTCTGAGAAAAAAGAAAAACAAAAGCCATTAAAAGCATGTATAGCCAATCAAAACAAAATTCCACATTGGCCATGTCCAAAAAAAAATCTGTTTCATTCTACATTTTGAATCCTATATCTCTCTATGAGAAGGTAGGGGGTATGTTTCATCATTAGTCCTCTGCAATCGTGGTTGGTCATTATGCTGATAAGATTTCAGCACAATAGTATTTCATCTTATTCATATACAATAAATTGTTCATTCATTCCCCAATTTATGGGCACTGCTTCAGATTCCCATTCTTTGACCCCTCAAAATGAATGATCAATATTTTTGTACATCCTTGGAGTTTATTTTGCTTATGACTAATCCCTCCTTTGATCTATCCTACTTCTTCCTTTTCCCTCCTATTTCCCCATTGAGTGAAATGTACTTTTGTACCCAACTCTGTGTGTGTATGTGTGTGTGTGTGTGTGTGAGTGTTCCCTCAGTATATTTTTCTTTCCCTTTCTTTTCATAAGATCATAAAGATATAACAGAACCACTCTGTGCCCAGGTCTAATTGGTTTCCCTCTATGACCCCTGATGATGATGATAGGGTTTGGAGGAGATGTGTCATCTCTCCATACTTGAATGTAAGCAATTTATCCTTGCTTAGTCTTTTATCATTGTTCATTTGGTGTTTACCTTTATGTGTTTCTCTTCACTCCTGTGTTTGAATTTCAAAGTTTCTCTGCAGGTCTGATTTTATCATCATGAATGCTTAGAAATCCTTTATTTCATTAAAAGGTTCATTCTCCCCCTATAGCATTATACCCAGTTTTGCTGGATAAGTTATTTTTGGCTCTAAACCCATATCCTTTGGCTTCTGGAATATTCCAAGTTCTCTCCTTTGAGTATATCAGTTAAATCATGTGTTATCCTCACTGTGGCTTCTCAGTACTCGAATGCTTTCTTTCTGGCTATTTGAAGTATTATTTCTTTGATATGGAAATTCTGGGTTTTGGTTATGATGTTCCCAGGAGTTTTCCTTTTGGGGCTTCTTTCAGGAAGTGACCAATGGATTTTTTTCCTATTTATACACTGTCCTTTGGTTCTAAGAGATCCGGGAAGTTTTCTTTGATGATTTCTTGAAATATGATATGTAGGCTTTTTTTTCCCCTTTTGGTCATGGCATGTAGATAGTTTGATGATTCTTAATTTTTTTTCCTCCTCGGCCTGTTTTCCAGGTCAGATAACTTTTCCTCTATTTTTTCAGCTTTTTGACTTTGTTTTAATATTTCTTGTTGCCTCAAGGCAACTATTTCATCCATTCTAATTTTCAAGGAATTTAATGCTTGGGTAAGGTTTTATATCTCTTGTACCAAAGTATTAATTCCCTTTCCAATTATTTCTTTTATAGCTCTCACTACTTTTCCATTTTTTTCCTTGAGTACTCCCATTCCGTTTATTTAAAAATACATTTAAAGCTCTTTTTTCAACTATTGCTTCATTTCTTCCAGAAATTCTGGTTGAATTTGTATTCATGTTTTGTTTTCCTCTGATGCATTACTTGTAGATGTTTTGGAGTCATTCTCTTCTGCATTTGTGTCCTGTGTATCTCTGCCATCATAGTAACTCATTATGTTGGGCTCTTTTTTTTTGTCCATTCTTCTAGCCTGATCTTGGGGCTGGGCTCTGCATACATCTGGAAGGAAAATCTGGGATGTTTCTGTTGCTTTCTTGGGATACTGAATATTGTTTTATTCTAGTATCTGAGGGTTAGGCTGGTGACTTATAAGCAGTGCAGTAAGCTCCCCTCCATAGACTGCTCCAAACAGATCTAGCTAGCTTGTAAGGTTTCATTGTTTCTAAAGTGGTCTGATCCAGGGCAAAATCTAATTGCTGCTCCCTTGTCTGAGCTCTGCATGTTACTGACCTGGATTTGAGTCTTTGCTAGAGTTCTGGACTATGTCCCTATCAACCAGCTGGGAAGCTCTGTTAGTTCAAAATGGCAGAATTATAGGATCTTCTTTGGTCTGGGTTTCCTGCCTTGCTTATTTCTCTGTAGGCTAAGATAGATGTTAGAAGTGATTCCCTGTTCTGAGGCTGGTGTCTGAGCCACATTGCTATTGCTGCTGGCTTCTGAACTTTCTTCTTCTCAGTACTCAGCTCAGAGTCTCTCCATGTACAAGTACCCTTCTCAATGTGCTTTAGATTTGTGATCCAGGACTAGGTAGTGAGCAGCAAAGATGCTAGTTTCCACCTGACCCCATTGCTTGGCATCTGAGTCACATTGCTGCTTCTATTGGCTTCTGAATTTCCTCCTTCCTTAGTATACAGCCCAGGGTCTAACCATGTATTGGCCCCATTCTCATTCCACCTTGGATTTGTGATTTGGGACTAGCTAGTGAGCAACAAAGCTGCCAGTTTCCACCTGTTTCCATTGCAATGCCCTGGTATGGATTTGGGACCTCCTCTTGCCTTTGTACATAACCTTTGTCTGAGTACTAGTCTCTGTGTGGAATGCTCCAGTGTTCTCAGACATCCCTGTCTATCTTCCTATGCTGAACTAGGTTGGACAAGTGACTCACTGTGATTGGCAAAAATACTGGAGTGCTTTGCCAGTTTCTTCTCAAGCTCATTTTACAGATGAGGAAACTGAGGCAAACAGGGTTAAGTGGCTTATCTGGGGTCACACAGCTAGTAAGTGTCTGAGGATGGATTTGAACTCAGATCTTCCTGACTCCAGGCCAGCACTGTTTCCACTGTGCCACCTACCTGCCCATAGTTCTTTCTACTTGTTTAATTAGGCAGCTAGGTGGTTCAGTGGATAGAATGCTGGACCTGGAGTCAGGAAGATCTGAGTTCAAATCCATCTCAGACACTTACTAGCTGTGTGACCCCAGGCAAATCACTTAACCTCTGTTTGCCTTAATTTGCTGACGAAGGTATAACAAACTCAACATTTCAAAACAAAACTCATTATCTTCCTTTAAAACCCAATTTTCTGTCTTATTTCCCTATTTCTGATGGGGATACTATCATTTTTCTAGTCACTCAGATTCACAATATGGTAGTCATCTTCAACACTTTGCTTTTTCTTATCTTCCATATCCAATTAGTTATCAGGCCTGAATTCAAACCTCTGCATCTTTTTTGTAGAAATCTTCTTTCCATTCATATTGCCACTCAGTTAGTTATGTCCCTTATTACCTCTCATATAGACTATTTCAATAGTTTCCTATTTGGCCTCCCTTTCTCAATGCATTCTATATCTAACCATGAAAATGTTCTTTTTCTAAAACAAAATTCTGACCATGTTCCCCTTCCCTCCCCAACTAATAAATTCCATCTATTATATCTAGAATGAAATTGCATCTATTAGATCTAGAATAAAATATAAATTCCTCTCTGCCATTTAAAGAAAGGTCTGTATATTCTGACCCCTTCTTTTCTTGCTGGTCTTTTTACACATGAATCCTCTATAAACATTAAATATTTACCTATGTGAGCATGTTTTCCCCAATAAAATGTAAGCTTGAGATCAGGGACTATTTTTTTTTGTCCTTTTTCTTCATTACTTAGTACAATGCCTGACACAGAGTAGGCCCTTTATAAATATTTGTTGATGTTGATTGAATGATTGATATATGCTATTTGCTTGAAGGTGCTGAGGTCTCATGTTGGTAGCTCAAATAATTGAGTAGGCCAGTATGGCTGGATTACAGAATATATGGAGGAGAATAATTTGAAAAAAACAAAAGGGGGGGCAGCTAGATGGCACAGTGGATAGAACACTGGCCTTGGAGTCAGGAGGACCTGAGTTCAAATCCGGCCTCAGACACATAACACTCACTAGCTGTGTGACTCTGGGCAAGTACACCTAACCCCATTGCCTAGCCAAAAAAAAAAAAAAATTAATTGACCCCAATGGAAATAACTGTTATAATTTCTGCTTTAATTGCAGATTTAATTTGCTTGCATTTTCTTTGTTTTATTGTTGCTATTGTTATTAATATAGGTATTCAGATTTCTAGATTTTTCCTATAAAGGGCTACTTTAGCTACATACCACACATTCTAGTGCCTCATTTTTATAATTTTCTTTAATGTGATTATTTCTAGTATTTGTTTTGTGATCCACACATTATTTAGTGTTCATGTAAGTAGGGCCTTTTCATATTTTTCTTATTGATTACAATTTTTATTGTTGTATGGCATTTCTAAAGGATGTGATTTAATATTTTTCTGCATTCATTTATGAGCTAAACCCTAGTCCATAATACATTTTTTTGTAAAGGTACCATTAATGATGAAAATTAGTTATATTACTTGAGCTTTCTGTTTCATTATAGCCAAAAGTTCATCATACATATCTTTCCTAATAGTCTGTGCAGATTCAATTTTTTTATTGTTTACTTTTCTGTTAGATTTTTTCAAGAGGTATATTAAAGACACAAATATTATCAACACGAAGATGAAAAATTATTTAGTTTTTCTTCAAGTACATAGATGCTCTGAATTTTATACACATATGTTTAATATTGGTGTTTCATAATCTAAGCATAATTTAAACATGTTTCTCTTGACTATATTTATCTTTACTGTTGCCCTGAGATCATGATTTTTATTGCTGCTGTTTTGGATTCAGATGAAGCTTAACAAATTCTCCTATAACCCCTCATTTTAACTCTGTGTCAACTGTTATTTTAGATGTTTCATATATATATCAAATTGTTGGGTTTTGCATTTTAATCCATGTTGCTATCCTTCTCAGTTTTATGGGCAAATTTATACCACCTACATTTATGATTATGCTTGCTAAATTTGTGTCTATCAAATATTGTTATAAACTTTTTTAAAAAGAAAAGTCATTACCAAGTTGATATTGCTTAGAGCAATTATAATCCCAAACTCTTCACTTTACATTCACTTCCCAATACAGACCTAAATCACTGGGTCCTACCCTTTCTTCCTCTATCTGTGCCTCTTTCTCTTTCTCCCTTTTACCTTCTGATTCTTATTTTTGTTCTTGTTATTTAGTCATGTCTGACTCTTTGTGACCCCATTTGGAGTTTTCTTGGCAAAGATACTAGAGTATTTTGCCATTTCCTCCTCCAGCTCATTTTACAGATGAGTAAACTAAGACTAACAGAATTAAGTGACTTGCCCAGAGTCACACAGCTAGTTAAGTGTCTGAGGTCAGATTTGAACTCAATTCTTCCTAACTTCTGATTCTTACATTTCCTTACAATTTTATGATTTCTTGAAATATGGTATTTAGGCTTTCTGTTTCTGAATTGTTGTTCTGAGGCAAGTGGTGGTATAGTGGATAGAGCACTGGGCCTAGAATCAGGGAGACCTGACTTCAAATTTAGCCTTAGACACTTAGTAGCAGTGTGATTCTGGGCAAGCCACTTAATCTCGGTTTGCTTCCTCAACTGTAAAATTGGGATAATAATAGCATAACAGGACTATTGTGAGGATCAAATGTGCAACATTTGTTAAAAAGCACTTAACATAATGCCTGGCACATAATAGACAACTATATAAATACTTATTCTCTTTCTTCCTCCTTTGTTCCCTGTTTCATCATTTTTTTTAGAGACCAGACCAGATTCTCAGATTATCTGCCAGATCATTTAAAAAAATCTGTATAGTTCATGTTATTTCAATGTTACCATTTTTTAAAACTTTGCTCTAATTGTTCTTGTTGTATCATTGAATCTTTGAGTTGTATTTTAATATTTTAGAGTGTCCACTGCTTTTCTCAGGATTCTCTCCTAAGCCATAACTTCTCCTTTTAAGCTTTTCAATTATGAAGTCTAATTTCATACTTTTGTTCTACCTTCAACGCACAGTTGCAAATGTGAACGTGAAAATGAGATTACTAATAAAACCATGTGAATGCTTGAAGTCAAGAAAATGAAACATAACAATGTTGAGGATTGACTGTATATTGCACTTTAAGGTTATTATCTAATTTGATCCCAATATCCACCCTGTGAGGTAGGTACTGTTATTATCCCCATTTTAAAAATGAGGAAACTAAAAGTGGAGGAAGTTAAGTGCCCATAGTCACACTGCTAGGAAGTGTCTGAATCAGGATTTGTATTCAGATCTTGTCTTCCTGATTCCAAATCTGGCGCTCTCTCCATTGTGCAAACTAACTGCTTTCATTCTACTGAATCCAACTGATTAGAATGCCTGGCAAGACAGTTTTGGCAAAGGACCTATTGGGAAAATATTGTGAAAGTATCTTAATTGATTGGTGATATATTACCACTGGAGTTGATTCCTATCCTTCACTAATGGAAATTTCTAGGTATTATTGCAAATATAACAGGCAGTATCCCAAGACATCTTATCTTCACTATCATGTAAATAATCAATACTACCTGAGGCACCTGAACTACAATAGTTTGTAGGCTTCATTCTGATAGATTTTGAATGACATATGCTCAAAGCAGTCTCTCCTGTTGAAGTGACTCTTCTGTAATTTCCTGGAGATTTGTTATACATACCAAATATACAGATACATTTACATATATGTATCTCTCTCTTTCTCTCTCTCTATATATACATATATTTTTATATATAAACAGACACACTTAGATAATCCATATTTAATAGCTAACATTCTTATACTGCTTTAAAGTTTGCATGGTATTTTATGTATATTTTCTTATTTGAGTCTTAAAATAACCCAATGAAGTAGGTGCTATTATTATCCCTGTTTTGCAAATGAGAATATTAAGGCTGAGAGGTGAAGTGATTTGCCTAGGGACACGACTAGTAAATGTCTGAGATAAGATTGAGAACCAAGTATTCCTGATTCTAAGTCTGGTGCTCTAGATTCTATAGTACACACAGTTTTCTGTATATACACCTACATATATATCTCCAGATCTGTGATTTCATTGATTCAAGGAAAACCTGGAAGATACACCCTACCAAAGCAGATCAGCAACTGCTTTCAACATAGAGTCTGAGAGAATTGTTTTGGGGGTGGTGGTGGAACATTGAAGTGACTTTACGAGGATCATACAGACAGCATGTGCCAATAAGCATTTATTAAATGCTTACTATGTGCCAGGCACTATGCTAAGCCCTGATGATATAAAGAATGGCAAAAACAGTTCTTGCCCTCAAAGAGCTCATTTTCTAAGAGCGGAAATAGCGTACAAATACCTATTCGTAACCATATGTGTGTGTGTGTGTATGTGAATATATATGTTTAGGTATAGACATATATATATACATCTGTATATGCATGCCTATATGAATATATGCATTTTTGGAGATAATCTTAAAGAAAGGCATTGAATTAAGGGGAAGCAGAAAAGGACTCCTATAGAAGACTTTAATTAAGACTTGTAAGAAATCATAGAAGTGGAGTGGCAGAAATGACCAGACATGGGTGATATAGCCAGTGAAAATGCAGAGTCAGGGATAGAGTGTCTTATGAGAAGAATGGTAAAGAAGTCAGCTAGATTGTAGAGTATGTGGTGGGAGTAAATTTTAAGAAGGGTGGAAAGAGGGGCAGCTAGGTGGCGCAGTGGATAGAGCACCAGCCTTGAAGTCAGGAGGACCTGAGTTCAAATCCAGCCTCAGACCAAACACTTAACACTTACCAGCTGTGTGACCCTGGGCAAGTCACTTAACCCCAATTGCCTTAAGAAAAAAAGAGAAGGGTGGGAAGACAGAGAGCAGTCAGGTTATAAAGGGCTTTAAAAGTCAAACAGGGGATTTTATATTTGATCCTGTTAGTAATAGGGAGCCACTGGAATTTATTGAAAGGGAGAGGGTGGAATTGAAATTTTCAGAACTGTGCTTGAGGAAGATCATTTTGATACCTGAGTGGAAGATGGAATACTAGAGACTGGGATGCAATAGGTCTTCCTAACACTAAGATGGCTCTCTTATCTGCTATGCCATACTTGCTTTGGGGTTCCAGTTATAATTAATGCAAAAGTATTCTCTTCAGGAGAGTTCTCTTGGCATATATATATTCATATCCTCATAAGTGTTCATATAATCCCTCACAGTTAGTATATGCTTTATTTATACTATTTAGTTTAGGATCATAAGATTTAGACCTGGAAAAGACCCTAGAAATGATCTAGTCTAAACTCTTTGATTTATCAATGAGGAAACTGTGCCCAGAATCGTGCAACAAATTACCAAACAAAAAACAGATATCTTTGGATTATGAGCATTCTTTCATTCAAGAATTGCACATTTCCTCCATCCTGCCAGTCACGTTGGTTAGAACTCTACTTGTGTGCTATGGACAGCAATTAGAGTAGAAAGTACCCCATTAATTTCTGTGACATGTGGCAATACATTTTCACTGCCTTGGGCCTTATCTTCAGCCATTAAGAACATTAATTTTGGTTTAGTAAGGAGAAACCACTGGAGGGCACCTTTGTGAGGTTTCATCATAAACTCCACATACAAAATAATCCTGTGAAATCAATTAAGAAATTCCTGACACAGCAGAATTGAGGAAGCATACACAGTTCTACAAAGTAACAGTGCCCTCCCTGGGCCATCAATTCTGAGTGTGAAAATTTAAATCTCCAAATGGTGGGTGCAGGTGCTAGTGATGTACACTTTCAGTAATGACACTGGTTCATTGAGTGTCTTTTTCTGATATGATGATCAAGTAGCAAGAGATCTTATTAGAGCAAATATTCACATCCTTTGGACTCAGAACAGGATACTCAGCTTAGAATTCTCTTTTTTGTTTGTTGGAAGATCAATTGAGAAACTCTGAAGATATGAATGATAGACTATGGGAACTGAAATTTTTCAGTATGCCTCAAAGTAGCTTCTTGGGTAGTGCTGGGTCTGCTCAGGATTTCAAGGCAAAACCATACCCAACTACTATTTAACCAAAAGTGTTTGAGAGTTGGTTTATACTACCTCTATTTGGTTTTTTTTTTTGTAAAAATGAAAAAGTTTGAGTTAAAAGTTAAAAAAAAGTCTTTAACAAAATCAGCTCAAAACAGTGTAGTAGCTCAGAGAATTGTGGTGTAGTAGAAAGCATTGGCTTTAGGGAGAACAGGAAGGAAATATACTTTTCTGAGCACCTACTATGTGCCAGACACTGTGCTAAGTAAGCACTTTAAAATCTATTATCGTATTTTATCCTCACAATAACTCTATGTAGTAAGTGCTATTATTATCCTTGTTTTAGTTTTGAAGAAACTGAAGCAAACAGTGGTTAAATTACCTGCCCAGAGTTACAGAGCTCAATGTCTGATGTCACATGCAAAGACAACAAACTGCGGTCAGGAAATGTGAAAAAGTGTCAGAGTGGAAAAAGGTTAAAAAGCCCTGCTCTATACCACCTACCCAGCTTTTGGTGAAGGGGGAAAAATTTCCTGTCTCTTTAAAGGGAAAAAAACCCCCAAAACCTCTCTCTGGGCAGCCAGTTGACAACAACTGATAGAGTGCTGGGCCTGGAGTCAGGAAAACCTGGGTTCAAATTCGACTTCAGACACTTTAATAGCTGTGTGACATTGGGCAAATCACTTACCCTTTGTTTGCCTCAGTTTCTTCATCTGCAAAACTGAGATAATAATAGCACCTACTTCAAAAGGTTGTTTTGAAGATAAAATAAGAAAACATTTTATAAAATGACATATAGTAAATACTATATAAATGTCAGCCATTATTATTATCATACCATTTGTGGAAAATAACACATTGTTCTGGGTTGTTGGCCGCTGATTTTTATATAAAAAATTAAAATAGCATAAAAATTGAAAGGTTAACTCTTAAAGTTAAGGAACCCTTAAAGGGTTAAGGAAATAAAAGCATAGATACTGGTTACTTTTCATGAAACTGAGAACTGACATCCTGCTTTTCTCTCTTTCTCCCCTTATCTGTCATTGGGTAGAAGTGAGCAATGAAGTAATCATTTGATAATTAAACTGTAGTTTGAGGCTTTGGACTAAACTGCTTTTAATGAACAGAGGGAAACAGAGAGTTTTGACTACTCCAGAAGTCGAGTCTCACTCCTTCCTCCTTTGCCCCATCAGCGTCCAGAAATCTCTGGCCACTTCCCCCAGCTCCTCAGCTTCACTATGGTTAGCAGGGGCGCACTCGCTCCTCTCAACTCCCTGCTTCTCCACATGGCTAGTGAAGATGGAATTTGGCTTCTTGTCCCCTTCTTGGCATTTTCCTCCAATATCATGTGTAATATCACAGGTCCTATGAACTCTGAGTTTTGTTCTGTTCACTCAGCTGCCACAGCTACTTCTGTGTTCTAGTTTCTATGATAACACCAAGAAAACGGTGAGTTTAGGGTTATACTATACAGGTAATCTTCTTGGAGTATGATAATACTCCAGGACTATTACTCCTATTCAAGCTACAGGAATGTATACCTCACTAATGTTAAATAAAAATACCTTCTGAACTATATCTTATGTTACTTTTATAGTCCTCGTGGATTCCAGCACAGTGTACAGAACATAGTAGGCACTCAATAGATTAATGATTTATTGGTCCATCCATTCACTTACTACTCAGGGGCAGCATGGTTTAGTGGATTGGAAATCAGTGAACCCAGGTTTGAAATTTAGTTCTGTACCTATGACCTTGGACAATAAATGAATCAACAAGCATTTGTTAAGTGCTTATTATGTGCCAAGTACCCTGTTAAACACTAAGGATACAAAGCCAAAAAATAAACAGTTCTTGACCTTAGGGAGATTATATTCAACTGTGTGTGGACAAATTGTACATATAAAAAGTATATGCAAGTTAATGAGATAATTGAGGAGGAGATGTGTTTTAGTTGTGTCCTTTTCATGACTTCATTTAGGGTTTTCTTGGCAATGATACTAGAGAGGTTTGCCATTTCCTTCTCCAGGTCATTTTTACAGATGAGGAAGCTGAGGCAAACAGGGTTAAGTGACTTACCCAGGATCACACAGCTAGTAAGTGTCTGAGGCTAGATTTGAACTCAAGAAGTTGAGCATTCCTGACTCTAGGCCTGGCGCTTTTTCCACTCTGCCTCTTAGCTCCCCTGGGGGAGAAGAGGGGGCACAAAAATGAGGAAAGGTCTTATATAGAAGGTAGTACTCGACCTGAGTTCTGGAGGAGACTAGAGGTTCTAGAGGTCTAAATGAGGAAGGAGAACATTCCAGGGATGGGGGACAACCTTTATAATGACACAGATATGGAAGAGATAGTGACATGTAGAGTGCACACCAAGAAGGTTGGTTTGATCAGACATTAGAGTGTATAAAGGGGAGCAAAATATAATAAGGCAGGAAATGGAGGTTGAGGTCAGGTTCTGAATGGCTTTAAACCTCTCTGGACCTTATCTGTAAAATAAGGATGTTGAATTAGATGACCTCTAAGGTTCCTTCCAGTTGTAAATGCATCATCCTGTGATAAAAACTGGAACTCCTCATCTATCATAGTCTTCACAAGTTTCTATTGCAATGTAAAGGCAATGCTATTTCATAGGGTCATAGTTTTAGAGCTAAAAAGGACCTCATAGGACATCTGGTCTGACCCTCTCCTTTTACAAATGAGGAATCCAAGTCCCAAAGGGGGTAAGTGCCTTTTTCAGGTTCACAGGTAGTAAACGTGGCAGGGCTGGAGTTTGAGCGTAGTCCTCCAGCTCCAAATTCAGCGCTGTTTCCCTGCACCACATTCTTTCACCTGTCTCTGTCCAGAAATGAAATCACTTTCATTTCACCATTTTGCTTGCTTCTGGGGCCAGACTAATTCTCAATCTTTTATGAAACTTCTGTATTCTCAGTTAGACTATTACATCCATTGTTAGCTATTCTCATTTTTCTTACTTTGCTATTCCCCAAACTCAAGCAAATATACTTCTACCTAACTGTACAGGAGATAAAGAGTAAAATGTCGACAATATATAATCGTGTTTTATTAGTCTCATCATTTAGAATAACTCCTTTGATACTTTTTGTGTGTGTTTATGAATAGCCGTTAAAACAGATGACAGGAAATCTGCAATTGTAAAATCATTTGAATTCTTTCCAGCCTGATGAAGATTTTAGAAGTATTTCCTCCCTCCTCTCCAGGTTATTGTTACTTAACATTTATATAATCTTTACAGTATGCTAGGCAACACTTTCAAAGATAGACCAAAATTTCACTTTGGAATGTCATGTATATAATGACATCACTTGGCACATAGTAGGTATATAATTTTTTTCCCATTCATTTGGTGATAAAATATGTTTGGAACAAACATTGTTAGAGATTTTATTTTTTTCCTTTTGCTTTTTTTTTTTTTAATATGTAATGTTTTATTTTATCCTTGAGACTGGAAAAGGAAGGGAGACCAAAGAAGGGGAATAGGAGAAA
The DNA here is from genome assembly GCF_900497805.2 of Vombatus ursinus. Classification (NCBI taxonomy): domain Eukaryota; kingdom Metazoa; phylum Chordata; class Mammalia; order Diprotodontia; family Vombatidae; genus Vombatus; species Vombatus ursinus. The sequence continues at coordinate 22,592,272 of NW_020940360.1, forward strand.
GCATATAAATGAGAAATGGAGGAATATGACCAGGAAGAAAGAAAAAAATGTACATTCCTCACTTTAAAGCACCTGGAGAAAATAACTAAAAAGAAAGGCCATATTCTTAGTGGATGTCCACATTCTTAGCTGTCTGCTTTTGTGTTCTTAAAAATAGGGCACGTCTCTGTAGTTTCTCCCTGGTCTTTCTCTCTTGGATATATCTCCCCCTTAGGGTTCTAGTGGTATCACTAAAGGGTGAGGATGTTTCTTTTCTACTCCTATTAGTATGAACTTCCATTAACTTCCAGTGGGGAGAACCCCAATCTCATTTAGCAAGTTCACATCAATTAGCTTCTACAAAGGGAGATCTACTTTGAAGACAGAGCAAGAGCATGTATCCCAACAATTTAGGGGCATATTCTTCCCATACGATTTTGTTTCTGGAGAGCATGGGCACAGATTTAATCCAATTTTATACATAGCAATGGTCCCATAAAGTTCATGTCCAAATGTGACATGTTTGTAAGTCAACTAACATTTATTAAAACCCTGCAACATGAAAGACATTGTGCTAAGAGCTGTTAGATAATCCCTCTCTGGAAGGTTGCTCCTTGCTGCTGGGGGTATTGATTCTGGGCCAGATCTTGGCATTACTAAATTCCTGAACTCCTGGATCTTGGGTGGTATCCTCTCCTGAACTTTTAAAATCCACAAGGTCATAGCCTCCAGATTAATATCTTTCACCTAAAACAAAATAATAGACACAAACAATGGCATATTTACCTCTTCCCTCTGAGGCCCTGTGAATACAGATCTTGGTTCTTTACCTCTGTGTTTGCTTGGTGGAGGTCAGGGGAAAAGGAGGAATTTAGAACATTGTCTCTCATTAGACACTGTTAAACAGGAAGAAGTCACAGAAAGAGAAGAGGTCAAACTAAGACAGAGAGAGAGATTCGGCCAGTGTTTTTAGAACGTATCCCCAGTCGATCAAAAAGGCTCTCATGGCATGGTTTGAAGACCAGAACCAGACACAGAATGTCTATGCATATCCCTAAATCTCTCCAAGATACTTCTATTACACATCATAATGGGTAATTATGAATTATACAAATAATAAAGCCTCCCATAAAAGCAGGTTACCAACCAATCACTCTGTAAGGGATCACAGGGATTTGTCACAGTGGCCAGTCTACTGTTATACATCTTTTATGGTTGGTACCTTTACTGTAATTTCCTTTAAAGGTAATTGTTATAAACATTACCCTTTGTCTTTGAGGATGTTTCCCACATCTACCATAGATAAGGCATAAGCTTGGAGCTGTTTTCCAATAATGGTCTCTACTTCTACAGCACTAACTCTATCTTTTTAAAAGAGTACAGCCAAGTTTCAAGATGTTATGTGTACACCTGGAACTGACCCACAAGGGGATTAAATTTTTGCTCTTAAAAGCACAATATCTGGCAAATAGGTGGCATTTAATTCTTATCAATTGATTGATTGACCTTGGCCTCAGTAGCAAGCTTCCCTAATTCAACCAAGCTGACTCCAAATGGTGAAGACAATACATTCTTTGTAAGGTTAATAGCACGATTTTGATTATGTAACCAAGGAATCAATAGAACCTGATAATGTTAGAAATAGAAGTTTTCGATACCACTGATGGGGGTGGAGCCAAGATGGCAGAGGGAAAGCAGTTACTTGCTTGAGCTCTCCCCCCAAACTCCTTCAAATACCTATAAAAAATGGCTCTAAACAAATTCTAAAGCAGCAGAACCCACAAAAAGACAGAGTGAAACAAATTTCCAGCCCAAGACAACCTGGATGGCTGATCGGAAAGGTATATTGCACCGGTGTGGGAAAGGAGCGCAGTTTGATGTGGGCGCGCAGGCCACAGCGAATCTGGAGCAGGCCTCAGGGGACTGAATCGTGGGCAACTGTGGTGGTTCCCAGACTTCTCAACCCATGAACACCAAAGACAACTTAGAAGGTCAGTGGGAAAAGTCTGTGATTGTGGTGAGAGAGGAGCTAGGTCTCAGCCGCCCCTGGGGCCGCGGATGCCTCCTGAGCTTCTGCCCCATAGACTGAAGGAATCAAGTGGCTGATCAGAGGGGGATTACAGGGATCTCCTTGCCAGTGCTGAGGCAGGAATCTCTTCCTTTACTGGTGCTTTGATCTGGGTCACAGTTCTGAGGAGTGGTCCTGGGGCGAGGAGGAATGCCGGTGTGGTGAAGCTCGTTGTGGCAGTGGAGAGGAAACACCTCGCCCCTTATATTACCTTGGAAGAACTGAAAATTTTCAGGTCCCTAGAAGTATCTCTGAAAAAAGCTGTACAAACCCCTGAAGCTTGGGACAGTACATTCTCCACATTGGAAGCAGACTTTTACCTTAACAAAGAGTTTAAAACTCAAGTAATTGGCAGGGATCATGAGTAAGCAGCGCAAAAAGAGTCAGACTATCTTATCTTACTTTGGTGACAAAGAAGATCAAAACATGCAATAAGAAGAAGACAACAAAGTTAAAGCTCTTACATCCAAAGCCTCCAAGAAGAATATGAATCAGTTCCAGGCCTTGGAAGAGCTCAAAAGGAATTTTGAGAAGCAAGTAAGAGAAATAGAGGAAAACCTGAGAGTGATGCAAGAAAATCACGAAAAACAAGTCAACACCTTGCTAAAGGAGACCCAAAAAAATACTGAAGAAAATAACACCTTAAAAAATAGCCTAACCCAAATGGCAAAAGAGGTCCAAAAAGCCAATGAGGAGAAGAATGCCCTAAAAAGCAAAATTGGCCAAATGGAAAAGGAAGTCCAAAAGCTTACTGAAGGAAATACTTCCTTAAAAATTAGAATAGAGCAATTGGAAGCTAGTGACTTTATGGGAAATCAAGACACTGTAAAAC
>NW_020940360.1:22595250-22671760 GCF_900497805.2 Vombatus ursinus
ATCACATTGGAAAAACAACTGACCTGGAAAATAGATCCAGGAGAGAGAATTTAAAAATTATTGGACTATCTGAAAGCCATGATCAAAAAAAGAGCCTAGACATCATCTTTCAAGAAATTATCCAGGAAAACTGCCCTGATATTTTAGAACCAGAGGGCAAAATAGAAATTGAAAGAATCTACCTGTCACCTCCTTAAAGAGATCCCCAAAGGAAAACTCCTAGGAATATTGTAGCCAAATGCCAGAGTTCCCAGATCAAGGAGAAAACATTACAAGCAGCCAGAAAGAAACAATTCAAGTATGGTGGAAACACAATCAGGATAACACAAGATTTAGCTACTTCTACATTAAGGGACTGGAGGGCATGGAATATAATATCATGGAGGGCAAAGGAGATAGGATTACAACCAAGAATCACCTACCCAGCAAAGCTGAGTATAATCCTTCAGGGGAAAAAAATGGTCATTCAGTGAAATAGAGGACTTTCAAGCATTGTTGATGAAAAGACCAGAGCTGAATAGAAAATTTGACCTTCAAGTACAAGACTCGAGTGGAACATGAAGAGGTAAACAGGAAAGAAAAAATCACAAGAGACTTATTAAGGTTGAACTGTTTACATTCCTGCATGGAAAGATGATATTTGTAACTCATGAGACCTTTGTCAATATTAGGGTAGTTGTAGAGGAAAAAATTATATGTACGTATATATATATAATAGATAGATAGATAGGGGGCACAGGGTGAGTTGAAAATGAAGGGGGTCATATCTGGAGAATAAAACTAAGGCATGAGAGAGGATTATACTAGGAGAAGAAGAAAGGGAGAAGTAGAATGGGGTAAATTATCTCACAAAAAAAAAAAACCAGAAAAGAAAAGGCTCTTACAGTGGAGGGGAAATGGGGGAAGGTGGAGAGGGAATGAATGAATCTTATTATCATAGAATTTGACTTAAGGAGGGAATAACATACACACTCAATTGGGTATGGAAATCTGTCTTACCCTACAGGAAAATGGTGGGGGGAAGGGGACAAGAGAGTAGGGGAATGACAGAGAGGAGGACAGATTGGGAAAGTGGGTAATCAGAAGCAAGCACTTCTGAGGAGGGTCAGGGTCAACAGAAAGAATAGAATAAATGGGGGGTGGATAGGAGTAAGGGAAATAGAGTTAGTTTTTCACAGCATGTCTACTATGGAAGTGTTTCGCATAACTGCATATATATAACCTATATTGAGTTGCTTGCCTTATCAATGAGGGTGGGTGGGGAGGGAGGGAGAAAATTTGGAACCCAAAGTTTTAAAAATACATGTTAAAAAAAAAAAGAAGTTTTCTTCAATCAGTCTGAATTGGGGACATAAATGTGCTCTTTTGATCTTAAGAACTCAAACAATATATGAAATTTCAAGTATAAAAATGGTTAAACTATGGTTGTCAAACTGAAGTGGAAAGCATGCTAGATTTGAAATCATGCAATCTGGGTTCAAATTCCAGCTCTGCTGCTTACTAGCTACATGCCCTTAGGCAAGCCATTTAAGCTCTTTGGGTCTCAATTTCATCATCTATAAAACGATTTGGTTGAACAGAGTAACTGCTAAGGTCCTTCCAATTCTAAATATGATCCTACATATCATAAAATTAAATAAATATTTTAAGACTGTATGGACAGAATGAACTTCCCATTTTAGTGCCTTGTAATAACCATAATATCATCTTAAGCTCTTAACCACTTAACCTCTCAGTGCTTTAAGCATCTCTCTAAGACTATGAGTTGCAGAGATGGTGTTGACCTACATTGATAGAAACCTAAGAGTCTCTTACCTGAGAGTTTTTTGTATTAATGAAATTTCAAGTCTAGACTCTATCTTTATTCTTATGGTTAACACAATCACTTAAAAACTATTTTATGTTAATGCTAATTCTTTACTGATCTTCTGAAAGCGAACCCTCCCCCCACAAATTCATTACTTTATTACCTTCAGTGGATAGGATCTGAGCTAAGGGTTTGGCAAATGTGGATTTGGGGATACAAGGTCCCCTGAGGAGGCTGATATTATCATCCTAAGTGGTATTATGTGATGGTTATAAATAGAAGGAAGCAGGGAGGAGGAGGCATTGTAGTAGTATAGTTGTAGTAAGGGTGAGAAGTAGATGAAAGACTATATCCTTACCCAAAATACTACATCCTTTGAATTAAAGCATAGGCTGGTATGGAAGAGGAAGTTTAAAGGCAAAGCATTAATTTAGGAAAAACTACCTCTCAAGTATCTGTAAAGGTAGCGGATATATGCTAAAACGTTAAAAATCAGATCTGCAGGCTAACTGGGATTGTTTTTTGTTTGTTTGTTATCTTGCAAATGTTAGATTGAATTGAGAGTAGCTTGTGGATTTATGTGGCAATACAACAAGGGCAAGAGAACAGGTGCTTTGCCCCTGGATGCCAAAATTTACAGGGACCTGAAAGCACTTGCAGTCCTTTAGCAGTGCAGAAACAACTGAGTTTAGTGCCCAGTTAGCAAAAAAAAATTAGTTAAGAAGGTATCAGATATAATATAGGTGACCAATTATCTTCCCCAAACTGCTGCTACCTACACCCTCCCCAGTTCACTTTTACCTAGTGGTGGCTTCTCGGGCAGCACTTGAAAAGATACCATATGGCTCAGGTATCCTTTGTGTTATTTGCCACAGCTGCCAACATTTTAAACTCTCAATATTTGTATTTTGATTTCCTTGGTTTGAAGCCACTGCTAGAAGTTTGCAAGTGCTTCTGTAGTTTTCAGGGCCACATTGAGGGTCGGGGCAGCAGCAGCAAGTCACAGAATCTGAGAGACAGCAGCCTCAAGCCCAAGCCAACTGACTTCGGGATTATCATAGTTCTTTTGGTGGTTATGCAGTTTACCCATTCCTTGTGAGCCCTTGCTTAGATATTCTCATGAAAAGAGCTTGGGTGCATTTGCAAGCATTTTCTCATTCTCTTGGTTCATAAGTCTCCCACCTAGGAAACCTGGGAAAATGTTTGAGAGCATAATGAGAACAGACCTTTACTTATAGGCATACAATTCACAACATTAAAGAAGATATTTGATTTAAGGAAGGAAGGAATGCCTTCCTTCTTAAATGCCTGAACATTTGTCTTGAAATAGGTAAGCTCTTAGAAGAGTGACTCCTTTTTTGAGTAGAGCCAGGGTAACATTTTTCATATTTTGATGGACTGCTTTGGCAGTCTGGTGAAGCTTATGGACTCCTTTTTAGAATAACATTTTTAGATGCATAAAATGTAATGCTTAAGATTACAAAGGAAACAGTTATCAAAATATAAACACACACACACGTACACACACAAACAAACACAATGTGTTCATGGACCGTAGGTTAAAAATTACTGCCTTAGTAGTTAGGTGGTTCAGTGCCTAGGGTGCTGGACTGGAGTCAGGAAGACCTCAGTTCAAATCTTGCCTCAGAGTGACCTTGGGCAAGGTACTTAACCACTGTTTGCCTCAGTTTCCTCATCTATAAAATGAGGATAATAATAGCACTTACCTCCCAGGGTTGTTATGAGGATCAAAAGAAATAGTAATTGTAAGGTGCTTGGCACGTTGTGAGTGCTATGTAAATATTAGCTATTATTATTATATTATATTAATTATATCATATTATATTAATATCTATTAACAATTAGGTGGCACAGTGGGTAGGGCTGGATTTGTCAGGAAGACCTGAGTTCAAATCCAGACCCAGACACTTTTTAGTTGTGTGACTGGACAAGTCATTTAATGCCTATCTGCCTTAATTTCCTCATGTGTAAAATGGGGATAATAATAGCACCTACCTCTCAAGGTTGTCGTAAAGATCAATATGTAATATATTGATAATATTTACATAAAATAATTGTATATAATAATTTTAAAGTGCTTAGCACAGTACCTGGCACATTTGTCATTTAGTTGTTTCAGTCATGTCTGACTCTTTGTGGCCCCGTTTGAGGTTTTCTTGGCAAAAATCCTGGAGTGATTTGCCATTTCTTTCTCCAACTCATTTTACAGATGAGAAAACTGAGGCAAATAGAGTTAAATTACTTGCTCAGAGTCATGCAGCTGGTAAGTGTCTGAGGCTGGATTTGAACTCAGATCTTCCTGACCCCAGGTCCAGCATTGTGCCACCAAGCTGCCCCAGTAAGCACTGTATGAATATATTAGCCAGCTATTCTTAGCATTACTTACAATCCTGTTTTGGTTCATTGTTGCTTTCAGCCTGCTACCTGCTGGTCAAAAGGGGATGGTGGTAGCAGCAGAGAAAAGAGTCTCTATCCTATTATCTGCTTCTTCCTGTCTCCTCTCTCCCCAGTCCACTCTTGTCTTTTCTCTCCTCTCATCTCTTTTCACCTCAGAACAGCTGTTCTGTTCACCAGTTTCCTAAGGAAATGAGCTGTAAGTCCTCTTTAGTTTTACTCAATTGCCTGTCTTCCTGTTACAAAATAGCGGCAAAACCCTTTGAAATCTCCTTTCTCACCCCTGGCTGCAACTACTCTCTTCCTTCTTGGTCCTCTTCCCTCTCCAGGTTATCATAGCTTCCAGCCTCTACCATCGGCCTGCATTCCTTCATATTTATACACTTTATTTCTCCCAATGGAAAAGAGACTTCAAGAAGCTTGAACAATTGGGAATGACTTAACCGTGTGCATGTTTAAAGAAGGTTATTTGTTTCTTGATTAAAATGTGAACTTTTAATTTAATTCAATTTTTTATTTTACTTTCTCCCCTGATGGTTATTAGAGCTCACTTTCCATTAAATTTCCCTCTTCTTGAGGTAAAAAAGCCAATATTCTAAAGAGATTACAATAACTGAGACTAATGATGGTTTAAACATCAGGAATTATGAAACAGAGAAAGTGAATTTTAGGAATGATGTTTCCAAGACAGAATAGCACCTGATTACAACTTGCATGTCATATGAGGAGGGGAGGGAAGGGAATCAATTGGAACTAGAATTGCAAGCTTATGTGTATCATAATTGAAGATCTGGTGCACGAAGAGAGAGAAATAAAGGAGTTTTAATCACATGGGTGTCTTTCTGAGGAGGTCAAAACACTTTGCAGACATCCAATTAATTCTCATTATAGCTTTAAGAGGTAGGTAGGAGATTAGGTATTATTATCCTCAGTTTGAAATGGAGAAATTGAAGAACCAGAGGTTATAGGACTTGTACACTCTCATATAAGCTTGCGGTAGTAGGGTTAGAGGAGGAACATGCCGCCTGACTTCTATTTCAGTATTCCAGTCCTCTATAAGGTGTTCTGGGAGCTATAGTAATTCATGAAAGTCTTCCAGGTAGGCCATAGACCTCTGTGTCTATGTAGGCAGCCAAGTGCTGCAATAGGTAGAGAGACTGTTGGATTTGGAGTCAGGAAGATCTCAGTTTAAAGTCTGCCTCAGGCACTTACTGTGTGATTCAGTTTTCTTATCTGTAAAGTGGAGATCATAATAGTACCTATTCCAAAGAGTTGTTCTTAATCAGAGGTGAAAGTGTTCATAAAGTACAATGGAATGAGGTAGCTATTATTATTATTATCTATGACAATGCTTATGCTTCTTTTCCAGAACAAATTAATAACTTCTGACACTTGATTAAGAATATCCTACTTATGTGATGCTAAGAAAAAAAGGGGGAAAGCCACAAAACTGTGCTTGAGTCCACTACAAATTTATGTTACATAATCCGGAATGGGCCTCAGATTATAGCAAAGTAATCCTTTTTTTTTTTTTTTGGCAATCAGATTGAAGTGACTTGCCCAGAGTTACACAACTATTAAGTGTCTGAGGCTAAATTTGAACTTGGGTCCTCCTGACTCCAGAGCTGGTGCTCTGTATAGTGTGCCACCTAGCAGCTGCCCTTCAAAATAATCTTTTTATACATTCCTCAACAATTCACTATTTCACTCCCCGCAGAACATTTTCCCAAACTTTTTTAACCCCACGTTGAATCTCCGTAAGCTTTCCTTGCCCCCCAGTCTTTCAGATGAGAATCTTACCTTTTATTTCACTGAAAAAAATGAGGTTATTCCAAGAGAGCTGCCTTTTTTCTCCTATTTATCATCTCATATCACTCAGATGTCTTCTACCACTATCTCCTCCTTCACTCCTGTTTCAAATGAAAAGGTGGCCCTTCTTGTCAAGGCAAACCTCTCCACATGTATGAGTAAACCCATTCCATATGGAAGTCTTCTCCATAAAATTGCCTCTTCTGTCATCCCTTTAGCTTTAGCACAATAATCCAATTGATACTGAATTAATTAAATTGAATAACTTAGATGTCACTTTGGAGGTACTATTAAGGTGCTTTTTTATCTATATGCTATGTATATTCAATTAAACTATAAGACCCTTGAAGGCAGGATAATGCTTCCTTCCTCTTTTCCCCCCTCCCTATAGTGCCTAGTGTAATGCTCAAACAGCTGGGTGCTTGGGTAAATAAACATTGTTGATGGATAGACTTTCCTTAAATTGAGTTAGCATCAAGAAATCTGAGGAAGAGAAGTTTTCTTGGAGACAACTAGAGAAACAGAGGTCAAAGGTGAAGAGATTTAGGAACCATCCACATAATGATAGTCGTTATGTCAGATGATAGCCCTAGCTTTTCTTAAGCCTTTTCACGCAGATAAATGTCCAAATGTCTCTAAGCATTTTCATTGTTTTTTTCCTGTATACTTTTATAAGATTGGCTATGCTTTTCTCCCTGAGAAGAGTGACCCTAATTGAAAGGGGAAAGAATACCATAATTTCTATAATGTATTATATTTTCTTATAATATTCTCCAATTATGGGAAGCTTCAAGATAGTCCCTGTAAACTAACTCTCTTATGAACTGTAATTCTAAAAATGAAGTCATCTTACATCTTTTTTCTTCTTATGACATATTGTCAAATTTTCAGCCACGAGGGTGACCAATATGTAACTCTCAAAGACAGATCCCTAGTAGCCTGTGAAAAATGCAGAACAATTTTAAATCAGAAAAATAATTTTATGTATATTTCAGTTTAACAGGGAAGAAAGCCATACTGAGAGATGTCTTTATTCCTTATGGGGAGGGGGGAGAGAAACCTAACTAGGAATTGTCTATCCATCTTAGCTATTATAATTAACTAATATTAAAAATGCATGGTCAGAATAGAAAAGTGATATTATGTTATGTGAGTGTTGTAATTATGCTGTTCTTTTCTTGTATGAAACACTATGAAATGCAATTAAGTGAATAGGCACTCTTCAGTTATGCAAAGTAGTCTGAGGGTCTCCATATGCTTCACACGATAGGCTAAAAAATACTGTAAGGCGTGAGAATCTCTCAGGATAAATATAAAATGGAAACTATTTATGGTAATACTTAATTCATTTATTTGTTTGTGCTAGAAGCATGGAATACTGATTAGAAGACAGGTCTTAGAGTTAGGATGATTTGGGTACAAGTCTTGCTTTTGATACATAAAGGCTGTGTGACCCTGGAGGAGTCACTTAATGTCTCAGTGTTCCCTGGAAACTCTCTAAGACTTGTAAATGAGTTATTGATCTGCACGAGTAGAGAGAGAGGGAGTTTCCTTATTGGAAGCACCCTACACCAATGAAATCCCAGGTCCTAACAAAAAAAAAAAAACAATTTAAAAAAAAATTAGATATTCTCCTGAGACACAAAATAATCTTTAGGGTTTGTTACAACTGGAAAGGTCCTTAGAGATTGTCTAATCTAACCTTCCTGTTTTAAAGATGAGAGAAATGAAGAACACAGAGGCTAGGCAAATTTGAAATTTTCCAAAGATAATCCAGCCTGCTCTCCTCCTCCAATTGTGGGCTACAATGATTCTCTATTTTCAGGATTTTCATATAGCTATAGATATAGATACCCTACATATGCATTGTCTTTCCCAATAAAATGTGAGCTCTCTGAGAGAACTGGACTGTCATAATTTTTATATATACATGCATACATACACACACATTTTTATATTATGCTATTATATGGACAATATAAAAGTTGATCTCTTAGTATATCTGATAATGAAACAATTATCCTTACTCTAGATGAAAATCTACATTGTTCAACATGATGGATGATGGGAGTGATTCACAATTCAAATATTTTTATTTTATTGTTGACATCACAGGAGGCAGGACAATTAGCACATGGGAATGAGACAGCATTAGCTCTTGGTAATAACTGCAGCAGCACTTTATAAATCTATCTATCTACCTATCTATCTATACACATATATGTCTGTGTGTATACATACATACATACATATATATATACATATATGTTTTTGCATGTTCTTGTTTCAAAGTTGGCAAACGTTTGTTTCACGGTGCCCTTTTAAAATATATATATATATATTTATTTATTTGTTTATTTTGGAGGCAGTGGGGGTTAAGTGATTTGCCTAGGGTCACACAGCTAGCTAGTAAGTATCTGAAGCCAGATTTGAACTCAGGTCCTCCTGACTCTAGGGCCAGTGCTCTATCCACTATGCCACGTAGCTGCCCCCTTTATGATACTCTTTTACATCTTTGCCATCTACTCTTTGTCCATCTATTAGAAAATCTCTAAGTTTGAAATTAGAAGGAATTCCTTCATGCTTCCTGAGTGATAGAGTAGGTGGAGTTTTGGATTTGGAGTTAAGAAAATATGAATTTGAATCCCACAGTAAACACTTATAAGTAGTGTGATTCTTGGCAAATCACTTAACATGTCTCTCAGCCTTAATTTCCTCATCTGTAAATTGGGGTCCTACCTCACAGAGATAGAGGGACTACCTTCCTCATCAACACCAATAGCAACTTCTGATTAATTGCCACCAATAGGGTATAAGAGCCCGGGGGGTAGCAGTTCTCATCTCCAGATTATCATTCCTAATTTCAGACAAGGCCTTGAAGTCATCATATGGGTTGATGACTTCTTTAAATAGGGGCCAGCCATCCCTACCAACTGTTAACCAACTGCCACATATAAGCAGGCAAGCGTAGCTGAGGTAGTGGGGCACCCTGAGAAAAAGACAAAAGACAATATGTAGAAAGTCAAACCAATACCACAACCTTGACCACCATTTTCCCTCAGTTCTTGATGGGGATAGCCCAGGATTATGATACCAGAAGCCTTAGAAGTAGAAGTGACCTTTAGGCCACCAGACCTGCTTCTTTCCCAGCCCAATGGTTATCATTATGGGGGAGAAATTACTGTGGAAAGGGAGCCTGTCTCCCTCATCATCACGAGCATCAACTGCTGACCAATTGCCACCAACAGGCAGATAGGCACAGGAGCTCTAGGAGGAGATTACTTCCCCTTACCCCCAAGACCAGCAGTCTTGCTTCCAACCCAGTTCTTTATTATCACCCAGGGAAGAGAAACAACTTCTATGGAGAAAGTGCTAGCTATTGCACCAACTCCTAAGCATCTGCCATACACAAGATAGGTAGCATTTACCAGGTAAGTCAAACCAGCTCTACTACCTTGACCCTCATCTCCCTTCAGATTCTGATGGAACTAGCTCAGGATCTTGAACCCAAGAACCTTTGGAATAATAATACTTTTAGCCTGGTGTCCTCAGCCATCATCCTGGGAAATGACCCCTGGGAGCAGCCTGGCAACTGCTCCTACAAATGCTGTAGCCACAGCTACTGAAGACCTAGAAAATAAAGTCCTCTTCATCAGAGTCTTTGGATCTGTCAAATGGTTCAACATCACAAAATGATATAGCTTTATCAATGTAAATGATATTAAAGAAGAATTACCATTTGCTTTGCTACTGTACCCTAAGGACCACTGGGTCTTTTCACCAGACTTGTAGCTAAAACCTTACATATGTGTTGTCTTTCTCATTAAAATGTGAGCTCTTTAAGAGAACTGGACTGTCATAATTTTCTATTTGTATCCCCAGTACTTTATCACAGTACTTTGTGCATAGTATGTATTTAATAAGTGTTTCATTCATTCATTCATAGAATTGTTGTGAGGATTACATGAGATAATGTATGTAAGTGCTTTGTAAATCTTAAAGTGCTACGTAAATATTAGCTATTATTACTAATTATTATTATTATTTTCACTACTACTATTTTTGAAGGAATTGACTAGCCAATAATCCTTCTGGATATCTTTGTAACCAGCATAGCTAGTTATTCAGTGAAATATTCAATTGAAATGCAAATATTCAATATTTTAATTGTAATATCTGTACCTATGGTAAGAATAATTTAAAAATCTTTTTAGAAGTCCCAGGAAAGATCTTTTAAATGTTTGATTAATTTTTGTGCAGTAATGCTGAGCCAAACTTAGCATTTTATAGTGAAAGACCTAGGCAGGCACATAGTCATTTTCTAAATCTATTTCATTTGAGAAGAGAAAAATGAAAATGTATCTCATTCTTCCCACTCATAGATTTATTATGTGTAATCCTGCATAATCCATGACTAATGTGTGGCATTTAAAAATTTTAACTAAAAAATATTTATGAAGGGTTAATTTTGGAAACAAGCCAGTTAAAAATGTTTCTGCTATTTTCTTTCACTAGATTTTCAAAAGATTCGAGTAACTCATATATCTTGTGTTCTCTTGATGTGTAGAAAACATTTGGTGTTTAGTGGCATCAGGTTTTAGAGACATCTGTATGGTTGAAAGGTTATGCATTTGATTGGCCAAAATGTATTTTTTTCTTTCCTTCTCAAATGGTTGTTATTTCATTGATGAGGTTGCTTACTTTAATCAAACAGATGCAGATCACACTACATCCTTGTCTACCTATACTACTCAACTCTTGTCCATGTCTTCCCCTGTTTACTCTGGAGAGTGGGAGCCCTTCCTCACTTTCTCTTAATATTCTAATGACATCAATGGAACATTTAGTTCATCTTCCTGTCATTGCTAATCTTCACCTATCTTCTTTTTCTAACATACGTTTTTCTGATGTCATTCTTCACTTCTTGTTCATCCTTTGTTTCAAAGAGGACCAATGACATCATGGGGTAAATTGGATTTGAGTGAGGCAAAGTTGCACAAAGTTGTGAGCCTTACTTTCCCTTCCAGAGTCATCAAACTTCAGTAGCAAGACAAAACTCAGCATGACTGGCAATGGTCCGGGATGCAGTGGATGACCATTTGTCTTTGCTATCTAACCAAATTCTAAGTACTTCACAATTCCTGCTTCAGCCATCTTCATGGTTATTGGAACAAATTGTTCTCATCCACCCATTCCACCAGGGGAAGTCTTCATGTGCTTGGGATAGACATTCCCTTAACTTACTAATGAGTTTGAGGTGTGTCGGTTACCCTCAACCTAGTTTAGCCCATCTGCCAAGATGGTTTTACTGAGGTGTGGCTGCTGCACATACTATGGCTTCTTGGAGCCACAGGTGAGAGGTGGGTGAAAGATGGACACCAAAGGTGGATTGAAGATCTTGGCATTTTATATGATGTAGCCTGTGTACACCTATCATGTATCTCTCTGTTCCCCTCTGTATAATACTCATTTTCAATTCTTCAGAAACTGTTGTGTTCCATTTTTCACAACCATATAGCATTATCAGTAGAACATTGGTTTTATACAGGTGGGTTTCTGTTTTGGGGAGAAGTCTGGAATCATTAAAAGAGTTTTGCAACTTCCTGAAGACTTTCCAACTTGTCCAATTCCCCCTCTTTTATTCTAGGTCCAACTTGTCCATGTGCACTGTCTTTCATATCCAGCTTCATGTCTTAACCTAGGAAATAGATATTCTTTATATACTTTTTAAAAAACCTGATTGGATAGGTGGGCCAAACTCTTTTGAGTAGTTACAATCCACTATTAGGAGTTACTGCAATTAATGTTCTAGGGTTTGATGTAAATAACATGTCATCTGCAAGCAGGAACATCTAGAGGATCTCATCATAAATAGAAATTCTCTTTTATACTTTGAACTGGATCCTCTCCATTGCACTGATGTGGGTACCATAGAGAAACAAGTATCTTTCTAATTTTTGCCATACTTGATATTTACAACTAGAATGCTATTGAGCAAGATAATTTCTGCTACATTTTTCAAGGAATCTTGTATGGTTTTAATGTATGGTTAGAACTGTCTTGTTGAAAGGGAGTCTTTAAGGAAGCATCTTACTCTATCAAATCAAATGCTTTTAAAAATAATGAATAAAAATAAGCACAACATGATCTTGTATTCTTTAAACCTTTTCTTCAATGGCATATTGGCAAAGATGTGGTCCATTATAAATCACTTTCAAAAGCCAGACTGTTCTCTAACAGCCACATTGTAGGTGGCCTCAATATCTGTAGAGATGATTCTCATGCAAAATTTATGTAAATGTGAAAGTAGATATGTAGCACAGTAGTTGATGTCCCTTTGCTCATTTGTCTGTGTGTGTGTGTGTGTGTGTGTGTTTTAAAGATTTATTTAGTATTAAAGCTTTGGTACTGAAGTTAAAGTATTCTGAATTAAAGAGATCTCAGATTTTTCTTCCACTACTTTGTTATCTTTCCCTCCTTTGGATACCTTGTAAATGGATCCTATGATGCCTTCACAACTGTATTACCTCCAGTATGAATCACTCTGTCAGAATTCTGTTGATCACTAGCCCCATTTATCTTCTTTGCGAAGACTAAGAGAATCTATGTGATAAATAGGGACTACAACTTGTGCCTTTCTACCTTAATGGTGGCAAAATGAGCAAGAATCATCAGGGAGTTTATCATTGATATTTTGAAACGTATCTATGCAGACAATTGGAGGGAGGGAAGAGAGAAAAACCAAGTACTTGATTGAAGGTAACTAGGAGAAATCTTCTATTTATGCTTTTTTTCTTTGTTGGGAGATCAGGATAGTGGGAAGAGGAGGCTCTAGAGAAGTTTTTTGTACTTTACTGGTATTTTGGTTACAGGTTGATGACAAGGTCGTGGGAGGGAAAGCATCTTCCCATCTTTCTAGCAGTCTATTAACAAATTACTGATATCTTTTGTTCAGTATTAAAATAACTGAATTTGAGAGTTAGATAGGACTTCAGTGGCCATCTAGCCTAACCCATACACCAAAAGGGGGATCCCCACTATATAATACTTGAAAAGTTGTCATCTAGCCTGTGTCTATCAGACTGGGAGCTCCTAAAGAGTAGGGGATAGTTTGGGGTTTTTTGGTCTTTCTTTTTATCCCTAGAACTTAGCACAGTGTCTTAATAGGTGCTTAATAAATGCTTGTGAAAGTGACTTGACTTGCTTGAAAATCACTAAGGAGAAGGAAGCCCCTGCCTTTACCATTCATTCTTCTTTAAGGCAGCTCATTCAATTTTTTTCTAATTTTACTTATATGCCACTTCACCCCCTAAACTTTGGGGGAAAACCCTTTCTTATAACAACAAGTAGTTATGCAAACCTGGCTGACCCAGTACAGATAGCATATGCAACATTCTGCATCCATTGCCCCTACTTCTCTTCCAAGAAGAGCAGGGTGCATTTTATCATTTGTCCCCTATATTGGACATCTTGCAGGTCATTTTGGCTCACACCTAAAGCTGTATCTAAGGTCCAAGGAGAGACTTTGGACTAGCTCAAAAGAAGAAGTCATAGTGAATAGAGCCATTTATTTCAGCCATCTTGTTGAAGTGGTCTGGTTTTGTGTGACTCATTTTTGTATGAATAACAAGGAGTTGGCTAGGTTTGAAATAAGCCTAGGTGCACACCATTCACTGAAGACATTTTAAAAAGTTTAATAGCTTCACAGTGGTAACAAGTCACTAATTTCTTTTCTTGCTTTGTACCACACAGAGCTAATTAGAATAAAATGACCATTCTGAAATCAAAGAAGAAGGCTACATGCTTAGAATTCAAAAAGTTATAACAATAAATAGGCTATATGAATTCTGAATTAAACCTGGGTAGTCTCTACATTTCTATTAAGTGGGAGGTGAAGAGAAGGAAGTCAAAATGGTATAATAAAATGGATTCCTAAAATAGATGATTAAAATAATATAAATGAATGACCCTGAGGGGAAACATGGATAGTGATAGAAAAAGTCTGAGGATTTTAATTTTTTTTTAAGAAAAAGCTTATTGTAAGACTTTATAGAGCTACTTACATACTTTTAGTCAGCATTCTGACACTTGCTACCTAAGCTACAAATTAAAATAAACAGTTTTCTTACTCTCTGTTACATTCATAGCAATCACAAAGCTGTAATAACTTCAAAGCTGACAAAATATTGTTAAAGGGTAGAAATATCACAGGTTGAATATATTTCAGAGGCTGGAGAAATAGATTGAATTGGTTTAAGTTATAGATGGTAGCAACAAAATAAATGTATTTTTTTCAGGTGCTTATCAAAGTCTGTGAAACATGTCAAACTTTAGCCAGCCTTCATTAAAATGGTGATTGTGAGGTCAAATAAAAGCAAAATAACACAGTCGTGGAAGTGAGCACATGCCTGGCATCTAAAAACTGCTCTCTATAAGACACAACAGAAACCCAAGTTTAAATTCTGCACCTCTAAGCAAAAACATGTACACACAGATACACACACACACACACACATTTACACACATGTATACTTTTTTCTAAAGGCTTTTTAGGTCTTGTTAAGGGTAAGATAAAGGAAATTTGCTTTTTAGACTCCCCTCAAAGTAGGAGTAGTAGTTGGAAAGAAAAAAAAGGAAGCACTTACAAGGGTCCGATTTTCTTCTGGGACTGTTGTTCTTCGTCGTCTTTTCTAATTTTTTTCATTCAGACAAATGCCAACCTTAATAACACAGCTTTAGCAGATGAGTATTAAAGTCAGTTCTTTAAGGTACTAAGGTTCTTTAAGGTGTTAGTATTCCCCAAACAGATCACAATCCTTCAATTACTTAGTAGGCAGCCTTTATGAGATTCTGCAACTGAGATATTCTGCATCCTGTTGCCAACCTGTTAATGGGCCTCTTGAATTTACCTATACAAGTCCTTGGACAAAAGATATGCAATCTATGATCATCCTGGGTTTGAAATTTATCCAGCTTGGAAGGACCTTTCAGAGCTTGAATTCCATTGGTCTTGCCTTTAAGAACTTATGCTTTAGGTAGTAATGATGGCTTGTTAGAGGTAGAGAAAAAACCTGGCTATCCTGACCATTTTCTCTACCATTTAGCAGCAAATGTTTTTGACATGGAATATTTTTGTGGTTAATGGCAGTGTCAGAAAGATAAAGGACAATCTATCCACACAAAAAAAAACCTTCTATGTCTTAAACTATATTTATTGGAAGATCATTTTTGAGATTAGTCATGTGATCCTTGGCTTAATGGTTAGATATAGGAATACTACTATTGATGAGTCCCTGAAGTACTTTCAATTTGGGGATATAGCTTTCCAAACCTGTGGATTATCTGGCTTTGCTGATCACTGCTGATCTAGCCGTTTAGGGGCTATCAGGGATACAGGTCCAAAAAGAATGTAATAGCTCAAAGATTAAAGTTCCTGACTCTTTTATATTCAGGAAAAATCTCATCTTCCCTCACAAAATCAATGTTCCTTGTAGTTTTCCCTACTTTTTTGATTTTGCTTTGGATTTTTTTTAGCATTTTAACTGGTGAAGAAAGAAGGTGTTACTTGCTGTCCCAATACCCAAATACATGCTTTGGGCTCATTGAGCATTGTAATTGGTTGAGAGGGTGTAAAGAAGGAAAAAACAAGACTGGGCATTTGGTCTGGCTTGGCCTGTTATATATATTATACATAATGTTATATATTATATATGTTATATGTAGCATAAATATGTTACATATAATTTTATATATATTATATAATGCCTAGAGATGGGGCCCTGCATCCATACCTTTGCAGGTTGCTTATCTAAATACCTATAACTCTTTTTTGTATGAGAATCATAGGAAAGGGGGACTTTTTACAGTTCTGAAGTATTAGGAGTAAGCAGATAACAACATCAACACTAACAAAATCCCAAAACAACAAAGATGGCATTGTGTTTCCATGATTTGAGTGTACAACATCTCAACTCTTCCAAGATCTCCAAACTATTAAGTATGTGGTATAGGAATGGAAAATATATTAACATTCACTCAGATGTTTACTCATTATTTCATATATTGAGGTATCTTGAATTTATGATGATAAATTTGTAGGCATGTAAATTGCTAAAAATGCTCCTATAAAAACACAAGGTCACTTTCTTACCAAAACTAAGTGTGAAAACTCTAGTGCATTAATAAAGAGGCAAGAAGATGACTCTTTTAAATTCAGGTGGTTATAAAGTGGATATTTTATGTAAATATAATGCTTTAAGACATTTCTGAGTTCTTGTAACAGTATATAAATATCCCCTTCTTGCATTAGTTACCAAAGTCACCATTTCAGTCTCTGGGGGCTCCAAGCTTCATTGTAGCTGATTAGTAGTAGTCATGCTTGTAGACATTTTAGACTCATTTTCTTTCCATTCCTATTAGCTTTGCTTGGGAATCTCTGTGAGTGGGAAAACTTAGATTCTGGTCTACGTTCTCCCAGGTAATAAATAGAACAGAGTAGGAATAAATGAGATAATTTACATAAAGAGCTTTGCAAACTTAAAGTAGTACATAAATCCTAGTTATTATTATCATTGTTACCTCATTCTTACATTTTTAAATGGCAGTCAGATAGAAGTATTCTGAGGACAAGTTGCTGTCCTGCTATTATTCTTTTATATTTAATGTTCTGTAGATAATTGTGCAATTAAAGTGATTTTTTGGCAATTTAATAATTGTAATTAAATAAGCTTATTGTTTATAGACTCATTAAAAGTATTTTCTGAACAACTCCAGTAGCAAACAGGATGACATTTATCTCATTCAATTCTGACATTATTTTAATTTCTTTTACTAGGTATCTATATTTTGAAAGACTTTCATTCCACATAGTTTGGGGACTATCAATATTTGGCATGGTGACATGTGTTGATAATATTATTCTTAAATTTTTATGTATTAGTTTTATGTTTAGTTGGTTGCAAGCAACAGTTCTGGTTGTAACAATACCCTTGTTCTAGTATAGTTCATTTGCTGAATTACCAAAAGTATTTCATTCAATTCTTTAATGTTTTAGACTTCCCTTGGATGTTAGATGTATGTCATATTTCCATTTTCTAATAGATGTGTTTTAAAGTGCTCCATGAACCTACAGTAAAGCCACTCAAGATTGCTTCAGTAACAGGTCATTGGAAAGTTATTCTATTGTTTTTTTCAAGAATGCTTCACATACTTCTTTTTTATTGAGTACCCATCTTTCTTCATTGATTAGGCTCAGATTTTTCAGGCTATATCATTTTTTTTTACATTTGAGCTCCTTTACTTTTGGGAATATATTATTCCATTCCCTTCTGTGGTTTCTTATGGGCACAGAGTAGTCTCATGTTACTTTTCTTTATATGTGAAAGTCTTTCTCTTGGCCACTTGCAGTATTTGTCTTCAATGAAATTTTTAAACTTAGCCATCATGCTTGGTAGAATTTGAAGCATTGTCTGCTTGTTTTCTATCCCCTACTGTCCTACTCCGCTGGGGTCGTCTGTTGAGTTCTTTCAACTGGTACTTTGTTTTCCTTATTTAGAATTCCTGAAAATTGTGGTATTCAGATTTTTGTACTTGTCATGTTCGTCTGGTAGGCTTATGATTTTTAAGTTGACTGTCCACATCATTCCTTCAAGATCAATGGCTTATGCTAGCATAGAGCTCATGTATTCATTTAACATTTTTTTCTTCTCTTCTTTCAGTTTGTCTTATATTTGTATCTCCAATTTGTGGTTCTCTCACTTCTTTGGAGAGCCTTGAGACCACAGATTCTAGCTTTTCTATTCTGTTAATTAGTTCTGTGAAAGTCATAAACTATTCTACCATTCCTCCCCCATCCCCAATCTCTCCTTTTTCCCTTTAGATTCTCTTGAATTATTCTGGAGCATCTGATTGAAGTTCCATGTTCTCTTGGGAATTCATAGTGTTCTGTATTTCATCAGGTATTGATTCAATTTACTTTATCTTATAATATTTAATTAGAGAAGTTTGTATTCTCTTTGATGTATTGGTCTTTATCTTCACTGTTGATTTATTTGCTTGTACTCTAAGTTTTTAACTGAACTTCCTCTTGAGACCTTAGGTGGTTTTTGTCTTTTTTCTTAATACTTCCTTGTCACTCTCTGTCTCACTCCTTTCATCATGGGTTTGCCCCTGGGGATGGACCTCAAAGCTGTCTCAATTTACTCCCACATTCTCGAATTTACTTTTCACCAGGCTTAGACTTTACCTCAAGTAATTTTTGGGGGGACATAAATGGATTGGATTATAATGGAAATGGAATCCACTTGGATTCCAATCCCCTTTCCTTTAGGCCTTATGTAACTGTGCATTTTATCCTGATGCTCTATTTCCCTTTATTCATTAGTTCTCTGTCTAGACTGAACCAATGATTATTGCTTTTTGCTGGGTTGTGACAAGGTGGTATAGGTATTCTGTGCATACGGGGTTTCTTGACCTGGGGGCCAACCCAAGTAAAGAGAATCAAAGTCTTCCCCACTTCCAAGCCTTCCCTTTCTTCTTTCTTGACTTTTCCTAGTGGATTTCTGATGTTTCACATGTTTGATAAGATAGGCCTGGGAAAGGAAGTGGACTGGCAGACTGTAAAATTCTACAGCAATCCTTCAGTGGTGAGAAAGCATAAGTCCATGGTTTGGTTTGTGTACATGGAGGCCAGTGGAGAAAGAGTGCTAAGTGAGGGCAGTATAGATTGCTATTCTTCACTGTTAATTCATAAGACCTTTTTGGTCTTCATGCTATCTTGTCCTGTAGATTAATCTGTAATTTCTTTTTCTCTGTGACAAAATTTATTTTTTTTGAGAGTTACTGGGGACTAGAAAAAAGATCTAGTCTTCCATCTTGTTGGATAGTGACCCTCAAGCTCCTCTGTTTTTGGTGGATATGCATTTATGTACACAAGCAAATCAGTGTCAATTTTATTTTGCTATATTCAATAATTTAGCAGTGGGAGGTAAATATACATGATCCTACTATTTAATCTGTAAGGAGAAAATATTGTAGGAATACTCATCAATCTGTAAGTATAATAGAATATCATGAAAAGTAAATCTTTTAAAAATTATAGACTCTGGTGGCAATGTTTTTTTTAATTTTTTATCATACTGTTCCTTTACACAGATGCCTGCTGACAAAGTATGTAATGGTTAAAAACTACTACAACTGGAGATAATTATTTATTAAACATGGATGAACCAGAAGGGATGTTTAGGAATATCTCTGGAACTTGTTGATTTAAGTGATTAGATTATCAGATTAGGTTGTCTATATTGTAGTGGGGTTTCAAGTAGCTCACCTATTTGAAGAGTGAATTATTGGGGTGCCAAATATGAGCCCCAAATATCTTGCTTACAATAAAAAGTTAATGTTGATATAGACAGTATAAATTCTAAACACCTAGACTTCAACACAATCCACAAACTAGAGGAATACTTTGCAATCCAATAAATCATCTTTACAGAAACTTGGTTTGGTGTGAAGTCTCATATATTTGTTTTCTATAAGCAACAGTTTGGCATAGCCCATGGAGATTTCTTTGCAATACAATATAATAAGCATTTATTAAGTGCTGACTAAGTGGAAGGCACTTGGAGAAGGAAATAGGAAACTACCCTAGTACCTTTGCCAAGAAAACTTAGATGATGTCATTAAGACTTGGGCATAACTGAAATGACTGAACAACAACAATGTTCAAGGGGCTGTACTTAGCATTAGGGATACAAAGACAAAACAAAGAATAGTCCTTGTTCTTAAACAGGTTATATTTTGTTCTAGAAAAACATAATCTAAGAAATATTTTTTCTCGGTAAGTAAACTACACAATTAGAGATACAATCACCTATATTATGTAATGCTACAATTAGTTAAAAAAATAGAAACTAGCAATTGTGTGGACATTTGCCTCTTTTCCCTGCCTGCAAACTACTAGATTTAAAAAGTACTTTTGTTTTTCATCAAAGGACTCTTAATATAGAGACTATCCCAAAGTAAATTGCACTGGGGCCATGATGCATTTAAGTATATTCATTTCTGAACAGGCAAATATTTCACAGGCATCTTTTAATGGTTTAATCAACTCAGGAGCTAGGCTGATGCTTCCCTGTCTCCCATAGCCCTTTGCATGTTCTTTGTGCCTTTTATTCTTCTAGTTGCTATTTTCCATTAGATTGGGGGTTGGGAAACTGTGTAGCTCTTCAGTATTAATCAGAATGTAGTATACTGGCCACATTAGAACTGGTTTAACTGAGTTCTTAGGTAGCCATCAATTATATATATTGTACTTTCAAATGGAAATATCTTGAGTTTAATACTTCCCCTTGTCTCCTTTATTATTTGCTAGCTCTGCATTGCTTTTAGACAGTGATTTCATTTGCAATGTGATATATGCAAAGACCTGTTTTGTTATGGAACATAGTCTTGCCTAATACAACAACTAAAAACACCCTTAATTTCATTTTTCTCCAGCATCCCTCTTCTAGTATCTAAATAGACAGCCCAAGCATCCAACCCAATCACCACTGTTGTAACATACATAGAACCACAGAGACTCTTCGTGAACTGAATGCTCAGATAATGTTTTCCATGCCTCTGTCAGTGAAGGTATTGGTAAGGGGATAAAGGAACACTCAGTATGACAGCCTGGTGTTATAGTAAGTAGATGGGGAATGAAGGGCTGGATGGTATGAATCCTTCTAGGAGCTGACATTTAATGTCAAAGGCACAGTGGTATTTCAGGAAGTCAAAATAAATTGCCAATTGTATTATGAATTTATATTTTTGGCCATACAATGAAAAACGTAAGTGTGTGGCTTAAACTCAAAGTGTTTGTGTGTGTGTGTGTATACACGCAGATATATATGCATATTTTTTCTCTTCTTCCTGAGACAGTGGGTAAATGATGCTTATAATCCTAAGTATGCAGTTGACTTTGCTCTTGTAGCTTCAGTAGCAGCCTATTTCAAGGATAAAATACCCTTTTAATAGATTTAACAGATTTTTAAATAGATTTTTAGGAACAGAAGTCTTGGGATGGAAAAAAAAAAACTTAGAGCTAGTACAGCTAGTATAACACATTCCTTTTACAGATGAGAAAACTGAGGTGAGACCTTTAATGACTTACCTAAGATTACAGGTTGTCAGTGGCAGAATCAGGATCTGAACCTGGTGCTCTGATTCCAAACCAAATACTCTTT
The DNA here is from genome assembly GCF_900497805.2 of Vombatus ursinus. Classification (NCBI taxonomy): domain Eukaryota; kingdom Metazoa; phylum Chordata; class Mammalia; order Diprotodontia; family Vombatidae; genus Vombatus; species Vombatus ursinus. The sequence continues at coordinate 22,616,506 of NW_020940360.1, forward strand.
TCATGTAATGCTGCTCATCTACTCCTAAGCATGTGCTTGTGTGTGTGTGTGTGTGTGTGTATGTTTGTGGTTGGGAGTTTAAAGAGAGAGGATGGCATTACCTTTTTGTTTGTCATTTAAAGTCCACCATCATCTGAATCTGGATGTATTTTCCAAGGAGAAGGAGACAGACTAGATATGTGGTTTTATTGGCATGGGGTCCTTTCAGCCAGCACCTTCTCTACTCATTATAGCTTTAAAATTGCCTAGAGCACTGAGAGGCTAAGTATCTTGCCCAGGGTCACACAGCCAATAAGTGAGAGGCAGGACGAGCCTAGGTCTTCCTGACTTCAAGGCCAATTTTCTATCCATTATTGCATTGTATTTCTCTCTGTCTTTCCAGATTGATTTTAAATTACTCTCTTTATATTCTAGGAAAACAGCTCTACTTGCTCTTCCTTCTACACAATATTCCATCTTCTGCCTCTTTCCCTTTGTACTGGATGCTCCCTATACCCTAAGTACTCTTCCTTTTCACTCCATCTTTTAGAAACCTCACGTATCCTAAAAGCTCAGCTTAAGTGTCACCTCCTACAAGAAACCTTTCCTCATTTCCCCAGTGTTCAGCCTTCCACTCCAACTCCCAAATCACTTTTTATTTTTTAAAATATATTTTATATTGACTTTGTGCATGTTATTTTCCCTATGTGGAATGCAAGCACTTTGAGGGGATGGGGTATTTTGTTTTGTCTTTGTATCAACAGCCCCCTACAGGATGGGAAACCTGGGGCCTTGAGGCCACATGTGACCTTCTAGGTCCTTGGGTGAGGCCTTTTGACTGAGCCAAGTTTTACAGAACAGATCCATGTATTAGGGGGATTTGTTCTGTGAAGTTTGGATTCAGTCAAACGGCTGCACTTGAGGACCTAGAGGGCCACACATGGCCTTGAGACTACAGATTCCCAACCTCTGCACCTAGTACAATGCCTGACAACTAGCATCTACTGGTACTTAATTAACTCTTGCTGAATCGGATTGGCTTCAGAGGGTCATTCACAGAAATATATGATAATAATTAATGAGAATGTTTGATGTGGTGTAGTGGATTTGGACTGCCCTTGGGGTCATTAAGACTTGTATTAGAGTCTTGCCTTAGACACATGATAGTTGTATGATTACTGGCAAGTCGGTTAATGTCTCAAATGTCAAATGTCAAACATCGAATGTCTCAAAGACTTGAGGTTACTGAAAATTTCCCCTATGGAGGAGTACAGGTAGTTTCCACACGTGCTCTAGTCCCTCACATGGATGAAACCATGGGTCTGGACACAAAACCAAAAAACAAAACATGATTAATAATGCCTTAGTCCAGAAAAAAACTGAATTCTTATCTAAGAAAACAGAGAAAAACTGTCTGATCCTTGACAGCAAGTTATATTTAAAGCAAAATATATGACATAAGCTATTTTATCATGATAGAGTGCTTCATCATTGACTCATCACATAGTAATAGAAATTGCAGATGTATCATTTTTATTAAATAGTGTTTTTCAAGTTTGGATGTAGACATTCTATGGTAGGTACTGTGCAGTACCAAATATCCTAAAATTCTACCTTATAGTTTAGTACAGAAAGACAATACCAAAACAGAAGTCCATAGGGAAGGCCCTAAAATGCCACCAGTCAACAAAGCTTTATTAAGTATCTGTTTTGTGCTGTGTTAGGCAGACATGGAATTTTAAAACATTGAGAATTCACTACATCAAAAGCAGAGAACATGAATGATCAAGTGTTCAGAGGTAAAAATGTGTAGGTTTTGTGCAGCAGAATACATGTGATCATTGAAATAAGTAAAATAATTGATTTAGAAAAAATGTCATTGTACAGTTTTCTGAATAATAAATATGAGAAGAGTAACTAATTTACTATCTTGGATTATTTTTCAAACTGATAACCTAATTTCAAATCCAGGATACTACTGTAATTATTCTCCACTTATTTTTAAAAGGCACATTTTTTTTAGTTTCTATATAGTTAATTTTAAAAAGAATTAAATAATTGAACTATTATGACAAGATCCTAGTTCACAGTCTTTCGAGGTTAAAATCTTGATCACATAGTTTAGCACCTATTTTTGCAGAATATATATGGATATTCATCATATTCTTCTGTGCCTTTTTATAAATATTCAGTAATCTCATTATAACTCAACTGGCTATAGAACAGAAGTCAGCTAGTCAATAATCACTTATTAAGTGAGTAGTGTGTGCCAGTCACTTTACTAAGTGCTGGGGATACAAATATTAAGAAAAAGACAACAGAACAAAAAAAAGACAATCCCTACCTTCAAAGAGCTTACAATCCAATGGAGAAGACAACACACTAAGGGAAACTGAAAAGCAAGGGATGGGGCTGTGGGGGCACAGTATAAAAGTCAGAGAAATCCCAAAGCAGTGCAGCCAGGTGAGAAATGAAATGATCTGACCTAGACTTTTTCATTAAATGGAGGTTTTGGAATTCATGGCCTCACCCTCCAATTAGTAGCAATGAGGTTGAGTATCAAAGCTGATGGGATCCTGCAGAATGTTGAGAATTTCCCAATAATGAATACTTGGGTCATAGTGGAAAAGTCAGAGGAATCTTGAAGTAATGCAGCCATGTAGGAGATGAGAAGATGTTCAGTCAAACAAAGATCTCTACTGGAATCTTCCAAGGTAATTTAGTGATGGAAATACTTCCTAATAAGGTGGTTTTTACCATTAAGGCAGCCTCAGAGCACAGACCCTCAAAAGAGTGTTAAATCAAGTTCTCCAGTGACACATAGACATATAAAGCAATATTGCATGTTGAGTATTTTTGTTTATTTGTTTGCAATTAGTCAGTGACTAGTTGCACTGACTAGGCTACACTTTTAATGGGGCAGAAGTCAGAAGTTCAACCCTGAGTTGGTCAGTTAAACATGCGCTAGTTCAGACATAGAGAAAAAGAAGGTCACTGGGTAAATCTCTGCAAATCCTCCATGGCTAGTAGAAAAGCAACTCAAAATATGTCCAATTAACAAGGTTAGCAGCATCCTCTTTGATCACAAACATATACATATATAATAGAATAAGTAGATATATACATTGTTATTACTTTTTTAGGTGGATATTGATATTTTCCCTCTTTTTTATTATTTTTCCCAATTACATATAAAAACAATTTTTAATGTTCATTTTTAAAAATTTTGAGTTCCAAATTCTCTCCCTTCCTCCCTCCTCTTCTCCCTCTCTGAGATGGTGAGCAATTTGATATAAATTATACATGTGCAATCATGTAAAACATTTCTTTATTAATCATGTTGTGAAAGAACCAAAAAAAATGTATGTAAGTTGATCTGCATTCAGACTCCACCAGTTCTTTCTCTGAGGGTGGATAGCATTTTTCATTATCAGTCTTTTGACATTGCCTTAGGTCATTGTATTGCTAAAAATAGTTGTCATTTACAGTTAATCATCTTATAATATTGATGTTACTGTGTATAATATTCTCCTGGTACTACTCACTTCACTTTGCAACAGTTCATGTAAATCTTTCCAGGTTTTTTCTGAAAGCATCTTTCTCGTCATTTCTTATAGCACAATAGTGTTCCATCAAAGCCATATACCACAATTTGTTCATCCATTCCCCAATTGATGGACATCCCCTCAATTTCCAATTATTTGCCACCACTAAAGAAGCTGCTACAAATATTTTTGTAGATATAGGTCCTTTTCTTTTCTGTTTTTATCTCTTTGGGATATAGATCTAGTAGTGGTATTTCTGGGTCAAAGGACATGCACAGTTTTATAGCCCTTTGGGTGTAGTTCCAAATTGCTCTCTAGAATGTTTGGATCAGTTCACAACTCCATCAACAGTGAATTTGTATCCCAGTTTTCCCACATCCCCTCCAGCATTTCTTATTTTCCTTTTCTACCATATTAGCCAATCTGATAATTGTCAGGTGATACCTCAGAGTTATTTTAATTTGCATTTCTCTAATCAATAGTGATTTAGAGTATTTTTAAAAAAATATCACTACAAATAGCTTTGATTTTTTCATCTGAAAATTGCCTATTCATATCCTTTGACCATTTATCAATTGGAGAATGACTTATATTCTTATAAATGTGACTTAGTTCTCTATGTATTTGAGAAATAAGGCCTTATCAGAAAAACTTGCTGTAAAAAATTTTCCCCAATTTTCTGTTTTCCTTCTAATCCTGACTATTGGTTTTGTTTGTATAAAAAACTTTTTAACTTAACATAATTAGAATTATTCATTTTACATCCCACAATGCTCTCTATCTCATTTGGTCATAAATACTTCCCTTATATGTAAATCTGACAGATAAACTATTCTATGCTCTCCTAATTTGCTTATGTTATCACCCTTTATATCTAAATCATGTACCCATTTTGACCTTATATTGGTATATAGTGTGAGATATTGGCCTATATATTTAGGTTCTGCCAAACTGCTTTCTAGTTTTCCCAGCAGTTTTTGCCAAACAGTGAGTTCTTGTTCCAAAAGCTTGGGTCTTTGTGTTTATCAAACACTAGATTACTATGGCCATTTTCTACCATGTATTGTGTACCTAATCCATTCCACTGTTCCATCACTTTATTTCTTAGCCAGTATCAGATTCTTTTTGATGATTACTACTTTGTAATATAATTGGAGATGTAGTATGGCTAGGCTACCTTCCTTCACATTTTTTTCATTGATTCCCTTGATATTCTTGACATTTTGTTCTTTCAGATCAAATTTGTAATTATTTTTTCTAGCTCTAAAAATAATTTTTGGTAGTTTGATTGGTATGGCACTGAATAAGTGAATTAATTTAAGTAAATCTGTCATTTTTATTATATTGGCTCAGCCTATCCATGAGCAATTAATATCTTTCCAATTGTTTAGATTTAATTTCATTTGTGTGAAAAATGTTTTGTAAATGTGTTTATATAATTCGTGGGTTAGTCTTGACAGGTAGATTCCCAAGTATTTTATATTGTCTACAGTTATTTTAAATAGAATTTCTCTTTCTATCTCTTGCTGCTGGGTTTTGTTAGTTATACATAGCAATGCTGTTTATTTATGTGGGTTTGTTTTACATCCTGCAACTAAAGTTAATTATTTCAAATATTTTTAATTAGTTCTATAGGATTCTCTGGTTTAGATATCTGTGCCATATTTTCATTGTAAAAGGAATTTGGTAGGAGTCCTTTTTTTCCATATAGTTTACATAGTATTGAAAATAATTGTTATTTAAGTGTTTGGTAGAATTCACTTGTGAGTCCATCTGATCCTGAGCATTATTTCTTAGGGAGCTCATTGATGGTTTGTTCAATTTCTTTTTCTAATATTCAGTTATTCTATTTTCTCTTCTGTTAATCTGGGCAATTTATATTTTGTAAATATTTATTCATTTCACTTAGGTTTTTAGATTTATTGGCATATAACTGGATAAAATAACTCCTAATAATTGCTTTAATTTCATCTTTATGGGTGGTGAATTCACTCTTTTCATTTTTGATGCTGGTAATTTCGTTTTCTTCTTTCTTTTTTTTTTAAAATCAATTAACTAAATAGCGTATCTATTTTATTGTTTTCCCCCCATAAGACCAGCTCCTAGCTTTATTATTATTGTTCTTGATAATAGATTAAGATGCTAATTGATGATGAATCACTAAATTATTCCTTTTACTCTTCATTAAAGCACAGAGAATGAGGTCTTGTGAGAAAGATACTGGCTTGGGAATCAAGGGACCTTGATAGAATATAAGCTTCTTGAGGGCAGAGATTATTTATTTTTGTCTTTGTACTCTTATCAGCTAGTATAGGACCTGGTGTTCTTAACATAAATGCTTATTGATTTATTGACTGATGGAGATTTAGTCCAAACTCTGATACTCATTTTGTTATGTAAGCCTTATCATTATTTAACTTCTCTAGAAATTAGTTCCTTTATTTGGAAAATGATGCAATTAGACTGAGGCTTCTCTAAAAATCTATAAAATTTTTTGAGTAACTTTTTGTTGTTGTCAGTTGTGTCTGGCTCTCTGTGACTCCATTTTGGATTTTCTTGGCAAAGATACTAGAGTGGTTTGCCATTTCCTTCTCTAGCTCATTTTATTGATGAGGAGACTGAGGCAAATTGGGTTAAGTGATTTACCCAGGGTCATAGCTGGTAAGTTTCTGAGGCCTGATTTGAACTCAGGATGAAAAGTGTTTCTGACTCTATCCACTGCACCACTTCGCTGCCCCATTTGAGTAATTACTATGAACAAATCAAACCCATAGTTGGCATGGGAGAGAAAGAACACATTCACAGATACACATATATGCATATCTATAGATTTTTATACACACATATACATATACACACATACACATATAATGTATGTAGCATGGATATTTATATGTGGTACAATTGAACATTTATTCAGAATGAATTTTATCTAAGATATTATAGTAGGGCCTTAGAAAGATACAAGGATAAATAAAAATTGTCCTTGTTATCTAGGAGTTTACAGTATGATTGGTACAGTGAGATAGCTATACATATGGCACCTACCAGAATAAGTATAAGCAATGAATGGCAAATGTATGAAGAGGATAGTTAATGCTATTTGTGGAGCAGCAATCACTTCAGTGGTAACAGAAAGAAAGAAGGAGCAGGGCTTTGAAGGCTAGGTAGGATCTAGGCAGACCAAGAGGAAGGAGTAGGATATTCCAGGTTGGACTAAAGCTGTGAACCAAAGTGGCAGAGGAGGGAAAGCCTAAGCCATATTTGACTGTGAATAGACCAAGTGAATTAGAGTAGAAAGTCCATGTAGTGGACAAGTGTGGAAAGGTAGTTTGGAAGCAGTTTGTTATATACCTCATTGGTTCATGGATCTAGAACCTGAAGGACTTCAGGAGCCATATAATAAAACTCTCATTTTACAGATAAGGAAACTGAGGTCCAGGTGGAGGTTAAATTTATACAAAGTCACACAGGTAGTTAGCATCAGAGATGGGTTTTGAACCATTGTCCAGAGTTAGTGCTCTTTGCCCTGAACCATGCTGCCTCCTTTCTGGGATCCTTGAATACCAATTCAATTCAATACACATTTATTAAGTGCCTATTATATACCTAAAATAACCTAGCCTTTATCCTTAAGAATTTACTAATAGGAGGAATATACCATGAACACATGATAAAAATGATATAAAATGATAAATTGCATGATAAAAAGCATAGAGTGTGATGAAGGCAAAGGGAATATTGAGACAAAGCGTTCTCAAAAAAATCTCAGGATGAAAAGTTCATTTTCTTCTGGCAAAATCAAGGAAGGCTTTAAACTTTCCTCAAGGACTTGAAAACTGAGGTGGGCCTTGAAGGAAAGATGTTTTTCAAAAGGTGATAATGAGGAAGGAGCAAATTTCTGGTATGGCGCATGCTCTGCATGAACATATAGAGGCAGAAGAGGGCAAACTGGGAATGGTTCATACTCCAATTTGCCTGGATCATAAAGGGCACAAAAAGGAGTCACATGAAATGATGTTGGAAAGGGAGGTAGGAGCCAGATTATGGGGCACTTTAAATGCTCATCTAAGGAGTTTGTACTTTATCTTAAAGGCACTAGGGAGTCACTAAAAGTTTTTGATCAGGGTTTTTGATCAGGTGAATGGTGCAGTTGGGATTATGATAAAGAAAACAGGGAAGGAAATGTTACTTCTCATCTGTGTCTCATTTGATCCACATCCTGATTCCTCTGACCTGGGAGGTATGCTTTCCAGCTTCTCTTCTTTACAATCCTCATTCCTCCTCATTTTAGGTTCTTGTTCTCTTCTGAAGAACTCTCATCACTTGACACAAATTCTCTGCTTTAAAGATCTCTCTCAATTGCTTGCACAAAAACTTTGACTGTGAGTCTTTAGAGAGCATTGATGTGATAATAATATCTAACATTTATATGGTACTTGCAAAGCACTTTATACATATTATCTCATTTTATCCTCACAACAATTTTGGGAGGTACTATTACTTACCATCCCCCCTCTCATTTTATGGATGAGGAAACTGAGGCAAACAGAGGTTAAATGACTAGTCCAAGGTCAAAGCTAATAAGCATCTGAGGCAGCTTTTGAACTCGGGTCTTTCCAGCTCTTAGGTTCAGCAGTTTGCTACTTTTCCACCTTCAGTTTTTCTTTCTTTTTCCACTTTGACTTATTCTTCATATTAGAAAGCTTAGCCGGGCCCCCTATACTATTGGCCTTTTCTTGGCCTTTTCTTAGTTCCACTTGACTTTCACAGTTTAGTAGTCCCACTACTCTTTCTTTTCTTTGCTAAATCTCTTCCAGATATTACTTGCTTTCTTAGAGAGGTCAATGATGTTGATGTCTGGGCGGTCTGACTTGATTTTTGTCCTTACCAACATTAAACAACAGCACATAGGCAGATTTTTGCTTCTTAACCACCTTGGCTTTCTTGACTAGTTTCATCTTTTTATTACTGGAGGGGCTGCCAAATCCTCTGTACCATCTTCATCCTCATCACCAGGGTCAAATGACTCATCAATCTCATTTCCTTAGGTATCACTGTCATCACTATCACTGGTATACTCCTCTTACCTCTCAACTTTTTCATGCCTATAGATAGGCATCATAGCATCTATTTCTATCTGATTCAGCAAATTCAGAATAGTATGGAATGATACCCTCTTTTCATCCTCAGCTTTTGATGTTGAATTTTCGGCATTAATGAAATCCAACAGTTTCCTACACACTTCCCTCAACACCGCTGAAAGCATACTGGGTACTATGCTTTGTCTCAATTTCAAAGTCAAAGGATTGTAATAGGTAGAGTTGATAAAGATGCTCATCAAATTGGGTTGCACAGGTCATGTGTTTATTTAGATGAAACCCTGTTCCAGTGAGTATACCAGAACTAAGCTGGCCTTACAGGAAAAGGTGATGCATTGAGTCCATGAAACACTTGGAAGTTTGCAGGCAGTTATCTGGAGGTTCACCAGGGCTTCCATGGCATGGGGGAACATTTCATAGAGGAACCCAGTCAAATTCTTGGTAAACTGACATTCAGAACATTTATCTGTCACATTTGCATTCATGTTGGGGGGTCAAGGAGATACCCACATCCTTGGAGAACAGAAGGATCAGAAAGGAGTGAGTCTAGCCTTGTTTGATGAGAGAGTCTTGGCTAATGACAAAGAATATCTGATAGTCCTTTTGAGGTAGCAGGAGGATGAACGGGTAACATGGAGGATCTTGTCAAAGGTCTTTGCATGAAAGTGCAGGAAAGTAAGGGCGGATGCAAATATGATAATGATCATGAGACATTAAGCCCTGCAATTCCTTGCAGATGCAGGTGGCTGCTTTAGTGGCCTGGATAACATCCATTTTAGACAAACATATTGGACAAATGCCTCAAGAGGATAAATGCCATCTTCTTAAGTCGGCGATATATAGATAAATGCACCTCTTAGAGAGACCTGATCATCATTGATCTGGTGAAACTCCAGGGTCACCTCATTTTTACTTGTGGCGCACTCTGACACATTGCTGAGAGGGACTCAAAGGCTCCCAGATATCAAAAGAAGGAAATTGCCCACTCAAACTTTACTATTTCTGCCCTTCACACATTGGTCACTCTCTATTGACTCTAGATGATAATATAATATGAAGAACTCTGAACTTCTCAAACTCCTATTCCTGAAGGTCAATGTACTTATAGAAGTGGTCATTTTTAGTAAGAAGTTTGAGACCATAATTCATAGATACTTATTGCTATATGCCTTAATTCAGCTCCTGGACCACCTATATATTGTCTACTTTCACTATCTTGAAGCTCAATTTCAGCCAACCATCACCTGCTAGTAGATATCATTGGATTTCATGGTCTCTGCATGCTGATCTGACCCCTGCTGGCCTAGACACTAGGTAAGGGAAAACTAAGTAGAAAGTTCAGAGAATAAAGTTCTAAAGAAGTGGGTGAGCTGAAAGGAGTCCTATTAGGATCTGGACAAGAGCCAAGAACTCCTCAGCTCTTGGTTCCTTGTGGAGGAATGAACTGGCGTCCTAGATGCTGCAGGGGAGACCAAGTATGAAACATATATTTCCCTCAAAGAGCTAGTGATCTAGTGGAGAATGCAAGAAACATAGACATGAAAAATTAAATATAAGAGGTAACCTGAATCAGTATCATGGATATGGGTCTATGATTCTGTGTCAGTGGATGTCATTACATGAACATCATACATGATTATATAAAAGATGTATGAGTCCCTGAGTGTGGGAACTCTCTCCTGCAAAGGATATGGAGACAGGCCTATAAAATTAGCACATAGGTGCTAGGAATTAGTTGCCTAGAGATTAAATGACTTGCTGAGGGACATACAGCCAGGAAGTATCAGAGGCAGGTTTTGAACACAGGTCTTCCTGACTCCAAGTCAAACATTTGATACACTACAGTAGGCTGCCTCTGTGTGTGAAAAAATCCTACCCAAGTAAAATGCCTTGTTTAGTTTGTTTTGATGTCTTAAAAATTCTTCTCATTTCATCATTGGATTAAACCATACTTAAGCTTGGCTCCTTGGCACTATTGATGACTCTAATTAAGCTTGTCTAATTTACATTGATGAATATATTTTAGTATTTTATTCAAGAATTATTTTCCCTTTTTCTGGATGTAGAAGTTGCCATGCTATAATGAAAAAGGGCTTATCATTTCTCAGTAATAATAGACTGAGTTATTTGGTGAATACAAAGGGATATTTGTAGGCCTGAGCCTCTGGGTAAATAACATTAAATCTCATAAAACACAAATTCATTGAATTCTGCCTTATCTCTTTCATATAAAGAACATCATATTCATAGTTGGTTCAGTTCTTAGCCTTTGATTTTTATACTAGCATATTTCCTCTTTGTGTATGTATGCCAGTTCATATCGTTGAGCCTCCTCATCATACACATTTATTATTCATAATCCCAGTGCTCTATTGGTCAAAGTTAATTGAAATAAGTCTTCTTCCTTTTTTTGCATTTAATTTCTCTCACCAAAAAAATAACAGTTAAACCAACCAACCAAACACAAAGCTCATATAAACGGTCACCCTAACATCCACACATTTTTAAGTTGAAGAGTTCACAGAATATTCCTTTTTTTTATAAAGAATGAGTATATAAGCAATAACTCAGCCACCGTTCCAGCATGCTCTCCCCGCTTTTCCTTTCTCACCCCTAAAGAAAAAGAAAAAGAAAAAGAGGTTGATTTAAGAATTTGACACCAGTACACGTATTCACCCATCGGCATTATAGAGCTCCCAGAAACATCAAATCCAATCATGGGATGTTCAAAACCATATTTGCTTGCCACAGCAACTGGTACAGTGAACTAATTTCTGTGAGGTGATTGGCCCCTAACCTGAAATTCTCTTCAGTTGCCTCCATCAAAGAGAGTAAGAGTCTTTTTCATTGCTGCAAGGTTAATAGCATTTTCAGATTCTAATCTAGTCCCTGGAAAATTGTCTTTTTAAAAAATTAATCAATAATACTCATTTTTACATCAGTATGTCAAATAAGAGAGAGCTGACTGCATGAGGCATTTCTGTCACTAACTTTCCTATCTTTTCTTAGTGGATATTACTACATGACAAAAGTCAATAAACTCAGCATGCTTGCAGGTTTGCCATTTTGTTCATGCTTTAATTCATTCGTGTATTAGACCCAGGCTTGCAGTCTTACTGAGCAAAGATGGAGAATTCCCCTGAAGCAAATATTTTTGGGAAAAGCCTTAAATACATTTTCATTTCGGTATCCTGGCTCATTCACCTAAGGGACACTGAAAAAATGTTCATAGAAGACAATTTGCAGTCACTTTCAGAAAATAAGTAACCAATTAAAATATTAATTTCTAAAATGACCTGGGGGCCACTTAAAACTAGATCTTTTGAAATGGGATCATTTAAAAATGGACCATGTTGGTAAGTTGGGCTGACTTTTAAATACCTTCCTAAAATCAAGTGCCAATTCTGTAGCACAGTCTGTATTTCAGGTATCCAATTAAATTTGTTCAGATTCAATTCAATTCAACAAATATTTATGGCCTTATCATGTCCAATGTATTTTGCAAGTTCTGGGATTTCAAAGGCAATAATGAAATAGTCCCTGCCTTTGAGCAGCTTACATCTTACTGGGGAGGAGAATAGATAATAGTATAGAATTCTGAACTTGAAAGTGACCCTAGAAATCATCTCTGATTGTGTGAGGCATATAATAAGTGCTTGTTGATTAATTGATCTGGTTTAACCCACTCATTTTACAAATGAGAAAACTAAGACTCAGAACAGTCCAATGATTTGCCAAAAGTCACATAGATAAATAATGTGAGAGATGGTGAGCTTGGCACTCTTGGTTCTCAGCCTAATGCATGTTCTCTGTGTCATACTTTCTTATTCCTATTTGCATGTGAGTTGTTTTCTTACTTTATTGTGTCAAAAGTCACTTTTTCTAGGATATTCAAGTGTATGTAAATAAATTTTCTAAGCATTACTGCTTAGAAAAGTGCTACTCCTATTGTCTTATGTTACTGTGCAGCTAGTAGATGATGATTCTTAAAATGAAATGGATTCAGTCATGAAGATGAAGCACTTTGAGATCTTTGGATGAGTGCTACAATAAAATTTTTAATATTCATGTGTTTTCCAATATGTCTAACAACTTAAAATATTTGGGACTTTGGATGGGAAATATCAAACATAATTGTTTATCACCAGTGTGGTGGTACAGAGTATTTGATCAGCCAATATGATTGACAAGACAGAATGGAGGTTGTTTTAATTGCTTTTTGTTTATGTAACTGCCCAGAAGTTATCTAAATTTCCTGGAAGGCCATACACTATTATATTATATGAGGATATTTTGATTTGAGTGTACAATGTCCATTTTATAACAGGATGGCATAGGGGTAAGTGCTGGACTAGGTGTTAGGAAGTCCTGTGTTTAAATCTCATCTTAAACACTTACTAGCTATGTAATCCTGGGCAATCTCCTTACTCTCTTTGTTTCTGTATACTCATCTATAAAATGGGGCTAATAATAGCACCCATCTCAAAGGGTTGCTGTGAGGATCAAATAAGATAATGTACACTTGGCAAATATTAAAGTACTATAAATATCAACTGTTATAAACATAATCATTATGATTTTTATCAACTTCAATAGAAATACTTTGTCAAAGTTGATCAAAATTCTTATTGATTGCAATACCTAATATGTGTGGGGGGCACTGGTTTGTATGTGCCTTCTTTTTTTCATTCAAAACACCTAATGTTCATCTATTCTGCTTTCCCTTTCACTGAGAGAAATCTTTGTTTTCTTTGATTTTCAAATCATTTAAAAATGAATCGATTGAAGAGTGTATGGAATTCATCTTTAACCAAGGGTTACATTTCTTAGTATAGTTTTGTTGGAAGTCTAGCAAAGGAACTGAGAAAATAAATTTTTACCCCTTCTCAAACTGATTTGTCAGTCTTTCTCTTTCACTTGGTCAGAAGTCCTGAAAACTGCCACAGCTAATACATTTGGTTCTTTGTGATTTTGCTAGGAATCCCAGCAGTGAAAACTGTTTTTCCAGCTAGCCCACACTAGTAGCTTCCACTAATCCCAAATTTGGTTCTTCTTTGCTATTCTCTGCAGCAGCTGCCAACTACTTTAACCGCTTGCTTTCTTTCATCTTGACACCAGGCTCTGACAAAAATGATCATACCATTGAGTTTTGATACCTGGACCTCTACTCTAGCAGATTATTTGCCATGGATTCACTATAAAATCCTCCCAGAATTCATGAGGATTTACTGGGTTTGGGTTGCATCTTTTGGTATTACTCTAGATCCGTTTGGCTCATCTGATTATAATCCCATTTCAGTGGTTGGGCTAGAATGCTTACTTCCTGCTTCTAGGAACAGAGATACTAATTAGTATCTTCTCTCTATGCTATTTGCTTTTGTGTTTGATACTAATGTAGTAAAGCTATCTTATTTCAGATCACAAGGAGGCCAGAAAAGATATATCCCGAGTGTCTCGTCTCATCATCCTTCTCCAAGGGAGACTTTTGGTTTCTTCCAAGAGCACCCAAAGATACTGAAGAAATCAGATTTTTTTTCCTCTCCAGCTCTTGCTAACTTTGTCCAGCCCCTATCACATGGGGAGAGAGTCCTAACCAGTGGTCTTTGGGGTTGAGGTTATCCTAATCTATTAGCAGCTGAATGGTGGTATTTGGGTGTTAGTGGTGATAATGATGGATTCCTTTCATGTTAAGTTTTCTGTGCCTCTCTGAAGTATTCAAAATATCTTGTGAGGAGAAGCCTACACTTTATAGACATTCATAGGAAAGTGACCTTGGAAGTGCCAGTCTTATGTCTTTCTAGGGCTGTAGAGGCAGTGCTGCCTTGGAGAGATACCATGGGGATTAATTAGTGATATGACAAATATCCTTATTCTTAGCTGTGACCTGCATTGTGAAACCTTCTAAGTAAGACATCTCTTTCCCCTTTAAGAATGTGCCTGCTTCAGAGGGCTCAGACATGTGGCAGTTTCACCAACCAAATGAATTGGCTATAGGTAAAGAAGTAAGAAAACATCTGAGCTGGCTAAGGACAAGGTCTAGTTAAAAATAATGAAGGTGGTGAAAGGAAAAACCAGAAAAAAAACTAATGGAGACTGGGATCATTGGAAAATTTGTAAATCTTGTAACTTTTCCTATTAATTGTCACTGTATAGCCCCCCAGCCTCCCCAATCTTTCTCTTTAGTCTTTAGTAGTATAGTTCTTTGAAACAACTAAAATTGGGATAATGTGCAGTTTTCAAAAAATCCCAGAATCTTAGAGTTGAAAGAAACTTGAGTTGCCTTTTGTTCCATCCCATACTAGATAAAGAATCCCTCATACAACCTACCTGACAGGTGGTTATCCAGCCTGTGCTTAAAGATGTTTAAAGAAAAACATCTCACTTGTGGATACCTCTAATTATTAGGAAATATTCCCTAACTTCAAGCCTAAATTTTGGCAAATTTCACCCATTCCTTCTGGTTCTGCCCTCCGGAGAAAAGTAGAACAAGTCTAGTCTGTTTTCTAAGGAATAGCCATTCAAATACTCAAAGACAGCTAATATGTCACCACTAACTCTTGTTGTTTCTGGGCAAAATATCCCCAGTCCCACCAACTGATCTTCATTCATATGGCATGAAATTGAATTTCTTCTTTGTTATGGTTTGCCTTCCTCAGGATACTCTTCTGGCTTATCAATATCCTTGTTAAAGCATGAACTCCACTCGGAGTACAATACTCTAGATTTAATATGATCAAGGCGGAATACAGTGTGTATTCACCTCCTTATTCCTGAAAGCTATATCTTTTGTAGTAGAAGTTTTTGTTTTCTTAGCTTTCATATTACACTCTTGACTTACATTGAGCATTCGGTCCACCCCAAACCCCAGACAACTTGATAGCCTGTATTCTCTCCAATAGGTCAAGCTGGGTATAAAGGAGACAGAGTTAAGGGAGGAAGATTGTGGTAACCACTATGGGATATTATGGAGCTATGCTTTGGAATTTATTGTAAAAAAAGTCTTCCCTAGATGAATATATTGGGCCAGTGGACTCCAAGAGTCACTTTCATAGTCTATCACAACATAAGTTATTGGTACATATCTCATACAAATTAAGAATATCCAATCTAGGATGCTATAAGTCAGTTAACAAGCATATATTAAGTGCTTACTGTATTTCAGTTCTAGAATTGTGCTTAGTGTTGGTTATAAATAGAATGAAATAAAAAAAAGTATCTATGCCTTCAAGGACTTTACTGGGCAGAGACTTCATATAAATGACTATGTACATGTAACATATATACAAAGTAGATGGAGAGGTCAGAGAGGAGCTAGGAAAGGCTTCCTTCCTTGAAGGAAGTCAGAGAAACTAAGTTGTGGAAGTGGGTATTTGGGAGCAGGGAATATTTAACACATGCATGACAGCCAATACAAAGGTACAGAGTTAGGAGTGCTGTGTGTGAGGAATAGCAAATAGGTCAGTGAAGCTGGATCACAGAGTGTTTGTAGGTAGAAGACTCCAAGAGTCACTTTCATACAATAACAAAAATTACTACCACTTATCTCACAGAAAATAAGAATATTCCATCCAGGATGCAGTAATTCAGTTAATAAGCATTAAACGCCTTTTTTCAAAAAATATTATTTATTTATTTTTAACATTCTTTTCTTTTTAAATTTTGAGTTCCAAATTTTCTCCCTTCCTCCTGCCTCTTCCCTCACCCAGTAAGAAGGCAAGCAACATGATATCAATTATACATGCGAAAGCATGTAAAACATATTTCTATATTAACCATATTTCAAAAAAAGGAAGAAAAATAAAGTGAGACAATTATACTTCAATTTGCACTCAGAGTTCATTAGTTCTCTCTCAGGAAGTAGCTTTTTTTTTATCATGAGTCCTTTAGAATTGTCTTTAATAAACATTTATTAAGTGCTTACTGTATTTCAGACTATATAGTATTGGTTATACATAGAACACAAAAATAACACCCCTGAACCCATATTTTAATGGGGGAAACTTCATGTAAATAACTCTGTACATATGAAATATATACATATATTTGTATATAGGAAATATATAGTCATATATATGGATATGTACATATGTCTGTATAATAACATGTACGTACAGACACATTATATGTACATATGTATATGCGTATGTCTATATCTATATAGACATAGATACAGAAGAGGCCAGATTGTGGAGAATTTTAAATGCAGAGCAGAGAACTTTTCTATTTGACCTTGGAGGTAATAAGGAACAACTAGAGTTTGTTAAGTAGGGAATGGGGAGGGTGACATGCTCAAATCTCTTCTTGGAACTATTTTATATAAAAAGAAAGAGTTTCAAGCCTTCTATGAACTTTTTTTGGGGATATAATCAGTCCCTGTGGCATCTCTCTATGATTGGACAGATCCTCCCCAAACTTCAGGAATAAGGGCATGATAGTCACACTGTATTCTGGCTTGGTCAGAACTCATTTGGAATATTATTCTCAGTTCCGGGCTTTATAGCTTAACAAGAACATTAATAAGCTAAGCTGTCTTTCTTTCTACTTGTGTTTATATTCCTGGCGCTTAACACAGTGCCTGGCACATAGTAATCACTTAATAAAGGCTCATTGGCTTAACTTGACTGTTCACTTTCTACCATGTGTACATTCCACAAAGGGGTAACCGACACAGACCTCTTTCATTTAGGTCTTCTGGGAAAAGAACATTCTATGTTGTTAGACTCACCAGCATGAGGATGCTTTCTGGAAGCTCATATAATTATTAACTTCTGATTGAAAACAAACCACTGCTTCCTGCTGCTGCTACTTCACCATATGGTGTTGGAGCTGTTCTTAGCTACACAATGCCAGACAGTGTTCAGGAACCAGTTGTTTATTATTCAATACCAATTTCATACAGAACAGAATTATGCAGGTCCACAAATGAGCACGGAAGCTCTACAACTGATTCTAAGACCATACCTTCATAATTTCTATTAATTATTAGCTTCTTTTGGGGCACTTTTCTAAGAAGAAGCCTGAATTCTGAATTGCATCACAAAATATAGCAGCACTAGAATCTTTGTTCCTGTGTTTATCTATAAGGATGGAGGAGTACTATCTGATGCTTACAATAACCCATTACTGTGAAATTCAGATAGTTTTCCACATTTACTGAAAATTTGATATAAAGAGGTCTTTCTGACCTGATGCTTTGGGAGAGGGAGAGGGCATGGACCTGTGGTTTCATTTGTGTAGGGATCTCCCAAATGAGAAAACTCCTAGCAATTCAGGTTAGCATATTATCTGTAACTTATTGTCTTTGAGAATTACATATAGCACTGAGAGGTTAGGGGTTTGCTCAGGATCACACAGCCAGATTGTATCAGAAGAGGGACTTGAATCCAGGTCTTGCTAATTTTATTCTATTCTGCTACACCTTCAGGGCACTTGAGGGCTGTTGAATTAACTGTATGGGATCCAGGATGGCACATATTTTGAGATGAATGTGGAAGGGATGGCTGACAAAGAAATTTACTTAAGAATTAGAACTGTTCATAGGCTGTCAACATAACTTATCTGTACAAAAAAAGACAAACTCTCTGTGTTTATGTCAGTGTGTAAGCGGCCTAGTTATTTCATTAGGTGGTTATTCCATTCTCTTTACTATTCTTTATGTCCCACAACTGATTATAGTGTTGATTGGATGAGAACAGTGGAAGATTTACCTTGGGGCTTGGAATGTATTCTAATATTGAAATGATAGCAAGGGAATATTTTTCATGCTGGGCTATCATAACAAAAGAAAATCTTGATTATATTGATTTTGTTGATCCAATTGATTGGCCTGGGTCATTGAAGGTAAAGAATTTAGTTATGGTAGACTTTCTCAAAATGGCCCAAAGAGTAAGAGCTCCATTTTAGACAGTGTTGGAAGTTATTTGAAACACAAAATGCTAAATAGTATTGTTCTTAACATAAGATTATATTTGCCTCAGTTTAATTTACAGAATTTGTGGATAGTAACCTTATCTCAGCTGTTGCTATCGTGCTTTAAGCAAATGGCAGGCTGAACATAAGATAAAAACTACTAAAGTGCTTTGAAATGAATAGCTGGAGAAGACCGGTCAAGATGTCTTTTCAATGATGTGTCACTTTCATCAGGAGGTTGTCTCATTAATGTAAAAGTTTTTTTCTTTTTTAAGACTTGCCTTGAATATCTCCATCCAAGTTTAAAAAAAAACTAATAACAGGGGCAACTAGGTGGCGCGGTGGATAGAGCACCGGCTCTGAAGTCAGGAGGACCTGAGTTCAAATCCAGCCTCAGACCAAACACTTGACAGGTACTAGCTGTGTGACCTTGGGCAAGTCACTTAACCCCGCTTGCCTCACTAAAAAAAAAAAAGAAAAGAAAACTAACAATAACACACACTGAGTATTGCTACGTCTGTATCTGGTCTTTGTCTTTTATTATGGTTTGCTTGGTACTAGGGATCTGGAAAAAAATGAACTATTACTGGTATAATTGAAGTCCTGGGGCCTATGTCATACAAAGGTTAGAGGATAAAGGAATAAGCATTTATTAATCACTTACTATATGCAGCTACTGTGCTAAGCTTTTTTTATGAGGCAATTGGGGTTAAGTGACTGCCCAGGGTCATATAACTAGTGAGTGTTATGTGTTTGAGGCTGGATTTGAACTCAGATCCTCCTGACTCCAGGGCCTATCCACTCTATCCACTGCACCACTGTGCTAAGCTTTTTATAGATATTATTACATTAGATCCTCACTACTACCCTCGGGGGGTAGGTGGTATGATGTTCACTGTTTTACAGTTAAGTAAATAAGGGCAGACAGAGGTTAATCAGATTGCCCAGGGTCATACAGCTAGTATGTTTTTGAGGTCACATTTGAACTTAGGTTCTTTTGACATTAGGCCCAGTGCTCTACATACTGTACCACCTAACTGCTTCTATAAAGGTTAGAATTTAGAAAGTCTACTGTATTCTAAATCTGAGGAATCTGCCACAATTAGAGTTGGGAATGCCTCAGTATGGGCATATTTACACAGGTAACTGACAATTGAGCACTTATGTACTCTTTATATCATAGATAAAATTCTCTGGACAAATCTGGTAACTGGTTTCTTGGGTCAACTGCTTTTTGGCAGGTCCTTTCAGACAAGATGAGAGGCAGAATATAGCTGCTATGTTCCTAAGAGTAGTGGCAACACAAATTCTAAGTCTCTGTTTTATGAATTATATATAGTAACTAGCACAGAACATTAAAATGCAGAGGCAAGTGGAGATTTCATATCTGCTACAGAGGATTGTTTTGCTTTTTGGTGATAAAAGTGGGCTAGGAAATGGAATTATTACTTGACAGATGTTTTTTATCAGTGGAATCTTATTTTGATTTTTAATTTTACAAAAAGATAATAAATGTGAATAGAATGGTATTATGATAGGATTTCTTGTTTTGATGAAGTCATAAACCATAAATATAGGCTAGCAGTTGAACTCCCCACATTTCACAGATTAGGAAATTGAGTGCTAGAGAGGCTGAGCTGATTTACCTAAAATCATATAGTTAGAAAGTGGTGAATCAGGATTCAGGCTCAGAATGTCTGACCCCAATCCAATTATTTTAGCCATAAGACTAGTGCCCTATCTGTTGGCAATCAGAATATGTGGGTTCAAGACCCTACTTACTAGCTATGTGATCTGAGGCAAGTCATGTTGCCTCTCTACATCTCATTTCTTTTTTCATCTGTAAAATCAAGGGGCTGGGCAAGATGATCTCTAAGATCTCTTCCAGCTTAGTTGGAAATGATTATTCCATTTATTTAATCATTTATCAAATATTAAATATCTACTATATTCTGCATTAAGCTCTGGACAATTTTGGAGACAGGGCCTCCTCAACTGCAAACTCATGAATTAATTGTCATTTTCAACAAATGGTCACAATTTATAGAACTTTCTCAGTATGAGATATTTCAGGAGTATTTCTTAATGTAATTTTTAGGAATTAAATTGAAAACTATCCTCTTAGTAAATTTATGTGTATCTAAATAAATGATGAAAATGATAGATGATATATTTCTATCTTGTGTGTTTCTCCATCCATCCTCTTAAAAGATCGTTTTAAAACAAGATTATGGCACTAGGATCACTCGTTGAATATTTCAAAAGGACAGTAAGGGAAGATTCAAAGACTATGGAAAATTGATGTCCAAAGAATGATACTGTCTCTCTTACCTCTGTGTAAATCTAGTCCCCTAGGCTCATAACCTAGGTTTTATCCTCAGCTCCTCACTCTATCTCACTCCTCATATCCAATGAGTTGCCAAGTCCTGTTGATTTTACCTTTATAACATCTCTTGTATAAGCTGCTTTCTCTCTTCTGGCAGTGCCACCACCTTGGTGCAGGTCCGTATCACTTCCTTCCAGAATTGTTGTAATAGCTTGTTGGCATGTCTTCCTGCTTTAAGTCTCTCCTCACTCCAATCTATCCTCCACTCAGTTGTCAAAGTGGTCTTCCTAAAGCACAGGTCTGACTATGTCACTACCTTTGATAAACTCTAATGGCTCCACATTACTTCTAGGACCACATACAAAATCTTCTGTTTGTCATTCAGAGCCCTGTATAACCTGTCCCCTTCCCATCTTTCTAGTCTTGTTACACCTTACTCCCCACTCCAATACTCTGAGATTCCATGACACTAGCCCCCTTGCTATTCCTCAGATTAGACACTCTATTTCCCAATTCCATGCATTTTTCACTGGCAATGTTCCATTCCTGGATTTCTTTCTCTCCTCATTGCCATCTCTTGGTGGTAATAGTGTTTTGACCTGTATAACACATGATACTCCTGCTTCCTCAGTATGACTTCCTGCTTCAACTGGGATTGCTTGCCTACCCAGTTGGGGATTAATTGTGATACCGCTGTATATACACCCAAAGGGAAATTTAAATCTTACATATGTTATAGTGGCTGCATGACCTTCCTATACCTAGACAAGCTGTCATATTGCAAGAATGGCTAGGAGAAATTAATAGAGAATGTGCCCATTTTATACTTAATTTAAAAAAATCTTAATCTTAAAAATTTTAAATCTTAGAAGTCTTAATCTTGATCTTAAAAAATCTTACTCTTACAATCTTAAAAAATCTTAATCTTAAAAAAATGTTTGATTAAGCCATGTTTATATTCAATATTTACTAACATTGTTTTGTTATTGGCATTACTAGAAGCAATACCCTCAGGAAGGGACTTGGGGGAACAAGAGAATCTCCTTTCTTTGAGACTTTAAGCTAATGCTTGATAAAACTTTATTTTTGACTTAGGTCCATTTAAGAAATAGATCCTTTAAAATGGAGAGAGACGTTTAATAACTTGAATATGGGCTTTGGGGTTTAAGTTCTTAGCTGAAAACAAATATGCAAATCCATAAAAAATGACTCCTGTGAACTGAGACTATAATGCTTAACAATAAACTAAAGAATTCTAGATCTTATGTAATCTTTTCAATGTTTTGTGGAATATATTTGTTATAATGGTGTTCCTGCATCGTTGCTAAGTATAGTTAATGGACCTTCAATGACTTTCTCCATTTCCTTAAGCAATCTAAGGTGAAAGTTAGAAGGGATTGCCAATTTAATTACGTCTAGCTGGAGTGAATAAGCTTTTTAACCAACTTTATCTTAAACATTTTTTCTAAAATTTTTGAGAGAACAACAAAATGTTTGAAAGGATGATAATAATAATGGCTAGTATTTATATAGTACTTTAAGGTTTGCAAAGTGCTTTACAAATATAATATCATTTTAACCTCGTGACAAATCTGGGATACAACAAATGAAACTGAATTTGAGAGAGGTTAAATGACTTTCCCAGGGTCACATAGTAAATATCTGAAGTCAGATTTTAACTCCTTTCCTTGGTTCGAGGTCCAACACTCAATCCACTGAGCCACCTAGCTTCCTTATTATCATTAAGAATGAAAGCTATAATGTAGTCCTGTGTTTCTGCAACATATCTTTCTGTAACAGAAGCAGCATATGCTTGGTTCGTTTTTGAAGAGGACCAAAATGATATTGCTATGTTAGAATCAAGTTACAGTGTGTCTAGCTGTGGTTGATCAGACCAATCCGAGCTTGGAATGCTCTACCACAGGTTGGGCACAAATAACCCATGTGAACATTTGGGTGGATTCTTTAAATTTGCGCATCTCATGTTTCTTTAGAGCTACTTTGATTCTGCTTTGCTCATAGAGCACAGAACATTCTCTGGTGAAGGCATGCCATGCAGGGCAGTCCAGTACCAGTTTCTCCCATGTCACACAATCAATTCCAAAATTTTAAGAGAGACCTTGAGAGTGTCCTTGTATTGCTTTTTTTGACCACCGTGTGAGTGGTTGCCTTGTGTGAGTTCTACATAAAATAGTCTTTTTGGCAAGCATATGTTTGGCATTCGAACAGTGTGACCAGTCCATCAGAGTTGTGCTCTTTGCAATAGAGTTTGAATGCTTGGCAGTTTAGTTCAAGAAACGACCTCAGTTTCTGGATCATGTCCTGCCTGTTGATCCTCAGAATCTTCCTAAGACAATTCAAATGGAAGAGATTTCGTTTCCTGGCATGGTGCTGGTATACCGTCCAGATTTCACAGGCATACAACAATGAGGTCAGCACAATGGCCCTGTAGACCTTCAGTAGTCAGTCTAATGCCTCTTCTCTCTCAAACTTTCCTTTGGAGCCTCCCAAACATTGAGCTAACTCTGTTAATGCATATGTCAACCTCATTATCAATGTATACATCCCTGGAAAAGTATACTGCCAAGGTAAATGAACTTATCCACAATATTCAAAACTTCTCCATTTGCTGTAACTGATAGTTCCACGTATGGATGGTGTTGTGCTGGCTGATGAAGCACCTGTGTTTTCTTGGTGTTGTTAGGCCAAAATTAGTACAAGCAGCATAGAATCGATCCATACTTTGTTGTATCTCAGCTTAAGAGGCTGCATTGAGTGTACAATTATCTGCAAACAAAAAGATCATACACCAACACTCTCTCCACTTTAGTCTTGGCTTGTAACCTTTTCAAGTTGAAGAATTTACCATTAGTACAGTAGCTGACCTTGATGCTGTGTTCATCCTCATTGAAGGTGTTCAACAACATGGCTGAAAACATCATGCTAAAAAGCATGGGTGCAAGCACACAGCCTTGTTTCACTCTACAGGTGACTGGAAAGGTATGAGAACATTATCCATTATCCAGAACCTGGGCAAGCATGCCATCATGAAATCAACAAACAATACTGATGAACTTCTCCAGGCAACCAAATTTTGACATAATTTTTCATAAGCCCTAGCGACTGACAGTGTGAAAGACCTTGGTCAGATCTACAAACATGGTGTATAGAATAGGTAAAAATGGTAAAATGGTGTGGGTGATGTCTATTGACTCCTGCATAAATTAGATTTAAGTGAGACAGAGTTGCACGAAGTCATCAGCCTCAGTCTCTCTTTCAGAGTTGTCACAGTCCAGTGACAGGACAGACTCAAGACGACTGGTAATAGCTCAAGACCTTGGTGTCTGCAATGTCTAACCAAGGTCTAAGTGCTCCATAGCACCTGCTTCAGCTGCCTTCATGGCTGTTGGAACAAATTGTTCTCATCCACCCATTTCACCAGCGGAAGTCTTCACATGCTTGGGGCAGACACCTCCCTAACTCACTGACAGGTTCAAGACCCTGTGGTTACCTTCAACCTGGTTTAGCCTGTCTGCTGAAATGGTTTACCAGGGTGTGGCCACTGCACATGTTATAGCTTCTTGGAGCCACAGGTAAGAGTTAGGTGGATCAAGTGGACACCAAAGGTGGAAAGAAACCCTGAAAAGGACTTGGTAGCCCTCACACCCAAGGTACTAGTCTTCCCTGAACACACCCTACACCCTGAAGCAGCACGTACAATAAAGCAATGTAAGCTACACAAACAATAAGCAGTTTATACTGCTAACTAATATAACTGCGAATATTTTTTTAGGGAAAAAACCCAACAAACTCCAAACCTAATCTATTAACTAACATAGCAAAGAAGCATTTTATAAAAGAAGACAGCACAGTGAAAATCTTTAACAATAAAAAGGATACAAAAAAGGAAAGCTGCGTGGAGTAGATGAGACATTGAGTTAGGTAGGGTGAGAAGGTAAGACAGTTTAAGTCTTATTATGGTCCTTTTATCCCTCTTTGCCCAAGAGGCTAACTAATCTGTACTAGAAAGGACAAAAAAAAAAAGATTAATAGGAAAACCTAACATGAAAAAGGAAGCAAGGATCACAAAGGTAGCTTTAGGTATTCATTGTAGCTAGTATGGACATAGACTATTTGTGAGTATATATGTCTCTGTGTGTGTGTGTGTGTGTGTGTGTGTGTGTGTGTGTGCATGCGTAAGTGGGTAGGGTGGGGTGGGGTGTGGCATATGTTTATTTAGCAAGGAAATTAAGACTTCTAATCAGCAATCCTTGCTTTATAAAATCACTCATTGTTTTTTTGACTTCTAAGCTGAAAAAAATTTTGTGAATTGGAGTCTGGACCTGTGATTTCACTTATATGAAGAATTCCGCTGGATAGAAGGAACTCATCTATCAGTGTGGGTGGGCACCTTCTCTGAAAATCGTATGCAAACTAAAGAGTTGCCTGGGGCCACTGAGAAGTTGTTACCTCCAGTCACAAAACTAATACATGCCAAAGGGAGACCTAGAACCCAAGCCTACCTCCAAGGCTCCCTATTCATTTTGTCTCTTGTGCTGGGGATAGCATTGGCAAACCATCTAGAACAGGAATTCTTAATCTTTGTTGTATTGTATGCAGGGGTGTGTTTGTAAATATTTAAGAACTGACTCTCTGAAAAAAAAATGGATGCTGGACAAAATTTTAAGTTAAATCTGCATTATTAACATTTTATCTATCACTTTCTTTAGTCCAGAGAATCAATAAAATAACAACTCAGGCCCTGATTTGTGCTGTTTGCCGATTTCCCAGGTATAAATACTCACATTGAAAACTGAGGAATCCATTTCTAAGAGCCCGCTTCAAGGCGACTCCGGCCTACCCCTGCCTGGGTCCCTTTGAAGTCTGGTGAAGCCTATGGACCTCTTCTCCAAATACGCTTTTAAATACATAAAATACAAAAACCAACATTGGATTACAAAGAAAATCAATTATATTGAAATAGTTATCAAAATGTTTTAAAAAGTTCATGGATCTTAGGTTCAGAACCCCTGATATAGAATGTGAAGAGCTAGTAATATTCAATATAGCATGGATATTTAATAGTGTAAGATTCAGGGAGCCTGCCACAGTAGAGCCTTTGCGTTTGTGAACTTTCCTTCTAATGATAATCTCCATAAAAGAATTGGCCTTGTTTTCTCCATAATTGGAAAATACCTTGGATACCTTAATGTAGTGCCACATGCACAGTGGGTACTCAGTTAATATTTGGTCTTGTTGCTACATTCAGTACGGCTAATTGCCAAGTGCAATGCAAGGTGTTAACTGTGATCTATAAATCCCTGACTAGTCAAGGTCCCTTACCCTCATGGACTACTCAGAGTTAGTTGGAGCATTCTGAAGATTCTGAAACTCCACCATAGGGACCTGGGGATGGTGTTTATGGTAGAGAGCTCCATTTGAAGCTTGGCAGAGACCCAGTCAGTTGACCTTCAGGGCATGGTAAAAGACTCATTTTCTAAAATTGCCACTTGATATTGTAATATATGCTGGCAACAGCTGCTGCTGTGTTTTATGTATTTTAACTAAATGTTTTATATTTTGCACTTGTGCCTTTAGGCAATTTAATCATGAAGGATGTAATTTGATGAATCAAAAAGAAAAAAAAAAACAAACAAGATGAATGTTTTAAAAATGGTCCAGTCATATAATTTGAGAAGCTAATGTTTTTCTCTCATTGGGATAATCATTGTTTACATTGGGGAGAAGGGGGGACTGGACCTATGATTTCATTGGTAGAGGAAATTTCTTGTTAGAAAACTCTCTCAGTGCAGATCAGTACCTGCTCTGCCACTTATAGTCCAAGAGAGTTAGTGATTGAGATGCTGATGTCAAATAACTTATCTAGGGACACAAAATTGGTATGTCAGAGAGAGGATCTGAATGCAAGTTTTCCTGATTCTGAGGCTAGCTCTGTGTCCACTACACCTCACTTACCTCTAATTTTTTACAATGTTTAAATTAAGTACATTAGCAGCTTTGATATTTCACAAAGTAACATTTTCTAGGGGGTTAAATTTAGGTACAACATGGACTTGGAGTCAGCACACTTGCACTGGAGTCTAGCTCTCTCTTTTGCTATGTGACCTTAGACAAATCACTGAACTTCTCTGTGATCCATTATTATCACCTCAAGTTAATTCACTAAAGTTCTTTCCATTGTGGACTCTAAAAGGACGGAAGGGATCATAGGACCATAGATATAGAGAGGACATTTAGATTAGTACCCCAATTTTATAGTTGTGAATATGGAAGTCCTGGAGAGGCTCATTACAGTTATCCCTTCCATATTGCAAGCGTTAGGGGCGTGGTGCCCCCATAATCTAGAAAATCCATGTAAAATTTTTTGAACCTCCCTTTGTACCAGAGAGGAAGTCTGAATAGTCCACATTGACATTTGGAGTGAAAATGTATCTAAATTTGTTCATCTCACATTTCTTTTGAGCTACTGCAATTCTGAGTATGGAGCCTTCTTTGATGCAGGTGTGCCATGCTGGGCACACCATGCCCAGGATTCAAACTCAGGTAATCTGACTCCAAATACACAAGTTGGCATTTATAGAATTCCATTTTATTCCACCATTTAGTGCCTAATTTTAGTAGATACGTCAGAAGTGAGATTTTGCAAACCTCTGCCTATATATTTATGTTGAAAATCTCTGCCTATATATTTATTTTTCTTTTTATATGCAACAAATTTTTTTTTGGTGCTTCAATACAAATATAAATTATGTCCAACGTCTAAACTGAGTTAATTCATTACAGATCAATGACTTTTCAAATATGAAAAGGGTAATTCATTTAAAAATGATTGTTGCTTTCTTTTCTTTTTCTTTTTAAAGCTGAAAGAGGTTATCTTAAACACAATCAATAAAAATAAAAAAGTCCATCCATGGATGTGATGGTTTGTGGAATTGGGAACTTTCTTTGTGTCTGTCTCCCATAGCTATTCCTACTCTTCTTCCTCTTTGCCAACTATACATGCATATGTGTCAGTAAGCTCAGGTGAAGGAAATGAGGATTTCTGTGAATAAAAAAGAGAATGCTAAGGAGAAATTTTGTAAATATAGTTTCAATTTTGCATGGGAAAACTTGGGTATTAACTAAAGCCCCAACTAACTGCAATTGTCCACTAAAATAGAATATGGACACACCTTCCATACTGGAATGTGTTTGTTGCATTGGAATCAACAAAATACCTGGTTGGTGATGTAGGTGCCAAGAAATTTTCAAGATACAATCTAGAGTCTGTCAGCATGCTATTCAATCCTCTTAAAATTCTTATGCCTTTCTTTATCTGACTAAACACTGACAATGGTTGTAAACACTTGTGAATCCTGCAAAAACCTTGGTCATCAATTAAAGTTATTTTCAGTCTAACATACTTAGGCAGGAAAGTGGATTGATACATATTCAAAAGATACTCAGCAAGGTTATGAAATATTCTTTTGATTGACTCTTAGAGAGTGAGATAAATAAATGACCTATAATAGTATTTAAACTAATCAAAGTTTTTCTGCAAAGGCATAATAGAGGGTAATTTTACAGATCTAAAAGAATGATAATATTATAATAGATAGCATTTATATTAATATTTGAAAAAATTACATATGTCAATTATGAGAAAGAATAGGTTTAAACTGCTCAAGATTTGGATGTATTTGTGCACTGGGAGACTGGAAGTATTAGGTTAAGTATAAATATAAATTTAGATTATAAAGTGTCTTCTATGACGGGGGTCCCCAACCAGTTTTAGGCTTTCAGTAATTCTTTTGGCTTTCAGTAATTCTTCCTGTATTCCCTGTTTAATGAAAGGAAATATATTCTAGAGCATATCACAGATATATATATATATATATATATATATATATATATATATATATGAAATAAAATATAGGTTAATTTTTTTTTCTTTTTTCTTTTTTTTTTTTGGCTAAGCAATGGGGTTAAGTGACCTGCCCAGGGTCACACAGCCAGTAAGTGTTATGTGTCTGAGGTCCGATTTGAGCTCAGGTCCTCCTGAATCCAGGGCTCTATCCACTGCGCCCCCTAGCTGCCCCCATTAATTAATTTGAATATGATTACATAGATATTTACCAAATCTTCTCCTTACTCTCTTAAAAAAACCTCCCTTTGAGTATGTCCTTAAAGATCAATCCATGACTTAGAAATTTAACAAGCACTTAATAAGAGGTAGCATTTGAGCAACCAAACAAAATAGGAAAGCAACAAATTTAAAAGCCCTAAATAAACACAAAAATAGAAAATTTTAAAGAGATAAGGAACCATTGAATTAAAAGAACAACTAGTAGTCTGTGCTGTTAAGACTAATGAAATAGAGAAACCATCAACTAATTTAGTAAAAAGGGAATAGAACCAAAATACCAATAATGAAACTGAACAAAAAAAGGAGAAATAAAGACAGATGAAGAAGAAATAAAAGAAATTGATAGAAACTTTTTCTCAATTATAGGTCAATATTATAAAACACCAAGATTAACAGAACAGAAAACGAGAGATTAAACAATCCAATTTTACTATAAGAAACTGAACAAACCATAAATGAACTCACCAAGAGAAAAAAGGACTAGGGCCAGATGAATTTACAAAGTGAATTCTATTATAACAATTACTTCTAGTACTTCATAAATGATGTCACAAAATAGAGGAAGAAGGTACCTTAGCATATTCTTTTTAGGAATCAAATGTCGTCTTGATAACTAAACCAGGTAAAGATTAAATCAGAGGAAAAAATACAGTAGACCAGTGTTTTTAGTTGATAATGATCTCAAAATATTGTTTAAAATAAATGATGATTATGTATTTATAACAGGAATTCAAATTGTTCAATAATAAACTAGACCATGTTAATTTAAAAAAAACAAGAAAAACCTCCTAATTAAGTTGAGACACATATAACACTCATTCATATAAAAAAAATCCCACTAGAACATATAAGAATAAATGGACTTTTTTTTTCTGTGCAGAAACAGTACCCCATTATTGAACTGGTTCAGAATGCCCTTTAAAAGAATAGTTTTTTAATACCCCAAAGGAGGGTTGGATTGGAAAAATACTGATAGTGCTCTCATAACTTCTCCTGGTATTGCCTCAAACAAGATACCTCACGGGAAGAGGAATGAGAGAACTCTGTGACATGAAAGATGTGTTTTCTTCTCTGGGAGGAGATATAAGAGATGAAGCCTAATGGTCTATCTCTGCCACATCATGGGTATGGACTCAGGCCTTCTAAGCCATTCCAATCTTATTCAGACTGATGTGTCTGACATCTGATGAGATATTTGCAGGGAAGGGAAGGAGAAGAGTCAAAGGTATGAAACTGAAGTTTCAAACCAAAGTGACAGACTATATATGATGGTTCCATTGATAGAAATAAGGAATTCATAAGAAAAGGTTTTTGTGTTTTTTACAGATAAATTTGGTTCTGGATATGTGAGTTTGGAGGGCCTGTGTACTATTGTTTTTAGGATAGAGGTATGGTTTAAGGCCTCAAATCTAGAGAGAGATTTAGGAGACAACTGCACAGGTGATAGTTGAAACAGAAAATAGAGGAGAGGTTCTTAACTTTTTTTATGTCATGGACACCTTAGGCAGTCTAGTGAAGCCTATAGACTCCTTCTCAGAATAATGTTTTTTAGTACACAAAAATGAAAATACATAGGATTACAAAGGAAATCAATTGCATTGAAATACAAATATCAGATTATTTTTTAAAAGGTCATGCACCTCAGGTTAACGGAACTCTAATATAGAGGGACAAAGAAGAGGTCTTGGGGGAAACATCATCATTAAGAGCTTGGGAAGAGGAAGAGGAGCCAGTGGAAGATACAAAAAACAGCTAGAGAGATGGGAAGAGATCCTAAAGAATGTGATGTTTCAGGAGCCAACGGAGATGAACCGAGGCCATCATTAAGGAACCATGTCTTAATCTACTTGTATTTCACCACAATATTTTGCTTTACAGAAGTAGTGATTATTTTTTAAATAGAGAGATGAATGAACCAAAGACCTAGTATTTCCCTTCCATTCACCCCTTATTTAAATTGTTAGTTCAGTTTTTAAATTCTTTGGTCCTTCCTGAAATTGTAAAATGTTGCTTTGACCAATAAAACTAGGAGCGCTACCCTTCTGGGATGTTTGCATTTAGTATTAAGCAAAGTCATTTCATCTTATTTGCAAATAGTTTGGTATAAATATGTGCCACCCTGCATGTGTTTATCAGAAAGGACATGAAAGCAAGAGTGGTATTCTCTATTTTGGTGTAATCATATACTTTCATTGATTGGATACTTTCATAAAGTGAGGAGTATTTTTTTAAATTGCAGAAATGAAAAGAATATCTGTTGTTTTTTAAAGGGATAAAAACAAGGATTTGGGGATGATTCTCTAATGCAGCATTTGTGAACATTCACCCAATACATTTTCCACCTGTTCTTTGATGACTTCAAGATGAATATAATTATACATTAGGTTTTGCTTAAGGATCAAAATGAGGAAACAGAAATCTTGCATTGAGTCATAATCTGGGGGAAGCCACTAATTTGCAGCAGAATTTATAATTTAGTTTGAAAATCTTAAATGAAAAGAGCTGATTCAACAAAAACTCTGCACGCTCAAGAGTAATAACTCTAAAGCATGACTCTCAGCTGTCACTGACCTCATAGACTTTGTGTTGACTCAACATCTTCTGGTTGGCTCTTATCCTGAAGACAAAGCTCTAACCAGTTCAGTATGAGAAAATGTAATAGGAAACTTAATGATTTAAAACAAAACAAAAGAAAAACCCAAGGCTAAGTTGTAGTCTTCACCAGAAATATAGCAAAATTGGAAGGCTTAATGTCATACATACTGTTCAAGCCTCCTCCAAAATCTTCTCTGGTAAAGGGACATAATTTGTTAGTCAGTCAACAAATGTTTATTAAATGCTTGCTAGTGACAGGCACCATGCTGTGAGAAGTGCTAGGAATACAAAGAAAGGCAAACACTCAATCCCTGCCTTCAAGGAACCCCCAGTTTAATGGGAAAGATTACATGTGAACAACTTTGTACATACAAGATATGTTAAGGATAGATGAGAGGTCATCTCTGAAGATAGGCACCAGTAGTGGAGGGTTTGAGGAGGGGTGGGAATCCTGGCCGGGAGCCCTCTTGCAGAAAGTGGAATTTAAGCAAAGATTTGAAGGAAACCAAAGAAGAAGGCAGGAGGAAAATGTGAGGAGGGAGAGCATTCCAGGCATGGATGAGAGCCAGTAAAGAGGCCAAAAGGCCTGTAGTGGGGAGATACGTTTGTTGTGTGTGAAGAACTGCAAAGAAACTAGTGACTTTTCTGAGGAAGGGAGTGAAGTATAAGCAGACTGGGGCCCTTGAGTCCTGGTGCAGGAGTGCACACAGCATCACAGAGGAATAATAACAAACACAATGGGTATCTGCCCTGGGGGGCTGCAGTCAGAAAAACACAAACACAGAGCAGTTTGAGACTCCAAAGTGTGTACTTTGAGAGATAACAACATCTCCTTTTTCCTGACCTCCCCTTCCCCTAGAGTAAAGGTTTTGTGAGGAGATTAAAGGAGTAAATTTTATTTGAAGCTTACTGAGTAAACTACCACTGAAGCCCAAGGATATAGATTCATAGGGTTGGGTTGGCATTTGAAATGTGAAACAGTTTCTCTCTCTCTCTCTCTCTCTCTCCTCTCTCTCTCTCTCTCTCTCTCTCCATCCCTCCTTCCCTCCCTCAGTTTTTCTGTCTCTGTCTTTTTCCATTTCTGTCTCTGTCTGTCTGTCTGTCTCTCCCTCCCTCCTTCCCTCTATGTGTGTGTCTGTTTTTTGTCTCTCTCTGTTGTACCTAGATGGGAAGGAAGGAGCAAGTTGATTGCAACACAGATAAATCCTAGATCTAATCCCCTGGACTGACTGGAGATAAAAAAGAGGAGGGGGAGAGTAAGAAGAAGGGATGGATAAATAATAATAATTAATAATAATAATAATAATAATAATAGCTTTTATGTAGCACTTTCAGGTTTGCAAAGTACTTTACATATATTAACTCATTTGATCCTCACAACAACCATGGAGAAGCGGGTGCTATTATTATCCCCATTTTATAGATGAGAAAATTGAGGTAGGCAAAGGTTGAGTGTCTTGTCCAGGATCACATAGGTAGTAAAAATTTTATTTTAAAATCCAGCCTTGTTTGAGAACTAATTGGGGTAATGTTGAAATACAGTTGATGTGGAAAGTTCTCTTTGCCTGCAGCATCCATATTTTCCCATTGGTTTTCTCCAGGGGAGTTACAAAACAGACTGGAGGCCTTCCTTCAGGTCTTATTTCTCTTTGTCTTGGTCCACTGGTTCAAGGATCTCCTGTTAGGTTACTCCGTCTACCACATAGATTGGCAACTACTCTGAAAGTTATAGTTTTGGAGAGTTGCCTGGAAATGAGGGTCAAGTGGAGTGTCCAGCATCACACAGCCAATATATTTGTCAAAGGATAGAAAGACTTTCACTCAAATCATCCTGACTCTATGGTGAGCTGCCTCCCTTCTTGGCTACTTGTAGGGCTGTGTTTAGGCAAGCCATGTGTAATGCATGGTTCATTGATAAAACTGATTTACTGTTACATTTGCTTATTAGGGCAGACGGTACACTAATAAGACTCACACTAACTAATCTGTGCATCTCATCAAACTTTATTGACTATTCAACAATAACCACTGTAGGAGCAAAAGCTATTCAGATTCTTAAAGGGGCAGGAACATGGTGAAGTGAATAGAGCTCCAGACCTGGAGTCAGGAAGACATGAATTCAAATTTGGCCCAGCCACTTACTATGTGACCCTGGACAAATCATTTAACTTCTGTCTGCCTCAGTTTCCTACCTATAAAATGAGGCTCATTAGCACTTATCTCCCAGGGTTCTTGTGAGGATTAAATGAGATAATAATTGTAAAGAGCTTAGCACAGTCTCTGTCTTATAGTAAGCCCTATAAAAATGTTAGCTAGTGTATGTGTGTGTGTGTGTGTGTGTGTGTGTGTGTGTGTGTGTGTGTGTTGGCCAGGCAATTGGGGTTAAGCGACTTGCCTAGGGTCACATAGCTACTAAGTATCAAGTGTCTGAGGCTGGATTTGAACTTGGGTCCTCCTGACTCCAGGGCTGGTGCTCTATCCACTGTGACACCTAATATTAACTATTAATATTGTTATAATTGTTGGTCTCACCAGTAAGTATTTTTTGTACTAATGCATGTGTAAGCTCTTCTCTGTCCAACTAGTTAGGACTACCTGTCTAGGCTACCCAGGCAGTTAGATAGTACAATGGATAGAACACTGGGCTTCGAGGCAGGAAGACCTGAGTTCAAATCTGACCTCAGAAATGTACTAGCTGTGAGACTCTGGACAAATCATTTAACTTCTGTTTGCTTCAGTTTTCTCAACAGTAAAATGAGGATCATAATAGCACCCAACTCCCAGGGCTGTGATGAGAATCAAATGAGATAATATTTGTAAAGTGCTTAGCACAGTGCATGGCACATAGGCATTTTATAAATGATTACTCCTTTCCCTTCTCTTGTCAACCCTTCCCTTCCTTTCATGTCCTATAACTTTGTTGTTCAGTTGTGTCTGACTCTTCATGACCCCATTTGGCAAAGATACTGCAGTGGTTTGCCATTTACTTCTGCACCTCATTTTACAGGTGAGGAAACTGAGGCAAACAAGATTAAGTGACTTGCCCAGGGTCACACAGCTAGTAAGTGTCAGAGGCCAGATTTGTACTCAGGAATGTAGTTTTTCTGACACCAAGGTCAATGCTCTATCCACTCTTCCATCTAGTTGCCCTAATGACTAGGGCATTAGTCCTACAACTCCTTAGTCACAAAATGGAGGTGCTTTCCCAGTATAAAGTGGCATCCCATTCTTGTTTTTCTTTTGATAGAGAAGATAATTTTGGGATTGGAAAAAGAAGAGTTGAAATCCTGGTTCTGTCAATGGCCATTTGTGTGACCTTGGACAAGTCATTATATCTTGGGGCCTTGGTTTCCTCATCTATAAAAGGACATGATTGGATTAGATTATAATAATTGACAATTGACACTTACACAGCACTAAGAATTTTCAGTCTTTCACATACACAGTCTCATTGGATCCTCATCACGACACTATGAGTTAACTATTACTGGTATTCTTAGCCCCATTTTATAAATAAGGAATCTGAAGCAGAGAGTGTTGAGGTCATTGGCTCAAGTGATTATGGTAACACAACTATAAAGTGTCAGAGATGGTATATTAACCCAGATTTTCAGTACTCCAAGTCAAGCACACAATCCACTACCAGTTATTGATGCATATACAAGCTATATCTAGAGTAAATAGGAGGTAATCTCAGAGGAATACCTTCAGTGAAGGCAGTGGAACTAGATAAACCTACTTCCTCTTTGCTTTTGATGGCATTTTATTATGATGGCATATTTATTATTATTATTAAATTTGTGCATGTTATTTATTTTATATTTATATATTTATTATATATAATATATAATAATTATTATATTTATTATTTATAATATATAATAATTATTATATTTATTATTACATGAAAAATGTAAAAGGGGGGATTATTCCTTAATCTACTGAAGAGCCCCAAATGACTTTTTTAGTTGGATTTTTTTTCTGGTACCTTCCTAGTTGCCAGGAATTTCTGACTCTTCTGTATTACAATCAATGACTGCCTGTGCGGTAACCAGAAGTAGAGTTTAGTGCTTCCATCTGGGAAATGGAGGTGGTTTAAAAACCCTTTGGAAATACCCTGGGGAGGTGGGTTCATCCTAGAGAAGCTAATTCACTTGGAATAGGCTCTTTTGAAATCAAGCTGGCCTTGGAAATCTGGAAAATTCCTTAATTGGTGGGGTGCCTTCACCTTGAAGTTAGATTGTGAACTCCTGGAGAGCACGACTGTTTTCTGCCCTTATTTATATCTCCAATGCTTGGCACACAGTAGGCACTTAATAAATGCTTGCTGACTGACTGACAGAATAGTATCCGTCTGTGAAGCAAATGGAATATCTCCATCACCTGAGAATAGCCAACCCTTAAAAGGCCAAAGCTTAGTGGAGGCAGCAGCTTGATTTTGAGATTTAAAGTAATGGGATGTGATTAGCCTCAAAGTTTCTTTGTGAGGATAAATGAGATTATATAGACAAGGTTCTTTTGGGTCCTCTGAAGAAAAGAGAGTACATTTAGGGATTATTACTATATTAAGGAAAACAGCTCTTTTTAAAGAGCTGCTAAGGGTACCTTATATGAATGGATACTCCTCATTATATCAGAGGCTCTTATCCTTAAAATAATTTGAAGGTATGTGTATTTGGTGTAAAAGAATAGGATTAGAGAGCCATCTAGTTTCAGAAACTTCACACATTTAGGTATAACCTAAGTGCTTGGCTAGAATGCTGAAGCAGGTTTCTACATTATCATTTACATTGTAAATTGTTCTCAGAGAATATTTTATGTTCAGATGTCTAAAGAGAAGTAACATTATTGATACTATTACTTCAATTTTGAACAAGTTTTATTAGGGGAAAAGAGGAATTGTTTTTTGTTAATAAGAAGACATGCAGTAAGGTTATTTTATTTGAGGGTGACTCCTCTTAAATGTCTGTTGCAGTGACCTGTCTTGTAAGCTGACTGGTCTATCATCTTATGCCATTTTTTCCATAACTTTGACAGTCACCTTTTCCTCCTCTAGGTTAACATAATGCATTGTACCTCTCTAATACCACTTCTACAATCTATACTCTACTTGAGGGAAGGTAAGATATGAACCTAATTTTCCTGACTCCAAGGATGGATCTCCATCTCCCAATCCATCGTCTCTCTCAGAACCAAAGATCAATCATAGATTCTGGGTTGAAAGATATCTTACAGGTCATCTACTCCAAATTTCTCATTCTACATATGAGGAACTTGAGGTCTAGAGAGATTAAGTGGCTTGCCCAAAGACACACAAGTAATAGGTGAAATTACTGGGATTTGAATCCAGTGCCTCTGATTCTAAAACCAGTTATCTTTCCCCTCATATAACTGAAGCTAATTGTATTTGCTAATTAGTTGACCAATTTGCTTTACTAGAGATTTGAACTCAGCCCTTTAAACTCCCCAAGTCCTTGTTTCCTCTGTAATCATCACATCACAGAACCTTTCATAATGGGGGTTCTGGCTGCTACAATTGTTGATGAGATTTTTACCCCAGGCCACCCATTCATTTTAAGCTTGGGATGAAACAAACTGACATTTATTTCACAGTAGCCTGAAATGAACTGAGTATCAAAATAATCCCTTTGACAGAGAGGACAATGTTCCCATTAAAAAAAAAATGAAAGCAAAAATAATCTAACGGATGTAGTTGAAACTAATTGGTGCCCTTATTGGCAGAGGCTCCAAAAGGAACAGGGATGGAATTAATCTCCCACTCCAAGATGTGGTAAATCCTGCAGGTTGAAATGGCAACTTGGCAGGGTAGCACCAGAGTAGCTATATCATGTGATACCTCTCTGTTCTGTGAAATCTCCTCATACAAAGCTGTCAATCTGGGGTCTTTTGTGAGCATTACATTTTCCTTTCAAAGAAAAAAAAAGATTGACCCCTACCTCCCAAAATACCACACAAATCAGCATGATTGGTAATCTCTAATAAGAGACATCAAGCTCTGAATAACAGGGGTATTGTAGGGCCAGACTGAAAAACTTGGCAGCACTGAATGGGGGAGTTTGAACAACATCTGCCCCAACTGTTTTGAGCTCAAGGACTTTTATGAGTTCTAAACCTGCTCTCTAATTGTTGCCTAAAGGACTATGTGCAGATCACTTGTTTAAAAAAAATATTTCAGGCAACTTAAAAAAGGAGAAACACATATTTGAGTCCTCTCAGTGTATATTAAAAGTATAGAAATCCCATCCAAGGACATTTTAAATCATGTGACATGGTAGCACTGACAGACTTTTATATATGACCCCATCAATACTAGATTTGCGTTTAGCATTCTTCTTTCCCTTAATGAGTGAAGGTTATTCTAAAATTCTTATTCAAAGATCTATGAACCAAAGCCACAGATGTGGTATCGGTGTGTCATTTCCATGGCCATATACAGATTACAGAACGTATGCAGCTGTCCCATACTCCCTTAATAGACCTCCAGCTTTTCAATACATCTTCCACTGATGGGGTTTCTGTGTATAAACATCATTTCAGAATGAAACGTGCCAGATGTCCTGCAGTGCACTTAGGTACAACAAGGCACTTTTAAAAAACGGTGCCTGTATTATTTACTCATTTGCAGAGATGTGACTTCTGGGATATGCAACTGAAATCCAAGTTTGTTGAATGAAAGAGAAAAATATTCCAGAAGGTTTCAGACTCACTTGTACCTTAGAATTCCCCCAAACATTTTTTTTTCCTTTCAGATGCTTAAAAAAATCACTCCTCTATAGATTTAGGTTTCTCATAATCTCTCCCTCTTTAAGTCATAACTTAAATCATGATTTCAACTTAATAAAGGATAGAAATAAATAAATACACATGTCTTATGTCTTTACTGAATCAGGACTTCTATATTTACAGATCAGGACTATGATATTTAAAACATTTTATTCTTTCAATAATGTGGCTAATTTTTAGAATTACCTTGTCTGTATGCTTGAGTTTAATTTCCAATTACAAGAATAAATGTTTTGACCTTCTCTGAGGATTCTTATGGATATTAAGAGTGGAAAGCAGCTTTCTGGTATTATTCCAAAACTAGCATTTTGTACTACCATGGAACATTTTTAATGTGTAACCACAGTCCAATAATTGATTATATGTTGCCTCATCATATTTTCTAAGGTCTTGAGCAACACTCTTGTCTTACCAGACTATGAGATCTTTGAATATAAACATCAAGTTTCCTACTCCCCCCTACCCTTTTTTAAAATCTCCCATGGAACCTTTCAAAATATCAAGAACACAGTCATCATTTGTTGACTGAATTTCAAGGTGACCTTCCTCTTCACTCAAGCTAGAACAAAAGGACATATGCCAAAATTATAAGTGGTACTCAAGTTCAGGAAGAGAAGAAATTTCCTGCTTCTAAAAAAATGTACATAGATTCTAGAATAGGATGTAAAGGAAATTGTAGAATCACCTTAACTAGAGATCTCCATCACTATAATTTAAATTTATCAAGTATTTATGCTATTCAAAGCACTTTACATATATTATCTCATTGGATATTGAGATAACCTTGCAACAACCTGATGAAATAGCTAGGGTAGTCTGGACAGTATAGTATAGTCAGAAGTGTGCTGGATTTGAATTTAGAGGACCTAGGCTGTTATCTTCTTTCTATTACTAACGATGTGATTTTGGGAAAGTCACTTAAGCTCTCTGGTCTCAGTTTCTCCCTATGGAAATGAGGGAGTTGGGCTGAATGATGTGTGGACTACCTGCTAGCTCTAAATCCTATGATCCCCATTTCATTTATTAGGAAACTGAGGCCCAACAAAGTTATGTCATTTGTCCAAGGTCATACATAGTTGGTAGCAGAACCAGGTCTAGAAGCCATGTCTCAGAACTCCTAACCTGGTGTTCTTTCCTTTGGCATTCTTTGGCTGACAGTAAAGGACTGGGCTGAATCCTATGATTTGCTTCCATGTTGCAAGTATATCAAGTAACCACTGATTTACTTGTCTGAAATCAAATGCAGTTGCAACTGTCATCATCCTTAACAAAAAGAGTAAATGTTTGTATTTCCAGTTCTTCAAGATCACACTGCAGGTTTAATTGGAAAAGTGTATTGTCTGTAATGTGCTATTTATAAAACTTTAGTAGAGCCTTTATTTATACTCTGTTCATTTCAATAACTGTATTCTTTGGATTTTTTCTCCTATGTCCTCTTCCAATCCCTCCCCCCAACTCCTTAAAAATCGATCTTTTAAAACATGCCATTCTCAGAGAATCAAGCCCTCTTTGTGGCTTGTTTTGCTACAGATCCTTAAGGTAAAGACAAACAGGGGCTTCAGTTTTGCCTCTGATGGATTTATTTTTCCTATTTCAGGTCGGAGACCATGCATTGGGCTGTTTTTTATTCATGCTTCTGCATTGGCAGCGATGCCTCTCAGCCTCCACCAGAGAGCAGAGCAGCTCCAACCCCTGAATCTTTTTTTTTTCCTTTTTTTCCTTTTTCTTTCTTTCTCTTCCTTCTTTCCTTTCCTTTCCTTTCCTTTCCTTTCCTTTCCTTTCCTTTCCTTTCTTTCCTTTCTTTCCTTTCCTTTCCTTTCCTTTCTTTCTTTCTTTCTTTTTAGCTGTAGAAATAGATGGAGATAGTAGCACAGCCTTGGCCAAACAACATGGATTGCAGTTCATTTCAAAGGTCAGCGCATATTTAAGTTTGCTTCATTACTGCCACCTTTATGCCTGAGATTTTCATTTAAAAAAAAAAATCAGTTTACCTAGGTTCCTTTAGAGACAGAAAAATGAAAGTGCTGAGTCCTATTTTCATTTGGGGATATCAAGCTTTTTATCAAATTATGGAGGTGGCGTCTCAGAATATTTCATATCTGATCAAGAGGAAAATCCAAAAATAATTTTCTCTTTATTCAGGAGTCTTTCAGGCAGTTGGACTGTTTTATTTTTTACTTAATATTGTGCTCAAGTCAATCATTGGGAATTCACAGAAGAAAATAAATGATTTAAAACAATCCATGGTAAGAACAAAATAAAACAAAAAAACCTGGAACAGGATTTAAAATTTTTTTACTTTTTAAAGAAAACAACACTATGCCTATTCTGTTGAATAGGTTTTTGACCAGTATGTGGTAAAATGAGCTAACCCCCCTCAAATATAATACCTCACAAAAGCTAATTAGAAGTATTCTTGTCAGCAATTATCTTTTAGTTTAAAGCAGTACTTTGTTTTCTTATAAAATCAAGGAAATCGTACGAGGTTGGAACGAACTTCAGAGACCATCCCATACAACTCTCTCATTTTACAAATTAAGAAATTGAGGTCTAGGGTAATTAAATTACTTGCCCAAATTTCTACAGGCTGTGAATGGCAGAAATTGGATTTGAATTCAGGATTCTAGGCTCTAGAGCTAGTCCTTTTTCTACTGTATGATACTACCTCCTTTAATTGAGATATTAAACGAGTGATAGTTATAGCTGCCTGTTTGCACAGTCATAATTTTGTTCGATGGTAAACTTTTGGGAAGTAGTTTGTTTCTGTTCGATCTATGTAGATTTACTGGAGTTAAAAAGGGGAAAGTTGTGAGAGATGAAGGTTAAACTATAGAATAAAAATGGCCTTTACTGTTGTATGTCAAATGTCAAATATACATAAAAGGATTTTGTTAGTCCTTTGAAAGTGAACTATGTTTGAGGAATGAACTTAACATGTATCAGAAACAGTTGATCAGACTTATTGACCATTTTAGTTTCCTGTATACTTCTTAAACCATTGATTGTGCAGAAATGACATTAATGTTGGTTATTCTTTATCTTTCCTTTTGACGTTGTCCTAAGGTACTTACTGAACTACTGCTGTAAAATATGTTTAAGAGAATGACTTAAAACAGAAGCTTTCTCAAAGCAATCCTGTTTGGTTCAAATTGTGTATGTGTGGCTCAATTTAAGTTGTTATAGGACTCTTTCATTTTTTCCTGATTCTATTTGAAATTTTTTATTTTTATTTTAAAATTCACATTTTTTTCCTTAAAAGATTCAAAACTGTTATGCTTCAGAAGTGGGAAACACAGATACAGGTTTATTATTTTTGTTGTATCACCCAAGAGGTTTACCAATCTTTCTGCAAAAGTATCGTAATAATCTTGATTTTTCCAGTAAGCTACATGTATTACTGGTACCTTGACTGGTGGGTGCCCTCTAATAAAAAAAAATGCTACACAGAAGCAAATATGACTTGAAAACCATTTTTCTTGTTGTCATCAACGACAAGGGCCACTTTCCTTATTTCTTGAAGCTAGATTTGGTGATGATTCCCATTTATCTTCAACGGGGTTGATCCCGTAGAATATTAATGAACAAGACATTTCCATTCCACTTCAGAGACCAAGATAGTGAGGTCTCCAGCGTGGTTGAGGAAGAAGGTTCAAATGAGAGTGAATTAGGAGAAAGGGAGTCCTAAGCCTTCTGCATTATGCTGTCACTGAAATTCGGCCAGAGACAGAGCAGGCCTCGTTTTTTTTTTTTAAGTTTTTGCTGTTGTTTTTACTCAGTCTCTGAAGCAACTCAAGTACTGACATTACTTTGAACAAGCTTATCACATTCACACATCCAAATTAATTATGGGATCACTGCTCATTTAGAAAGATGCCATATTTTAAAATGGAAACAAAAATTAAGAAGCATTTGGAGAATGCCAGTATCCAGAAAAAAGGCAAACTTCTTGAAAATACTCATAATGATTCCCTAAATCTTTAGCTAATTCTTAGAGATCAGTGTGTTTAGAATAAGGACACTTGTAGGGAAGGCTAAAGCTGCATATGAGAACCACAATAAAATGGAAAATGATACTTGCTGATGACTTTGGTGGATAATCAATATGTTTTCCTCTTGTCCCACATATCAAATGGGATACATAGGTAGTACAGTGGATAGAGCACTGGACTTGGGAGTCAGGAAGGGCCTGAGTTCAAATCCTGATTCAGACATTTATTAGTTCTGTGACTGGCCAAGTCATTTAACCTCTGCAGCCTCAGTTTCCTTATCTGTAAAATGGGGATAGTAATAGTGTACCTATTGCCCAAGGTTGTGTGAGGATAAAATGAGATAATATTTGTAAAGTGCTTTCAAACCTTAAAGCACTATATAAATGCTAGTTATCACTATCATAGTTACTGATTCTTAATTATCTTCAATTAACTTACCTACTTTTTGGTTTATCTAGAATAATTAAAAAATTTGAAACTAGCTAAATTATGTAATGATTAAATGAGGATCTTTCCCCCGGCCAGTAGCTGTTGCTGGTTATAAGAGGTTATGACATACTGAAGACAAACATTGTATAGCTAAATTAAGATTATTCCTTATGTTGGATTAGTTGCACTACCATCCTGTGTTGTAAACAAGGGTAATTGAGAGTTCAATTGACTACACATGGCACTTGAACCTGATCATATTAAAAATGCCACAGCACACTGAAAGATGTAAATAATAACTTAGAATCTCTTTTGAAGGATTTCACTGAAAAGATCATAGTGAAAGAAGACTCAAAGCCATAAAAATATTATCTATATATTTTAAAAAGAACCAAAGCATGTATTGCAAAGGCTAAAACAAAGATGATATAAATCTGCCTTGTTTCCTCACCCTTGCCCTAGAACGTAGTCCTATTTTGAAATGACGAACTAAAAAAAGTCATTTTTGTTTTAAAGTCTTTTCCTTTTAAAGGAGATCCTGACACTGCAGAATTAAGGTTCCTGCAGTGGCTTTGTATGGGTTCTGTATCGCCTTCCTTTACCATTTCTGCTGCAGTTCTCCAGCTGTGGTTTAAAAGCCCAACTTCCCTTTACACAAACGATGCATTTGCTGTGATCCAGTCACTAAAGCCTATGTTAACTGTATTGCTTTGGACTGCTCCTTTTCGTTAAATGCATTTACTTATTAATATGCAGATGCTTAGTAGCACAGTAGGAACATTCAAACTACCTACCCAAAAGGCCATTCACTATGGATTGCATTAGGTTTTTTTTCCCCCTAAATGATTTTCAATCTGTAGCTATTCTTTCTTTAGCCCTCAGAAGTTTAAAAATAAACCTCTTAGGCTTTAAACTAGAATGTTATTTAAAAGAAAAATAAAGTTGAATGAAGGATGTGGTTTTTCTTAGCTTAAAGTATTGACATTGTGTTTTGCTAAGTACTAAAGGTGCTAGCATTAAAGGTTCTACAATTAAAATACTCATTAAGCACTGTGCAGATAATTGTAAAGCCCTTTG
Source organism: Vombatus ursinus (assembly GCF_900497805.2). Classification (NCBI taxonomy): domain Eukaryota; kingdom Metazoa; phylum Chordata; class Mammalia; order Diprotodontia; family Vombatidae; genus Vombatus; species Vombatus ursinus. The sequence goes on from NW_020940360.1 coordinate 22,660,407, forward strand.
AAGGAGATTCTCAACAGTACTAACATAACCAAAATATTTTGTAAAACTCAACTCATTTCAGAAGGAGCTAAGCATTGACTACACTGTGTAGAAAATACAATTGCTGATATGTGTACCTCTGAAGTTATGGTTTGGAAGCAGAGGGTTTTTTTAAATAAAGTTTTTATTGAAATATTTTGCTTTTTACATCATCAGAATTTCTTCCAGAATCTACCCTCTTATATAACTATGGTTTTTAAAGAAAAAAAGAAAAAGAGAGGGGCAGCTAGGTGGTACAGTGGATAGAGCACCAACCCTGTAGTCAAGAGGACCTGAGTTCTAATGTGACCTCAGACACATAATACTTCCTAGGTATGTGACTCTGGGCAAGTCACTTAACCCCAATTGCCTCACTAAAAAAAAGAGAGAGAAAGAGAAAAATGAAAAAACCTCAAACAGGTCAATACATTAAAACAGTTGGAAAATATATGCATTATTCCATACCCGTGGACCTCCTACTTCTGCAAAGTACTGAGAGTAGATGTCTTCTTATATTTCTTCCTTGGAGTCACACTTGTTCTCTGTAACATCACAATGTTCATTTTTTATTTTTTATGGTTGTTCTTTACATTGGCATTGCTATAGTCATTGTGTATGTTTTCTTGACTCTGCTTACTCTCCTCTGCATCAGTTCATGTATTTCTTTCCATACTTCTCTGTATCTATCACATTTTTTTTATTTATTACAGCAGAACAATATACCATTATATCAATATACCACAATTTATTTAGCCATTGGCCAAATGATGGGCACCTAAATTATTTCTACTTCTTTGCTATCACAAAAAGTGTTGTGATAAATATTTTGGTGCATGTGGGGACTTTCTACTTTTTCAGGGACTTCCTTGGGGTATAGCCCAGTATATACATTGTCTTTGGGTCAAGAAAATGAACATTTTTGTCACTGTATTTAAAGCAGAGGTATATTATTGAAAAATTCATTTCTGTTTTGGTTGAATAGAATCATCGTATTGTAATTCATGAGAATTCAGTAATATGTACAGACAGAGAAATACAGTTCATTCTTGATGTTCTATTAGCTGTCATTGGGCGTGTATGCTCTTTTGTCCAGATCTTTCCTAAGCTGAGAGTAAAAGATGAGCAATTTTTTTGCCCTTCTCAAAATTTAAGGTGAAAGTTTAGGGTCAATGTGCCGAGGATACATACCCTTCTATTGTTATCTCAAGGAGAAAGGAGAAGAGATTCTTTAATGAGAGTTTGGGTATGTATACTTTATTCCAATAACAGTTTTCAGGAATTTGGGCCTCTGTTTCAAAAGAAGTTGTGTGGATTATAGGCAGTAAGATGGCTCATGGGATACAGTATGAAACCTAGAGTCAGAAAGACCTGGGTTTGAATTTAACTTCAGATACTAGCTATGTGTGACCTTGGGCTAGAAATTAAACCTCTGACAGCCTCAGTTTCCTATTCTGTAAGATGGGGATAATAACATACTGACTGCCCAGGGTTGTTGTGAGTATTGAATGAGATATTTGTAAAGCGCTTTGCAAACCTTAAAGTGCTTTTTAAATGCTAGCTATTATAATATCAACATTGTTTACTTTCAGTAATTTTTTCTATTATTCTAAATGTTAACCTATATATATGTGATATTTAGTCAATGTAGGTTTTATGTATTTATCTCCTTTAGGATGCGTTTAAAATGCTGATATATTTAGCTACATGCATCCTTTGTCCCAAGACATAGGGAGGCAATTCAGTATAGTGGAAAAAGCACTGAATGTGGAATTAGAGGTCATTAATTCAAATCCTACCTCTTTCACTTATTGCCTCTGTAGCCATGGTCAAGTCATTTCACTTCCCTAGGCCTCAATTTCCTCATATTTAAAATGAGGAGGTTGAACAACATGTATTTTAAGCTCTCTTCCAACTCTAAATATATCCTATCCAGATATTTACAATTAATTAACGAGTAGGCCTTTATTCAGTGACTAATGTATGCCAGGCTTTATGACAGATGCTAAGGATACAAATACAAAGAATGAATTGATCCCTACTTTCAAAGAACTTAACTTTCTAATGCGGGAGATAGCCACACGCACAATGGAACAGTGGATGGGGCATCGATATATTATATGGCTTGCACATTCCAACCTTCCCTTAATCTGGTGGGTCTAGGTTCTCAGAGACTGACCACTATCAGACAGTTACATTTAAGCTCTGTCGGCATCCTGGGATAGCCCTGTTGAGGGGGAAATATACTTTTCCTACTCATCATCCTAGGTTCTTAACTCCCAAGGATACTCTTTCTTTTATACAACAAACCACTCACAATAATGACACTTTTAAATTTCAAACATAACCATTTACTTGACAATAAGGCAAAATACATAATAATATCTTAGATATTTATATATGAAAGCAATTGTATAAATTATAAAACATCAAACTTTTTGGCTTATCCTGGAATATTTCTAATAAAGGAGTTTTAAAAATGGAATCCCTGATTTATTTATTTTATAAGAGCATTCACGGATTCTATAGTACAAAGCTGAACAAAAAAAGGAGAGAGGGAGAAAACCTGAATTGTATGGAAACCCTCAAAGAAATACTGAAACATGCTATGTGCTAGATGCACAATGTTTAAGATTATTCCTCTGACTTGTTTGTGGTTTATATAAAATACATTTTGAGGAAAGTTCTTGCACCAAAGTTCAAGGTCCTGATATTTACATAGTTCCTTTACATAGTGCAGCAAGCTGGATTGTGAAGAAATGAAGAGAAGAATTTAAATTAGATTTTTTTTTGACCATGAATGAAAAATCATTGGCTATGTGGAGATATTACCAATTTGAGGGAAATAATTTTTTTTAGAAAAAGAAGTTATCCATACAGCAGCAGAACTTTTAATAAACAATAGTTCTAATACAGGTTCTTTATGGAAACAGAAAATGGGATTTATGAGGTGACATTTTGAGTATGTAAAGAAAAATGAAATAAGATTAGCTTTATTTTCCTATTTTTTCCGCAGCTTCAAGAAGGGTTAGTGCCTGAATTACCACTTATAATTTGGTTTTTCATTCCATGCATGCATTTCATTAACCTATTCCAGGCTTTGCAGGCTGCATGCAGAGCAGATTCAGGATCAGATTTCTTAACAGATTGGTTCCAAAGTACTATAGGGCATATTTCAGAATCCAAGGACAATTTGGTAACTTTTATTATGCTTTACATTAATAATTTGAAAAGTTGCATTATGTTTAAATGGTGTCAATGTTAAAGAAAGAGGTCTTTATTTCTCTTCTATTCCTAAAACTCAGACTCCACATGGTGGCACATATACTGTCTCTCTGACTTCTTTGGACACCAGAGTGAAAAGATTCCTCTTTGAGTTCACTCCCTGGCTCCACTGATGCCTTAGTGAAAGAAACATTGAAAAAAGCATGCAAGTGTCATTGCTTATGCATGTATGCTCTCCTATTTTATTTCTGAAATGAGGAGACAATCATCATAGGACATATTTGTCCTGTCATCATAGGACATCATAGGACAAATTTGGATCCAAAAGAGACTTTTGAGGCCATGTAGTTCAACCCCTACATTTTATAGATGAGGAAACTGAGACCCATAGAGTTTAAGTTACTTTTACAAAGTCACAGAGGTTGTAAATGGCAAAGGAGGGATTTCAACAGAGGTCCACTGACTGTAATTAGTACTCTGAGAATGTTGGAATGAAATACAAATAATTGGTATTGTGCAATCCTCTTAAAATACCCAATTCACTTCATAGGTTGTCATTCACTGAGCGAGAACTTAGAGGTTCTGTTTTTTCCTTTTCCCATCTTTTCTTCATAGCTTAGAAGGGAGTAGGAGCCTAGTAGCTCTAATTCTACTTTTCTCTCCTTTCCTTCTGGTGGCCCAGAAGAGCTTTGGGTCTGCATCCTTCCTAGTCTTGCTTTGAATGATTGGGATCTGTTCTGACCTGAAGTTGAACCTCGGAGTAGAGAGGCCTGGCCTTTTTTCCTTCCATTCTCCTTCCTCCTTCTCCCTTCCTCCCAGGACCCTCTTTCCAGTAGGACTTGAGAAAAGCCTTCTGACAGTGCTATTTCCATGTTTCCATGGGATGGTGGTAAGATTAAGACAAAGATACTGAGTCTTAGATGGGTGAAGATAGGTGAAGAACCTTGAGCAAGGTTATATATCAATTAGGAGTCCTATCAGAGTGGAGAAATTCTGACTGTTGGTCATGAGCCAAGGCCAGAGAACCTCTGAAATTCTCAGCCCAGCACTGTGATTTGTACACATCCCATCTAGCTTCCAACTTCTGGTTGGAAGCCAGTACAGGCTTCTTGCCATCTACCTTGCTACCCCTCACCACTAGGACAGAGGACCCTGAAAATACTCTGCTCCTCTGCCCCTCTCTCCCAATCAATTCAACTTTGGAGCTAGCTCTTTGGCAGTGCTACTCTGGCTATTATCTTAAGGGTGAGTAAAGCAACCACATCTCAGCTTTCCATAGCCAATCAGGTTCTAAAGGAGAGCTCCTTCCCATCCACCCACCAGCTCCTGCCTAGAACCAGGACCTAGCCAGCCAGTGCATATTGCCATCTACCTTTGCTCTTAAGATGAACTCCTTCTTTTCCAGTGATTTAAAGCTGTAGGTAGCCTACATGGAAGATATCTTCTGTGGCAACTATACTTTTTTCCTTCTTATGCATCCATGTCAACTCTACCCCTTCTGCATCCCTATCTTGCTCTACCCTTTCCATTCTTTCCATTTTGCCCTCTGGAATCCCTGCCATATTGTTAACAAAACACTCTTTATAGTAAATATCTTCTGTTTATGATCCTCCCATTTCTTGCAATTATGGAAAACTATCCTTTTGCCCAAGATACTATAACCCTGGTCAGCCTCTCCAGTACTAGACTTACCTTCTCTCCTTCCTTCCAACTTTGAGCCAAGAAGGGGAAAAAGCTTGTTTCTTATTCCTCACTGTCACATTTAGGACTTCTCCCTGTTCCCCTCAACCAGAAATTTCTTCTTCGAGGTTCTCCAATGTCTTCACTGCAACCTATGGCCACTTTCTGAGTTCACAGGCTATCACTCTTGCTCCAATTTCTCCATTTCCCTTCAAAATCTTCATTCTTTAATTAACCAACTAAATTAACCCTATCCTCTATCCTTTACTACATTGCTTCCTTGTCATATTCTACTTATTCTTTTCTAAACCCTAATCCTCAACTACCATAACTGTAAACCTTCTCCACTCCAGCTTAAGAGATGCAGAACATCACTAGAGGAGGTTTTATGACAGTATCATTTGGCTTCATGACAAATGAATATTATCTAATCCCAATTAGGTTTTCACTGCTGTGCATCACTCCTTTTATTCTTCCTTGATCAATGTTCTATTGAACTGTTCTAAGCTTTCTCTTTTCTTCTCAAGCTACCTATGTTACTTGATCTTTCCTCTACCCCCAACTCCAGCAGAAGACCTTATCTCATACTGCATTATAAACAAAATGAAGCCATTCTTCCTGCATATTTTCTCTTCCCCAATTTCACAATTCAAATCACTTCAACCTCAACCTTCCTTTTCCACTCTCCCATTCTTTGTTTCAATCTTAGAAGACGAAGTGGCCTTTGTCCTTGTTCATGTCAACCCTCCTACTTGTGCTTCTTGTCCACTTTGGCCACACTAGTATCTACCGGAGAATAGTTCTTAGTCTTATATGTTTATATTAATTCCCCATATATGTTGGATATCAGACACTCATTAGAAACACAACTATTTTTATATGATATTTTCCTCCCTAGAATTTCTCTGTTTGGTCCTCTTCCTATATGTCTGACTTGTCCTTTCCAGTTTCCATTGCAGGATTACCATCTATATCCCACTCTATTCATGAGTGTACTCCTGTGCCCTCTCTTCTTTCTCTCTCTACACTCTCTCTTAGTGATCTCATCAATTCCTATGAATTCATCTCTGTGCTGATGGCTGCCCCTTTTACATATCAAGATCTTGTCTTTCTCTTGTGCTCTAGTACAGGATGCATCTGCAACCATCTGTTGGGCATTCCCACCTGTATTCTATGGTCACGTCAATCTTAACATATCTAAAATTGAACTCTTCTTTCCCCCTAAACCTAGCTCTCCTTCATTCTTCCCTATGGTTTTCACCCAAATTCATAACTTAGGAGATAGCTTTAACTCTTTACTCTCCTTCACTACCCTACCTCCCCATATCCAATTGGCTGCTAATTGAATCTAATTGTTTCTGTTTTCACAACATCTCTGACATCTGTCCTTTTCTCTTTATTTGTATTACAACCATCTTACTCCAGACTAAGAGATCTATCTTCCTGTTTCTGGTCTCTTACCACTCCAGACAGCTATCAAATTGATAATCCTTAAGTGCAAATCTGACCATATCACTCCTCTAGTCAAGAAATTTCAGTGTCTCTCTATTACTGGTATGATAAAATACAAATTTCTCTGTTCAGCATTTGAAGCTCTTCATTGTCTGGCTCCAGTTTATCTTTCCTGGCTATTCACACACTATTTCCCATTGTGCATTCTGATCCAGCCATTCTTGCTATTCCTTACCCACAACATTGTAGCTTTGCTACAACTCCATGCTTTGCTCAAGCTATTTCCCATGTCTAGAATCCATCAATTGGGCATCTTGGAACCTCTCCTTATAACCTCTCAGAATTAATTTTGTTTTTATTTTGTATATATCTTGTATGCATCTTTGAATGGTTTGTTTCTTTGAACCCCTTAGTATAATGTAATCTTCTTGAGGGCCAAGACTGTTTCATTTTTGTGTTTGATTCCTCAGTGACTAGCAAAATGACTGGCACATAGTAGGTATGTAAAATGCTTATTGATTGATTGATTGTATTATATCTCAAATATATTGAATTATATATGCTAATGGAATAGGTTAATGGTGCAGATATTCAAAATAATCTATATTTATCTGTGAAATGTATTAATTGATTTGTTAGCATATTTATCTTTCTTACTATGTTTTACTTTGTGTAATAATAAAATACCTTTGCATTCCCTAAGCAGAGGGAGAGTTAGGTTGAGGTATATCTGAGATTTTTTAAAAAATACCTTTAAAATTCACTAAATAGCTAATGTATACAATGTACAATATATGCATTTATACATTCCTTCATTCAACAAACATGAATTTAGAACCTGTCATGTATAGGGTACTATGTTAAGTATTGGGGATACACACACACAAACACACACAGATATATGTTCAATAAAGATGTTGCTTTCAGGGAGCTCACAATGTAATAGAAAGAAAGATATGTATACAAATTACTATGATATAAGCAAGTGTGAGATAACTGCACAGGACTGATCCAGGCAAAGTGCTATGAGGAATTTGAAGAGGGAAAGAGATCTCTTTCATTTATAGCCAGGAAATGTTAAGGAGGGCTAAATGGAATAGGTGAATCGTGAATTGGTCATTGAAAGAGAAAAGAGACTTCAAGAGATAAGGAAGGGGGTAGAGGAGGCTGTTCTTGTCTGGGAGACAGTATGAGCAAAAACAAGATGAGGATGCAGGACAAGAATGAAAGACAAAATGTGGAACAGTTACTGGAACATAGAGATTTCAAAGGAGATTAGCATGAGGTATAAGTAGATAGTATCCTGAAGCAGCATGGTATACTTGAAGTGAGGAAGACATAGGTTTGAATCCTGATTCAGAAATTTACTAGCTGTATGATTCTGGCCAAGCCACTGAATATCTCTCTGAGCTTCAGTTTCTTCATCTATAAAATGAGGAATTAGAGTTGATGATTTGTAAGGGCCCTTCCAGTTCTAATCTATGATCCTAAAATGGATTAAATGCCAGATTCAGAAGTATCCATTTTCTTTGTCATACAATGGAGAAATGCTGAAGGTTTTTGAGTATACGAGTGATGTCATAGTGGTATATTCAAAAGATGATTTGGATGGTGGTATGAAGGACAGATTGCTGATAAAGAAGGCAATTTATTATAAGCTATTACAGTAGTCATGATAAGAAGAGATGGCATCTTGAACAGGTGTAATTTCCCTGGTTTTGAGAGAAAAGGATTGATTCAGGAGATGTTGCAAAGGAAGAGTAGTTAGGTCATCTGATTGAAGATAGGGGATGACAATGAGGAAGCAGCCAAAGATGACTTCTAGAAAAAAGGATCACCTCAAAGGTATAGTATGGGTCCTAGGGTGGGGATGAGGTGGTATATCTTTAATAGAAAGAGAAGTTGGAAGGTGAAGCATGTTTAGGTGAGGGAAGTCACAATGACTATTTTAGACATGTTGAGTTGGTAGTACTTGCTAGTCGGTGGAGAAGTCCGGTAGAAAATTGTTAATGTTGGACTATATTTCAGGAAAGAATTTTTTTTTCTTGTTGTTGCCAGTCTGCTGGGTGTGAAGTGGTGCATCACCATCATCCTTGAAAGAAATCTCCACTTGGTCATGTCATGCCTTCAAGTGCCAAGCTTCTTGAATCTTCTCCTGTTACTGACTCTACTTCTTCACCACTTTCTTGCTTCTCTTCCCTTTACAATCTGGCTTCCAAACCCACCATTCTATTGAAACTGTTTTCTCCAAGGTTATAAACAATCCCTTAAATATGGCAATTATGTTTTTATATTCCTTTCTCCTTCTTTACATCTCTTTTGACCTTGTTCACCACCACTACCACCACTTCTCTTCCTCTTTCCCCTCCCCCTCTTTTAAAACCCCTCTCTGTTCTTGGCTTCTATGATCCTGATTCTCCTGGTTCTACTTATCTAACTGATTTTTTTCCAGGCTCTTTCACCAATTCATTACCAATCTCCTACCCCCTGAGCACAGACATCTCTCTCAGGTCTCTGATCTAAGTTCTCTTCCTTTCTTTGACTTTACTTTCTTTCCTGGTAATCTTATTAGCTACTGTCAGTTCAATTATAATCTCAAAACAGATGATTTGCAAATCTATATAACCAACCTTAGGAGGACGATTGGAGACAGATTATTATAGTTAGAATGTGATTATATGCATAGTAGAAATTAAAAAGAATGGTTTGTGGAATTAAAGGCCTGACTTTTAGGTGTAGGGTCTTGACTGGTATGATGAAGATGGGGATACCTGATCTGTGCCCTGAAGATGGAGTTGTGTAGGCGAGATGAGAGTAGAGTTGCATAGGAGTCTATTCTAGGCTACAGAGATGGTACATTTAGTTGATAGAGTCCTGATCTTGGAGGTAGGGGCATAGGAAAGGGCAGATTTATGTAGGAAAATTACAAGTATATCAATTTGGCAGGAAGGAAATACTTTGAAATATAACTGGAAAGATAAATTAGAGTCAGATTATGGATAGCCTTGAACGCCATATTATGTTTTAATTTTATTTGGAAGGTAATAGGAATTCACTCAAGGTTTCAGAGAAGAGCAGTGATATATTCATATCTACATTTAGAAGATCACTTGGACATGATCCAGTGATTGAGAAGATCACTTGGACAGGACAAATTAAGGAAGAATAAGAGTGAGGGCTATGAAAATAGCCCAAGGAAGAGATGCTGAGGGCCCGAACTAGGGCCGTGGATTCTGAACAAATAGGATGGATGCCAGAGATAATGCTTAGGTAGGTTTGGCAGGATTAGGCAATTTACTGAATGTGGGAGAAGGGTGGTGAGGGAGAATGAAAATTCAAGAATGACTATAAGGATTTGAGCCAGAGAATAGCAGTATCATTTAGAAAAAAAAGGTGGAGGGAAGGGAAATTAGGGAAAAATAATTGAAGCTTTGTAAGTAAGTGAAATTGTCAAGGCAGAGAGAAAGAGCAAGAGAGAAGAGGCTGAGGACAGAACTATGGCCCTTTTCTTTGCAATCACAAGATTATTATCACCATTTCCTTCCAGTAAGCATTTTCCTGTAATAATATAAATTGTTATAAGTAATTTATATAGCAATAAAACATCTGTGATTGAATGCACACTATTTAGGACACTAGGTCTACATTATTAGGGCTAAAAATATTTTCTTAGCATCTCAAGTTTATATTTTAGTCAATGAGATTAAATACCCTTCCACAGAAACCCTATTTTGAAACCTCATTGTGGCATGGAGGTTACTATGGGTCCTCAGAGGCAAAGCAAACCAAGCATAAATCTCTGGTAAATTCTCCAAAGCCTGAAAGACTTTGACTGTATCTCCTCAGTGGACTAGATAGCTACCAAATGAGGACCAGTCTCACTAAATTCAGAGAAGAGAGTCTTATCACTAGTAAGTTGACCATCAGAAATTTTTTTTGGCCATACAAACTCATGAAAACCATTAACTAAAGCACCAAAGAGGTTTTAATTTCCATCAGTGAAAACAGTGCCCACACTGATGGCAAAATGGGACCTTAAAGTATGGAATTAAATATTAAAGACATGACAGATGTGTGAAACATCTTGAAAGCAACTGAATGCATAGCCATACCACGTGTCATACAACAGTACTGAATAAACATACTGGTATCAAGAAGGACACTGCATAAAAGAGAGGGGATGAGGCAGGTTTAATAAAAGAAGGCTTTCTGGAGCACATAGGTTTTGAGCCAAGTCTTGAAATAAGTAATCGATATGGAAAAAATGTAAATGTTATACTTTGCAATATAATACTAGCCAAGTCTGTAGGCACTGTCTAGCAGATTGATATTTCTGGATTAGAGAAACTGAATTATAAGAAGAAAGTTATTGAAATATAAGATTATATATTTAGAGCTGGAAGGGACCTTAGATGCACATAATCCAATCTTCTTATTTTAAGAAGAAGAGACTAAGACCCAAGTTAAGTGACTTACCCAAGGTCAGACTACGATTTGAACCCTGGGCCTCTGATTCTAAATCTAGTACTTGGGACATTGCACCATGCTGCCTCCTAGTATCAATAGTTATGTTTTCCCTGATTTCCTCAGTCAGAAGTAATTCTTTCTCCCTCTGAACTTCCCTAGCACATCATACCTCACTGATGGCACATTGGTGTTCTACCTCCTATTATTTTGTGTGTATGACCCCTCCCCATAACTAGACTGCCTGCTTTATGAGGGCAGTTACCATGTTTTACTCTTCTTTGCTTACTGCAAAATATCTCTCATGATGTGAGACTTCAATAAATATTTGTTGAATGGATGAGAGTTATGAAATGACATTTCTTATTTTTTGCTTACTATTATCATTTCCAGTAAGTGCCCTATGGAATAGAACCCAGAATTTTAATTGCACAGGACCTAACTTTGCTCATATGTAATGCTTGTTCAGTCATCTATCTATCTATCTATCTATCTATCTATCTATCTATCTATCTATC
>NW_020940360.1:22671770-22690728 GCF_900497805.2 Vombatus ursinus
ATCTATCTATCTATCTATCTATCTATCTATCTATCTATCTATCTATCTATCTATCTATCTATTGTTGTTCATCCTTTGTTCTAGCTATATTTTGGTAAAATAAGCATTTGTAAAGGCCTGAGAAACATTCCTTCAGATGACACAAAGGCAGGTGACTTATGGCTTTTAAAATAGAGCAAACATTAAATCTCTGGTAAGGTTTCACTTTCTCCTTCAGACATCGTTATCAAAGCTTGTTTTATAGGTTATCTTCTCAGCCTCTGGTATGGTACTATTTTAATTCTTAAGGGAAAAAATGAACAATGTGTCTGGCTGTTATTTTATATAATGACAGGCCTGGTGATATGGAACAAATCATAATCCTCCCAAATGAGACCAATATGGAAGTTTGTCCTTGGTGATACTCAAGGATATTTCTCCTGAACTCTTCCAACTCTTATCATCCAATCCAGTCCTGATGCAACCCTCAGTGTGTGCGTCCACTTCTGTACCAACTCTGGGTACAATATGTGTATATACATATTGTGTATATACACAATATGTGTATATACATATACACATATTGTGTCTAATGGTAGTAATTTCTAGTGGGTAAGGGAATAAAAAAAGGGAGAAATAAATTTCCATGATAAATTTATTATATATTTGAAAGGAATAGCACGTTGTACATAAAAGATTTGTAGTTTCATGTGCAATCATCTTTTTTTAAAAATTATACTATGTTATGGAAAGCTTGTTTTATTCCATAAATTAAAAATAAAATAAATAAAATTTGAAAAGAGAAATAAATTCTCTAAGTATAAGCAGGTTTCATCTAAACTAATTTACCCCTTGCTTAGAAGATACTAGTGAGTTGAGATAAGAGATGATCTCCAGTGTCTTTATCTAAACTGGACTGTTGGGGTCACTTACAGTTGTCTGAAGCTTCTAAGTTAGAAAATTCCAAGTTAGACTTTTGGAATTCTTTAGGTTGAGGATAATACAAGTCAAATTTTTCTTTGGAAGGACTCCACATAGAGAGAATTTGGTCAGAAACTCACTTTGGTCAAGATTATGGTCCTCTGCATGCTAGATAGACTGTATCCTGAGCACAAAGTATAAAGCCTTTTGCTTCCACTAGACACAGAAATCAATGCACTTTTATCTTCCTAAGGGCAGAGAAAAGACTGATTTTCTGTGTACTATTGCCACATGTTTTTTTTCCCCCCATACTCTTAATTTTTATCAGGAGAGAATTATTCATTTGCTGGAAAATTATCCCTCTAGCCACTAACTATAGTTTGGATGTTACCTGTTTCTGGCACATTGGCGTGTAATAAATGGTTGCTGATGGATTTACTATTTGGCTGTGGATTTATTCTTCAGTGTTATCAGTAACAGCAACTAACATTTACTGGTGTTACTTTATCCTAGGGATGAAAAGATGTATAAGAGAATCTTGTGTAAAGGGTTTAGAGCCTAAAGACCTGGCTTCAAATCCTTACTCTGCTTTTTAAAAGCCCTTTACCTAGCCAGCTTATTTTTCCAGTCTCATTTGACATTACTCCCTTTCCAAAATCCATGGTTTGGTCACACAGGCTCTCTATCCCTCATGTATGGCATCTCCTATCTCCTTGACTTTGCACTGGCTCTTCCCTATACCCATTATATACTTAAACTCCCTCCTCACTTTCACTTCCTAAAATCATCTCCTCCAGAAACCCGTTTAAGTACCAAATTTCTACAAAGTACCTTTCTTCATCCTCCCCACAAGTTAGTACTTTTGTTCATTAACTGTCTTATGTTTAACAACCTTGTCTCCTGTAAACTTCTTGATAGTAGGGATTGTTTTATTATTTGTTTTTGTATCCCTAGCACCTAGATCAGTGCTAATAGGAAATTAAAAATGTGTTTATTGATTTATTTTTGTACTGCCTGTGTGACCTTGGACAAGGCCAACTCCTATAAACCTCCTTTTCCTCTGGGTACAAGATCAACCAATCAATCAATAAACATATATTACGTGCCTACTGTGCTAAGCACTGTAGATAAAAAAAGGAGGCAAAAGACAGTCGCTGTCCTCAAGGAGCTTACATTCTAATGATCTTGAAGTTCCTTTCTACCTCTCAATAATTTACTTGGGGAGACAAGATCGTATTTTAGGATACTTACGCACACATATATTTTATGTAATAGTTAATAATAGTGTTTTAAGGTTTGCAAAACATTTTATAAATATTATTTCATTTGATCTTCAAAACAACTCTATTATTCCTATTATACGGATAAGAAACCAAGGCATACAGAGGTCAAGTGACTTGCCCTAGGTTACATAGCTTATACATATCTGAAGATAGATTTGAATTCAAGTCTTCCTGACTCCATGTCGCATGCTCTATCCATTGTACCATGTAGCTGCCTACAAAGACAAACACACACATATATTTATAACTACATCAAAGCTTTTGGAACGCTCCATGTTCAAATACAGACACATACATATAGACACACACTAACATATGCAGATACACACACACACACACACACACACACACACACACACACACATACACGATAGGTGATTTCCTTACTATATAGAGAGCTCCTTCCGATAAAGAACTTCATCTACCAATGCAAGTTGACATCTTCTTTGTAACTTGTAGTCTGAATTGTCTGGGAGCCCTGAAGAGTTCATAAGCTCATAGGACCATCAGTATAGAACTGGAAGGGACCATTGAGGCTGTGGAGCCTAACCCCCTCATTTTATAGATGAGGAAACTAAAGCACAGAGAAGTTTAGTGATTTGCCCAGGGTCACAAAGTTAACAAAATCTGAGATGAAATGTGAACCCAGGTCTTCCTGCTTCTAAGACCAATACCCTATCCAGTATACCAGGCCAAGAGTCATGAAATCTATGATATCTGAGGTAGAACTGAACCCTAACTCTGAGGTCGGTGACAACACACTATTTCTCATCTTGAAATAGTATATGAAATAGCCTCCTTCTAATATATGGATCTCCCATCCTTACTCAGAAGCATATGTTGTACTAAATTGTACTTTTTGTTAATGCTGTAGCTATATGTGTGACTGGGGAGACCAGTATGTGATTTGCAGCCGTATTCACAGTGTACATGTATAAAGATTTTCATTTTTGTTCACAGTTTACAGCTCATTTTGATGTTTCTGCCTCTTTTTTCCTTATAAGCCTATCCTTAAAATGAATCATTTTATTGCTACCTCTTGGTTTGTCTGTCAATCTGTCTTGCTGCCTAGAACTCCACAGTTTTGCTATATGGTTTGAAGTTAGTCTTTTTGTTGTTGTTTAGTCATGTGTGACTCTTCATGACCCCTTTTGGGGTTTTCTTGGCAAAGATACAGGAGTGATTTGCCATTTTCTTCTGCAGCTCATTTTTCAGATGGGGAGACTGAGGCAAACTGTTAAATGACCTGCCCAGGGTGACATAGCTCGAAAGTGTCTGAAGCTGGTTTTGAACTCAGGAAGAAGTCTTCCTGACTCCAAGCCCAGCACTTTATCCACTGCACCACCTAGTTGCCCTTAGTTCGGCTAAGCTAAGAAATCCCTCTGTCTGCCCAGCTTGGAATCACCATCTTTCTGTTTGTTGTGGCCTTTTCTTGGATGTTCTGATGCCACACACTCCACATATATCCATCTCAAGGGAACTATGTTTTTAGTGAGTATTGTTTCAGTGTCAATAGAAAAGCTATATTTCAGGTCATTGTTAACAATAGCATTTCACTTGAAGTTTCTTAAATTTCTGATGAAAATTGCTGTTTGTTTATAGAATTTCACCAAAGTAGATTGGTAAATGATTTAGATTATCTTTTTTATTAACATTCTTTACATGTTTCCCTCACTACAATGCAATCCATAGTCAGGGTGTGTGCTTTTCTGAGTGTGTGCTTTCAGAATAGTTATTTTGAGTGTGAGTACTTGCCAAAAAGGCCACGAACAGAAGGTACCCAAGACGACTATCACTATGACTATATGAAATTGGGCCAATGTTTTAACCTCCCTAGATCTCAGTTTTCTTATCTTTAAAATGAGAAAATTAGATTACATGGCCTCTGGAGTCCCTTGCATTTCTAAATCTGTGATCCTAGAGCAATAACAAAGCCAACTTGAACTATGTTTCTATTCCACTGCCTACATAGGAACATTCAAGATTTCTCTTTTTTCCCAAACATGGGAAGGTGTTAGGTCATGAGCTCACTATTGCCACCCAAGCCACCACCATTTGTTATTATGATGCCTTAAGACCACCCCTCTCATGACACTGATGTCTCCAGCAAAAGAGCTATTCACATTGTTTGAGATGAAAGACAAAATACTGAAATGGAAAGAGGGCTAAAGTTGTAATCAGAGGACCTGGATTAGAATCCTTGCCTTTCCACTGACTATTTGTGTGACCTTGTACAAATCACTTCACCTTCTGAGTATTAGTCTCCTTATCTGTAAATGATGGGATTAGATTTGTTTGACCTCTAGAGGCCTTTCTAGTTTGACATCAATAATCCCTAGTCACTTTGCTTCTCTAGGACTGAATTTCTTCATTTTTAAAATATAGTATTTGGACAGATAACCACAAGTGTTTTGTTCAGTTCTAAATCTTTGATCCTATGTAAATGGAAAATAGACTGAGGTTTGTCTGATATAACTGCTACTTTAATATAGTAGTTAAACTCCTTGTTAAAAAAAATCCTTTTATTTGGTACTTATAATGAGACTATCAGCAGTGATGAGGATGGCACAGTTTGAAGGAAAAAGCCCTGGGGCATCATTTGGTCACTGTTTCTCCCTGTTGGTGGGCAAGTGGGTGGTACAGTGGATAGAGTGCCGAGCCTGGAGTCTGGAAGACTCATCTTAAGGAATTTAAATCTGGCCTCAGACACTTAGTAGTTGTGTGACCCTGTGCAAATCAATTAACCCTGTTTGCCTCAGTTTCCTCATCTGTAAAATGAGCTGGAAAAGAAAATGAAAACCAGTATCTTTGCCAAGAAAACCCCAAATGGGGTCATGGAGAATTGAACACGACTCAACAAGAAATCTTCCTGTTAGCATAGCTAAGTTTAGGGGCTGATGATCCTCACATGTAGCTTATACAGTTTCAGGTGGGCTGTGTGGTTCACTGTACTAGTTGAGGACCACAGAAACCCCTACCCTATAACTTACTTAATTAGGCTTGTTAACTTGTTTAATTTTCATCTTGGGTTCTAAGGCAAATCAAAGAGTATGTACTCATATTTCCTCATAAATTACAGAAGTTGTAGCATCTCTCTTAGTCAATTGGCTCCTAACCTCTACCCTGGCTTATTAAATACTATCTGTTAAATAAACTGGAGATAACTCTTTTCCTATAAGCTTTCATACATTTCTCTTTTTGCAAGGTGTCCCAAAATTTTTAGCTTTAATAGCTTAAAGCTTCACTAAGACTTTTTGAAGTATATATCAACTAAATCTCTCTCTTTCTCTCTCTCTCTCATATACATGTGTGTGTATCTATATATCTATATATATCTATAGTTATATCTCCTAATCTCCTAGGCTTAAATTAGTCAAATAACAAACATTTATTAAGTACTTACTATGTGCCAGGATACAAAGTGTTATGTGAAAGAAAAGACAAAAAACAAAAACAAAAAACAGTCGCAGCCTCTGAGGATTTAAAGTTCAAAACATCAAGATTACTGGCTATACAATTGATGCACAGCATAAGAAACAACAAAATAAACATATAAATAGATATTTGCATCATGAGAAAGATCATAGTCAAAAATACCTGTAATTATCACTGTTACTATCAAATTCTCAATTCTGGAAACACAGTCCCACAATTCAGGCAAATACTAGCCAAAATCTCTCAAGAAATCTCTTCACTATGTTTCTTCACAACGTGAGTTAAGTCTAGTCTCTGAGGAATTAAATTGTCTTACTCATTTCACTCTGTACCTCACTGTCTTTCTCCAGTCATCACAGTTAAGACTGTTCAAAAAATGGCAATTGAAGTATGTCATTCTCCATAAAAAAAATTGCCCAAGATTTCCCTCATTGTTGTAAGGTTGAAGCCATAGGGCAGGCAACATACATGGAACTTGTGAACATTGTTGCTCTTCCTGGATGAATGCTTTTCTTATCAACTTGTAGTCATCTGTTACTTCTGGACAAGCCAGGTACTTCAGAAATTACTTGCTGTGTGACCTTGGGCAAGACATTTAAATTCTCTGGGACTTCATTTTCTTATCTGTAAAAGGATGGTGTTGAATTTAGCCTCTAAGGGTCAAGTTAAATAATGATCATTGGGCACTTGATTTCTCTGGCCCTCAGTTTCCTTATATATAAAATGAAGGGGTTGGACTAGATGCCCATTAATGCTTTGTTTGGTTGTAAATCTATGACCATGTAAATCTTTCTGTTGGGCAGGAGGGGAGAAGAGAAAGGAGGAGAAAGAGAGAGAGGAAGGGAAGGGGTGGGTCATAAGTTTACATTTGAAAATATATGTATATATAATATAGTGCCTCACATCCATCAGTTAATCAGATGTAATTACTACTTTATATAACAAAAGTCTTTATAAGAGAGATTTGTTTGTTTTAGTGCTAAGAGATAAAATTCACTGGACTTAATCATTAGATTGCCATTTCTTCTTGAGTAAGATAATGTTTGAAATAACTATTTAAATCTCTTTTCCAAGTAGGAAGAACAATGAAAAATCTCTGAACTATTTAGGTTGTTGTTGAATGTATTTCCTTTTTAGCAAACCAAGTGACCAGCAACCCATGCCAAACATTCTTCTTCTATCCCTCATTATGTAATTGCAAATCTATTATGTACAATTGCTTGCTATTGCTGTTCCTTGCTATTCCTTCTAAATATATAATAAAGTTATCATATGAATTTTTTTTCCTTTTTTCCTTTTTATCCTTCCCCCTCCCCCCTGCCTTAGAGATGGATACCATTAGACACAAATAAGTATATATATATATATATGTATATAGATAGATAGATAATTATTCTATACATCCTTCTATTTATCATTTCTTTCTCTTGGTGCAGAATCATCTTTCTTCATATGTCCTTTATAGTTATTTTGGGTATTTATAATAGACAAAACTTATTTGCTCAAAGTTTTTCTTAAAACAATATTGCCATTATAGTATACAATTTTCTCTTGGTTCTGCTCATTTTACTCTTCATTATTTCATGCAAGTCTTTCCATGTTTTTTCTAAAATCACTGAGCTCGAAGTGACCTTGAAATCTTGAAGGCTAGGGGTGAGGGAGTGGAACACATCGTTTGGCTGTTCCTAGTAAGTTAGGATGGCTTCAAGTGCAAGTTGTGGGCTAGTAGGTTTGTTGAGACTTATCACTATAAGGTCAGCCACCAGGTGGTGATTTTTTTTAAAAAGCTTTTGCAGCTCAAAAAGACTATCTGCTAAGAGAGCAGTTCTCAGACTTTTTGGTTTCAGGAGCTTTTTACACTCTTAAAATTATTGAGGACCTTGAAGGGCTTTTATTTATATGGATTATATTGATACATACCCTATTATAAATTAAAACATAAAAATTTATTAATTCATTTAAAGTAACAACAAAAACCCATTTATTATATGTTAATTTGGTATTTTTTTTTATGAAAAATAACTATATTTTCTAAAACAAAAAAGTGAGAAGTGACATCATTTTACATATTTTTGTAATTTTAAAAAATATCTAACTTTATAGAAGACAGCTGGATTCTCATATCTGCTTTTACATTCCATCTGTTGCAATAAGTTGTTTTCATTGAAGTATATGAAGAAAATCTGACCTCAGATGTGTAGTTGGAAAAGGGAGGAGCATATTAATAGGTAAATAACATCTTAGTATTATTATGAAAATAATTTTGACCTCTCAGATCCCTTGAAAGACTACTGGGGACCCTTGAGAATGTGGTAAGACAGAAGGAAGTTGTAGTAAATATTATACAATCATGTATATAGAGATGAAAGGGACCTCAGAGATCATCTGATCCAACTTCCTCACTTTAGAGATGTATAAACTGAGGACCAGGGAGGTCAAAGTGACTTAGCCAAGGTCACATGTGGATAACACAGGCAATGTGAATTGAATCTATGTCCTCTGATCCCAGAATCAGTGCCATTTCTATTGTACGTTGTCTTCTTTAGCAAAGGGATGGCCAACACAAATGGAATTGTGAATCCTAGAGATACTGCAAAAATAAGTGACCATTTTTCTGTTAAAATGTAAGCTCTTAGTGGTCAGTAACTATTTCTCTGTTGTTGTCTTTATATTTCTAGTATCCTAGTATAGTACCTATAGGAGACACAATAAATGCTCATTGATTGATTGAGTAAAGTGATGACCAGTTAGTCAGTAAGCTTTTATTATGCACCTGTGACCTGCCAGACACTGTGCTAAGCCAAAAAGAGGCAAGAGATAGTTCTTGTCCTCAAAGAGTTTACAATCTAATAGGGGAGACAAGCAAATATATATATATATATGTATAAACAAAATGTATAGAGGATAAATAGTAATAATTAACAGAGAGAAGGCACTAGAATTAAGATGGGTTGGTAAAGGCTTCCTGTAGAAGGTGGGATTTTAGTTGAGAATTAAAGGAAACCAAGGACAACCAGAGGAAATGCCTGCCTCCAAGAGGAGTATCTTATTCATAGAGAAGGGAGTGCCACTAGATCAGAGTATGTGGAAGGGAGTAAGGTGTAAGAAGATTGGAAGGCAGGAGGAAGTGCTAGGCTCTGAGGGGCTTTGAATGCCAAAAAGAGATTTTGTGTTTGATGCTGCAGGTGATAGGGAGCCACTGGAATTTAGAGAGAGAGAGAGAGAGAGAGAGAGAGAGAGAGAGAGGGAGAGAGAGAGAGACAGACAGACAGACAGACAGAGAGACAGAGACGGAGACAGAGACAGAGAGAGAGAAAGAGAGAGACAGAGAGACAGAGAGAGAAAGAGAGAGAGACAGAGAGACAGAGACAGAGAGAGAGAAAGAGAGAGAGAGAGAGTCACATGGTCAGACTCTGCACTTTAGGAAAATCACTTTTTCACTGAATTGAGGATGGATTACAATGAAGAAAGACTTGAAGAAGGCAGATCTACCAGAAGGCTATTTCAATAGTCCAGGTGTGAGGTGATATGAGTCTGAACCAGAATAGTGTCAGGACCAGATGAGAGAAGGGGATATAATCAAGCGATGATGCAAAGGTGAAATCCATGGGTGTTGGCGACAGATGGGATATGGAGGTGGTGGTGGCAGTGAGCAATAGTGAGTAGTTGAGGATGACAGTAAGGTTGGGAGCAGAGGGGGACTGGGAGGATGGTGGTTTTATTCTACTGACATCTAGATCATTAGATAACTGGATTTAATTTTCTTTTCTATGTTGTAGTATGGGAGAAGAGAGCCCTTTCCATAAACTTCTCTGAAATCTTTAGGTTCCAATGAAACATAAGGTGCCCTGTCAGGGCCAGTGGTTGCATAGATCTTTCTACATGCATGTCAACACTTCCTCTTTCCCATTGAATGAGATTTACATAGATGCACAGGCACATTTATATTTACCCTTCTTTCAGGGGACAGTGCAGCTCCAAGTGCCCTCCGCACGTGTGATTAAATATTAATTAGGCTTCTAATATAAGCAAGTAAGTTCACAGGCCCAAGTGCCACATCAATAATTTATGAGGTACCCGAAGGCTCAGCCTGGAAAGCTGATTGGCCACCTCGGATTTGTATAATTACGAAGTTTCATTATTAACAGTGGAAGCAGTGGAGAGATCTGCCTAGCTTGAGGGACTTTGAAAGCATAAGCTGTCTCATTAGGGGAAAAGGGAATGAGGCAAAATATGCAAACTTGTTAACAGAAAAAAAAAGGGAGGGGGGATGGAAATTAAACTTAGCTCTTAAACATGACTCTCGTACATTATGTGCATTAAACATATATTGAGGAAAACCAGGATTCTGACTGATGAGTGCACACTGGACTTTAATTTTTTGCATATTGAGCTTTGCCTTCAAAGCATTTGTTTTATATTGAAGGAGATCTTTAATATTTTACTGAAAAGCCACAGGTAGCTTAATGGGCTATGTCTAGTGAGGTGCGGAGGTAAAAGAGAATGAAGCCAGTCCAGGGTTCTTGCTAGAATGTGTGTTGTGCATGCAATTAAATCTCAAGGTCAAACAATTTACAGACAATTACTTTTCTAACATCTCCAGAAATGCCTGCTTACACGTCTTTAATTTTAAATGATACTGATATTCCAATTCTCCCCAAAGGTTAATGCTGACTAAATCCAGCTGTGACCTGACACGATGCGACAGCACAGTGCCTAATTATCCTCTGGATAGTCATTTACTTGAAACCATTAAAGGAATAGACTGAGAGGAAGATTTAGGACCCTGAAAAAATGTTAGCCTGACTTCTTTCTTCTTGAAGACGGGATGGGCTGAAAAATAAAAATAAAATCCTGCTAAATGTTAGCCATTTGCTTTGATGGCAGAAAATTGTTCATCCCACTCTGTTTTTTTACAGGTTAAATTGCTAACTAGTTCATTTTATCCATTGCCTACGGCTGGCGCTAAATGTCAGTGACAAATTTTGTACTTGTCTTGAAGAATGAATTAAGTTATGCACAAAAGCTATAGTGCTCTTTTAAGATGAGTGAATTGCAGAGGGAAAAAAGTTGCTCTTTTGAAAAAGGATTATTTTGATTAAAGGCCTTTTCTATTGTAGCTGAAGACAGGTAGTGGTTTAAGATAATTCAGACAGTTACCTCCCACCGAGGCTGTAGTCCTTTACTAGAAATTTCTTTAAGAGCACTTGTGTCAGATTATATAGTGTGATTATTATCATAAGACCATTAGTGACAGTAAAAAAAAAATTCCAAAAAAAGACACCTATTTTCATTAAGCAAAGTAAAAAAAAAATAAGGTTGTTGGGGGGAGGGGGTCAGCATTCCATCACTGTTATGCGAACTCTCTGCTCTGTGTTACAAAAGAAGTAAAGAGAGGCAAACTTGTCTGCCAAAATGTTGCAAAAAAAAAAAAATAGCGACCTAGTTCCTTGAGTAATTTGTATTTGTAAACGTTACAGGAGTGGGGCAATCCTACTTGTTTTCTGTTGCCAGGCAGGTGAGAACTGATGCATCCTATTTTTATGTATAGAAAGTGTCCATCAATGATTATTCACATCCCATTATTTTTGATTAAATCTCCAAACTTTCCCCTGTATTTTCCTTATTCCCATGGAATGATCTTAGTTATTAAAGTACAAGGTTCACCATAGTAAATGTGTTTGTTATTGAATTATTTCAACTTGTTTTTACTTGGTAAATGAAACTGGCAAGGAAGCAATATTTAGTGATACCATTAATATAAATGTAGAAGAAACCCTAATTGAATGGGGAATATGCTCTTTCAAAAGAGTTTGGGAGATGATAAAATCTGCAAAGAGAAAACCTATCAATGTAAATGGTTAAAAGTTTTGAATAATATTTCCATTTTGTTTACCTAAATTTATCTTTGAGAGAAGTAGAAAAAATACATCAACATTGAATCATTTTAATGGAATGGGTTAGGTGTTCTAAAGTATAAATAAATATAAACACAGTTTATTATTAAAGTACTGTCTTGCTCTGGAATTGCTGGAGTGGAATTGACTTTAAAAGAAAGCTATAGTGATTAGTTCTAAAACTGTAGTTAAATAATCACTAATTTGGGAGAAACTCTATTAAATGACATTTAAAGATTATCAAAATGAATTGCCAAATCAGTTCTTATTAAACTAATACATGTAAAGTATTCAAACTGTGTGCAAACCAAACTTCCTCTAAGACTACATTCAGCTTTGCTAAGGAATAGGCTTTTTTTGAGGCTGAAGATTTCTCTGGCCCTTGCTCTTCTCTCCTCCTCCATCTGCTTCCTCGCCCCCTCCCATCCTCTAACTACTGTGATATGGCTCTATAATTATGAGTGGTGTGAATGGTCTCTCAGTGGGAGTTACCATTATCTTCATCCTTCCCAGCAAGAGTTGCAGTCTGATGATGTAGAACAAGCCTCCGAGAAAACAGCCCAGGTTTGAAAGTACAGGAAAATGGACTTTCAAAAAGTTATTTAAAATAATTTCTAATTGGGAAGGGGGGGAGAGTGGTATTTCAAGTAACGAAACAAAAAAATTGAACCACATGGAGAGCATTCTTATTTGCCCCCTTATGCTTTCATTGGCTTTAAATGGCCAGTTTTTGTTTTGTTTTGTTTTGTTTTTTTTATACTATCCTTATGGGGTATTCTGGTATACCTTGGTAACCTCTCCAAATATCTCCCATTTCTCACCTTCCCCCTCCTTTGCCTTGTTTGAATTAGCAGCATTGTTGCCAACAACTTTCAAATCTACCAGGCCTGTTCCATCTCTTAAGTTCCAGACTAGAGCAACTGCTGATTTGACATCTCCATCTGGACAGCCCTGTAACTTCAAGCTCTGCATATCCCAGAATGAAATAATCACTTCCTCCCTGAATCTTGCTCCTAGTTCTGACTTGCTTAACCTTTCTTCATCAATTTCTTCATCTGTAAAATGCGGATAATAACAGTACCTCTCTTATCATTGGGTTGTTGTGGGGATCAAATGAGATAATATTTAAAGCATTTGGTAAACCTTAAAGTGTTACATAAATCTTAGTTATTATTATTATTATTATTATTAGTCAATGATACCATCACCACACTCCTATTCACCTATGTCCATAGATTTGAGTCATCTTTGTCTGACTCCTTCCTCCTTTATCTTTTTATATTTCTCCTGATATATTACACAAAGCATTGCACATAGTAGGTGCTTAGTATATGCTTGTTGAATGAATGAATAAATAACATGCATTAACATTTGGCATGATGCTGAATGTTTCATGCAATTGAGCTGAGTTACCATCTCTGCAATAAAGCGTATGAAAATGGCTTCCACAGTTGAGAGTAAACATATACTACTGAAATGTAAATGAACATGTTTTGTGTGGTTATGACTCTCTTTTTTCTATTTTATTTTCTGTCTCTATAACTAGTGAGTTGTACCTGTTATGTGGTAGGGTTAAGAGTAAGAGGTGGCATTCCATTATTAATAATAAATCTCTGGCACATGCCCTATCCTCTGACCTTTTTAGGATGGTTGCTTTTCATAGGTTTTTTTGTGCATGTTAACAAAATTGTTTTATTGTTGTTAAGTCATTTCAGTTGTATCCAAGTCTTTGTGGCTCCCATTTGAAGTTTTCTTGGCAAAGATACTTGAGTGGTTTGCCGTTTTATTCTCTAGCTCATTTTACAGATGAGGAACTGAGGCAAAGAAGGATAAGTGACTTGCTTGGGGTCACACAGATAGTAAGTGTCTGAGGCTGAATTTAGACTCGTGAGGGTGAGTCTTCCTGATTCCAAGTCCAGTATGCTATCCATTGTGCTACCTAGCCCAGAAAATTGTTTTATAAAGATATATATGTATATATACATATATAGATACATACACATATATTTGTATATGTATGCATATGTACACATGCATATATGTATATAAACATACAAATCCCCAATATACACATATACATATATGTATATATTACATACATATATACACACACATATATAATCAAGGGGTGAGTTCCTTTCTCCTATATTTTGAAGTGAGGGGCACTCATTTATCTCCAAACAGTCTCCACTATAATTTGGGTTAGTGTGTGCAATAGGGAAGACAACTTGTATATTCTCTGGCAATCTGTGCATGGGTGGAAGAGGCAGTGCTGCCAAGCTCTGGGCACTTTCAGAAGTTGAGTCTCATTTGGCTTTTCGTGGAAATAGTGAAATTTGGTGATAGAAATAGAAGCTTGAGGAATAAAATATTTTGCAGCAACATAAACTGGAAGCCAATGATATTTTGATCTGTGTGGACCAAGTGGAAGTATAGTAAAGAACTTTTTACTTTAACTGCTGTATTGCTTCCCTCCTGTTACCCATTGCCAACGGCACTGTTCATGTTAATGGTGCAATATTTTGCCTAACAATCAAATCCCAGGATTTTTTCGAGCTGGGAGGAACTTTATAGTGTTCATCCAACCCCTTCATTTTACAAAGGAAATTAAGCTTGCCATTCCTTGAGAAACCGCAGGAAGCATACAGAGAATAATACTTTACCAGAGAAAGATGGCTCTCCTCCCCACTCTCATCTGCCCCAGAAGGAGTAAAAAACAAACCCTCTAATTCTCCACTGTGTCCTATTAAGAGCACTTTTTTTCTTTAAAAAATTTATTTTTATTCATGTCTATTTATACATAGAGGTAGTTAGGTGTCATAGTAGATAGAGAACTAGACTTGTAGTCAGAAAGACCTGAGTTCAACTTCTTCTTCAAATACTTACTAGTTGTATAACCTTGGATATGTGACTTAATCTCTTGGATCCTCAGTTTCTTCATATGTAAAATGAAGATAATAATAGCACTTATCTCCCAGGGTTGTTGTGAGGACCAAATACAATTATATGTGTGAAGCACTTTGCAAGCCTTAAAGCACTCTATAAATATTATTATTATTATTATTACATTATATTAATTTCAAGACATATCCGTCCTTCCATTACACAGTGAGTATTCTTTTTAAAAAGAAAGAGGAAAAAGAGACTGAGCAAACCTAACACTTCTCTTTGTGTTAGAATTGAAAGAGTGCTGGATTCATAGTCATGAGACTTGAATTCAAATTGTGGCTCTGTCACTTACCATCTCTGTGACTTTGAAGAAGTCACTTAATCTTTCAGTTCTCTCAAAAACTGTAAAATTAAGGGGATGGACCAGATGACCTATATAATCCCTTCCATCTTTAAATTTATAGCCCTGTCTTCTCAGAATTTAGAACGAAGCCTGGCACAGAGTTGGCACCTAATAAATGCTCGTAGACCTGACTTCATCCTATGTCCATGACTGACAATGTATGTAATACTCTGTGTTCATAGTCCTCCAACTCTGCAATGAAGGGAAGTATATTTTCTTAACTCTTCTTTGGGGCCTAGCGTGGTCATTACAGTCACATGGAATTCAATTTCGTTTGTTTTTTACAAATTTATTCAGTCTTTATTTTCATAGGAGACATTTTTCTTGTGCCACCTTCATCTCCCAAGCTCTTCCTGCTGCAATTTGAAATCCCCCTGGGCTTGGCAGAAAGGGCTGTTCTCTCATTTACCTAACAAGCTATTGCTTCAATGATTTCCTGTTTCTCCTGTGCCCCTAAATGTTCTATCAAAAGAGCTATAAATTTCATCTAATTTAAGCTACAGTACTGTTTTTCCATCTTCAGATCTTAACTTCCATAGTATCCTCTATCTTGTGTCCTTGTTTCCTTGATCTATGCTACAAAGTCCAAGTCATTTCATTCGATATGTCTTGTAATCATTTAAGCTTCCTCTTCGTGAGATGTAGGCAGTACACAGGATGGGTCATGAATATAGTATAAAAAGTACCTTGTTCTTTTGAACCATAAGAGTAGGCTTTGACTTCTGGTTCTGCACTTGATAGCAGTATGATTCACAGCAAATCATTTAATATATCTAAGCCTCATTTTGCTCATCTGTAAAAGGGGTAAAATATAGTACTTGGGCTTTTGGCTTACAAGGTGGTTGTGAGCAATATCTTAAATAAAGCATATATGGGTTATATACATATACGTATATATGTATATATATATATATAATGGGTTGACTACAAAGTACTATTTGAGAGTAAATATAAACTATAACATCTTTATATGGCAGCAGCATCCCTTTATATGTGATCTAATAAACTATATTAATAACTGTTGGTCATAATTGGTTAATTGGCATTGATCTCCATAGCATACTCATCAAATTGAATGAATGACCCAAATCCAATCTTAATGGTCCTGTCTACATGCTGATTGGCTGACCTAACTGGATTGTTGTGAAGAAAATGCTTTGTAGACCAGAAAGTGCTAAAGAAATTTGTGTTATGCCCTATTTATTCAATCAAGTATTATGTATCTGCTATATACATGGCATCGTGTGAAGTACTAGAGATACAATACAACAAATATGAACAACAAATAACAACAATAATAAACAAAAACAACAATAATAAAAACAATCCCTATTCTTGTGGATCTTACATTCTATTGGAGTTAGGGATATATGTCAAGACATATGTATATACATGATAATTTGAGAAGAAAGAATCAATAATTAGGATAACAAAGAAAGGTTTCCCCATAATATGTGGGCCATGAACTGAGCCTCCAAGGAAACTAGAGATTCTAAGAGGTAGAGGTGAAAATGGGGTTCATTCAATGTATGAAGAGGCAGTCTATGCAAAGGCATGAAAGTGGAAGAAGAAATGCTGCTGTATATTGAATTGCTGATAGAATGACAAACAAGACATAGTTTTTGTCCGGAAAGCTTACACTTAAATAGCAGAAAGAGGCCACATACTTATAAACACATTTGAAAGAGAGACATGAACTACAGGCAATGAATTTGTAGATATAAGAAATAGATTCAGGCTGAAGGGAGCAGGAGAAATGTGATTAAGGAGGTGACATTGAACAGGTAGAAAGTAGAAGCTAAGCAAGGAAATTCTAGGTCTGAATAACAGAAAAGGGTGTGAGAGGGAAAGCCTAGGACATTCTTGGGGGAAGACAACCTAGTTTGGCTCTAGGCCATAGTGTGGATGATGGGGAGTGTTGTGAGATAATCTAGGAAAGGTAAATTTGGGCCATTATTGCTTTTAGCTGAGATATTTCAAATTTCCGTGTCCAGAAAACATGGACAACTCTCAGATTCCTTGTTCTGCCCAACTAGACACCTTTCTATGTCTACCTGTAGTATTAAGTGTGTTCTTAAAAAAGAGTAAATGAGTGGCAGTCACCCAATATTACTAGCATCATTGGCAGCATCAATGGAAACATCAGCAGCTTATGGGACCTAGGATGACAGTTTCTATGGTCCCCACCTTGAATCTCACTCCTCCTATTGCTTGTGGTTGGTTCTGGTCACTATTATGAATGATGGCCATTTAATTTACCTGACGCTTTGATTCTGCACATGAACAACCCCAAAATATGGAGCTCTGGACAAATACAATTTAGCATACATACTTCAAGGCTAGATCAATAGGATATAAGCCTTGAGATTAGATATCCTCTGTAGATTTAGCAGGGACAATTATTAAGGCATTTCAGAAAAAAAGACTAGGGAAAGTAGTGAATTTTAATCATAATAAAAATATATTTAACTAGAGTGTTAAAGTTTACAAAGTACTACCCCTCTCTCCCCACCACAACAGTGGTTTCTCAGGTAAGAAATACAAACATTTTTATTCCTATTGTACAAATGAGGAACCTGAGGCTCAGAGTAATAACATTACTTGCCTGTAGTCACATAGTAAATCTCCAAGCTGGAATTCAAACCTAGATGTCCTGGTTTAGTCCAGTGCTCCTTTAATCAGAGGAAACAGAAATGAGATGTCAGTCAGTAAAAAAAAAAAAAAATTTTTTTTGAGTATCAGTGATAGAAAAGGCACAGTTCAAAGTGATTAGGGCTATCAAAAGTACATGACATAATTATTTTCATAAGGAGATCACAATCTGGATGGGGAGAAAGGAGACACACACACATATGCCAGGATAACAATACAGAGGGGTATATAAGTGCCAAATCAGTAAACTGACATTGAATGTTTGAGCATGGAAAGTTGGGGCCAATATTCTTAGCTTGGGAACCCTCAGTTTCTTTTTTCCAGAGTTTAGCATAGTGTCCAGCACATGGTAAGCATATTATAAATGCCTATTGACTGATAGTGTGAGTAGAAATTAAGGGGAACCAAGCATGAATCAATGAATTCATGAGTGAAAGGGAGGAAAGAAAGAAGAAAGTAAGAAAGAGTATTTACCATGTACTTGCCATGTGTATAGCACTGGGCTATACAGATATAGATATAAAATATAAAATATAGATACAGAAATAAAAGCAATGCAGTCCCTGAACTCAAAGGAGCTCACATTCTAATTGGAGAGACAACACATATAAGAGGTTTCAGCATCAAGTCAGATGAAAAGGCCCAGTGGTCCTTAGGGTGCAGTAGCAAAATAGATAGTAATGTATCTTGTTTAATGTTATTTCCATCAATAAAACCATATTTATTTCTGACTTTAAACCATTTCACAGGAAGTTGTGAGTAAGAACTTATTCTTCAGGTTTATGATAATCAGTGAAGGCATGCAAAGACAGATAACTATGCCAATGGACCGTCAGGTTTGAGGTCATGAATAGGCATGAATTTTTAGAATTTATTTAAGCCTAATTTTGTTTGTTTGTGGTAAGTTGGACACACACAACAGGTGTTCTCTATCTTAAGCAAAGCCAAGAGAAGAAAATAAGATACTTAGAATAAATGAGTTAGAGAGGTTTATTTGCTTAACAAGAGAGTTTACAATGGAATTCTTTTACTTGCAGATTTCCTGATTCATTGAAAGTATTCTATTGTTAAAAAAAATCAACTTATGTGCAATTTAAAGTAACATCTATAATATAGTGGAGACAGACTGACCTTGGGGATGGTGAGCTGGTCTTGGAGGGAGAAATGCCTGTCTTCAAGTCCTGACTGTGATATCTACTAGCTGTGTGAACATGGGCAAGTCACTTAACCTCTCATTGTCCTCAGGCAACTCTAGAAGATTATAAATTACAGACCAGGCAGATCTATCTATCTATTGATTGATCAGTTTATCTATCTCGATCTATCTATATTTGTCAGATATCAGTTACAGACTAGATGTGCTTTGGTGAGAGGAGTTCCCAGAAGAGAATTCCTTGAACTGATAAAATCATAGACCTGGACAGAGAGAGAGAGAGAGAGAAAGAGAGAGAGGAGAGAGAGAGAGAGAGAGAGAGAGAGAGAGAGAGAGAGAGAGAGAG
>NW_020940360.1:22690738-22696112 GCF_900497805.2 Vombatus ursinus
GAGAGAGAGAGAGAGAGAGAGAGAGAGAGAGAGAGAGAGAGAGAGAGAGCTATTATTCAAAGTGAAGTGGGCTCTAATTTAGTTTTCTATGGAAGGTATTTATCATTAACTACAGAGAACATGTCTGGTGTAGTGGTAATGGGATTTTTAGTCAGAAGTAATGGGTTTAAATCTCAACACTGCCATTTTCTGGCTCTATGCTCATGTGCACCCTCACCCTCTTTGAATTTCTTTATCTTTAAAATTCATTTAATAATTCTCATTGACCTGCCCAATAGTGTTTTAGGGAGAATTAAAATTTAATAATGAATGGAAAGAATTTTGTAAACATTAAGGACATAAATGTCAGCATTATTCAATCCAGGAAGAAAGCATTGTCAAGTGCTTATTATGTGCTAGTCCCTGTGCTAAGTGATTATAATCCAATAAAAGAATTTGAGTTTGATTCTGTGTGTAGCTGGGTTGAGCAGAGGAATCAGTCACTGGAGATGAGAAGTCTGAGAAACTGTGAGGTTAGGACATTTGAGGGAACAGTATAACATTTGTTGAAAATCCCTAGTGTGAGGGAAGGAGTTGGGGTGGAGAGGGAGACTATGGATTAGATACTGAACTAAGGACCTGAGAAAGAAGGGAAAATGCTCTTCAGCAGATGGTAGACACTATTATCAGGACTGGGTGATAAATGTGGATAGTTTAAGCATCAAAAGAGGAGAAGATACTGAGTGATGGCAGTACAGAGAGGTATGATTCTGACAATGGAGAGCAAGAAAAATTCTGACTCCATTGAGTTTATGGGATATGAAAAGAAGGTGCAACCAGTACTGGAAAGGAAAGCCTGATATTCATTGTCATCTGGGGAAGCCAGGTGCCAGTGGGAGCCAAAGCATGGAAGAAGGATTCAAAGAAAAGGTCTAAAATGAAGGAGAGAACAAAACAGAATGAGAGTTGGAATTTGTTAAGGCAGCAAGGTGGTACAGTGAATAGAGTGCCAGGCCTGAAGTCAGGAAGACTTATCTTCATGAATTCAGACATTTACTAGCTAGCTGTGTGATCCTGGGCAACTCATTTAACCCTGCTTGCCTCACTTTCCTCATCCATAAAATGAGCTGGAGAATGGCAAACCACTCCAGTAATTTTTGCCAAGAAAACCCCTAATGGGGTCACAAAGAGTTGGACTGAACAACAAGAAGCTGGAATTTGTTGTAAAAACTTTAATTTTTTGGGCGGTGGTAGAGCTAATGGTGGGTTAATGAGTAGTGATAGATATGAAAGTATGCAATAAAACAGTTTTTTAAATGGACAGAAAAAAACAAAAGAAAAGAGGCAGAAGGGGACATAAAGAAATAGAGAATGTTATTACTACTTTAAGTTCAATACATTTCTGGTAAAAAAAAATGTAGGTAATAGTTCATAATTTCTTTTATAGTCCTTTTTCTTGTTCTTTGTGTACTGAAATATTTGTGTTTGCTAATTGATAAATTCACAATAAAAAAAGGAAGTTTAAAAGGAAAAAAGGAAAAAATGGAGTTTGTTCATTTTAGATCAGGAGTTGCAGAGGCTACCGTAGATGGGGTGGGCAGGTATATTGTGGTTGGGAATGAGAGAGTGGGTTGCAGGGGTTGTGGTTGCTCTTTGGCAATATGAGATTCTGTGCCAGAGGGAAGAGGGGCACAAAAAGGAGGTGGGATTTTGCTAACGATTGGGGAATAAGGCCAGGAATTGTATCAGTAAACCAGAGAAGCTCCCGTAATGAATCAGTCAAGTCATCAAATGTTCTCTATCTAGTTTCAAATGACACTTTTGACTACTCACCACTATGTCTTGAGGATTATTGTAGATATTACTTGTGAGATCATGATGTAGTGGTAAGAGTTCAAGACATATCAGCGAGAAGGAACTGGGTTCCCATGCCTTCTCTGACACTTTCTTGCTATGTGATCATAGGTAAAACATGTAACCTTCCTCAGTCTTAGTTTTCTACTTTGGAAAATGGCAATAATAATCCCTGCAGTAGTTATCTCACCAAGTTTCTGGGTCAGTCAACTAAAATTCTCAAATGTAAAGTGCTATGCAAACATTAAAGTGATAATCAATTATTACTTTTTTATCCACCTAAGTTATCTCCTTAATTTTCTTTGAAAATTAATACAAATTATTATAAGTCAGAACTGTCCCACAAATGTTTTGTGTGTGTTTGCTTTAGACCATGCTATGTGCTCAACCTATGTAGAACTTGAAAATTTCTGGTATAAAGTACCACTTGTGATGACTCTTTGATTTAAAAAACAAAACAACTTTTGTTGAATACCTACCATATGCAAGGTACTATCCTTAGGATTTATGTGTAAACCAATGACATTTGGCTA
Source organism: Vombatus ursinus (assembly GCF_900497805.2). Classification (NCBI taxonomy): domain Eukaryota; kingdom Metazoa; phylum Chordata; class Mammalia; order Diprotodontia; family Vombatidae; genus Vombatus; species Vombatus ursinus. The sequence continues at coordinate 22,693,105 of NW_020940360.1, forward strand.
CTGATTTAGTACTTATAGTTTAGAGGAAAGAACAGTGGGTTTAGATTAAGAAGACCTAGGTACAAATCTTGACTCTGACACTGGACTATTACTTCATTTGATTCTTAGTTCCCTCATCTGTAAAATAGGGATAATATCTGCCTTTCCCATTATATGTGTAAGTATCAAGTAAGACTGCATCTAAAAGGCTTTGCTATGTTGGCTATTATTATCATTTAAGGATAAAGTTTATTTTACTAATACAAAATACAACATTCTTGAGTTTGAATTATATCTGCGTGACTTTGGGAAAATCTCTGTACCTCATTTTCCTCATTTGTAAAATGAAGTTGGATTGGATGAGGTGCTCTAAGATAGCTTTCAGGTATATATATATATGTAATCTAAGTTATATATTAAACTAATTTACTCTTTTGGAAAAAATGATGATAACTTGGCAATAGGAAAAATATACAAAATGAATATATCTGTTATTTTGCTGCCCAAATATTTTCTTGTTCGAAATTTTGATTTTCTTATGATTACTTGGGAATGAGAAAAGCAACTTGAATTCCTGAAAAGAATAAAAAGACTTTTAACTCAAAAATCATCAGTAATACTTTTGTTATACTTGAGCTATAGATCCTTACTCTTTCCCATGATTCTTCTGCAATGTATAGCATCATGTACTTGGTTCTAAAGGAAACAGATAAGATTATATCACTTGACATAGTCAGGCTGATGAGCTATATACAGTGGAAACACTTTGGTCCTCTCACTTCTGTTTCTGTTTATTTCCAAGGCATTTAAACACAAATATATTGCAGTGATGAGAAGCAGTGAGTTAATGGATAGAATGCTAGAAATGTAATCAGGAAGAGTTGGGTTCAGATCTTGCTATTGATAGTTACTGACTAGCAGAGTGACTATGGGTAAGGAACCTAATTTCTCTGACCCATATGCTGCTACCTAAGGCTTATCTAATGAAATATGGATGGTTTGCAAACTACTATATGAACTACTTTACTACCTACACAAGGTATAAATATGAATGTGGCATGTCTCATGATATTTTTTTAAAATCATACCTCTAGGTTGCTTCATTCACCTACTGGTAGTTTGGAATAGCCATCAGTTGCAGATCAGATATAGTCATCATTTTAAAATCCATTGAGATTTCGCAAATTACTCATTATTATTTAAAATTTGGTGTAAAATCCAATATTATTATTTAAGGGGACATCTATGTAAGTCCAAGAGAAAATTTAGATTAACTTAATTTTCTATGTTGTCTTTTAAACTCTGTCCAAGGTCTGGGATAATCCCAACAGGGGCAAGTATACTACATAAACATTGTGTCTCGGTGTTCCTTCCCTTCTTGTAACCCTCCCCCACTCTCCAATTCCCTCCCCATTCCTGTAAATCCTTTGAAGTTTTTATTATTCGGGGTGGGAAGACTGGAGTGAAAGCTACAGAATGATTTAACACTGTGGGAACTTAATCAATAAGACTGTTTCAGAGAGCTCCCAGTAAGGGTGTTGTTTTCCATCCAGATGATAATGAGGCAGAGTAGCAGCAACCTCTGGAGGAGGAATGCTAGAGCAGCGATTCTTTGGTGGTGCTTTTGCTGGTTGCTAATTAATAGTTTTGAGGCCAGTGGGGCACCTTTTGGCCTCTCTGACATTTGTAAGCTTTTCTGTGGCTTGTCCCACATGTCTCTCCACCATCAGGGGTCACTCTCAACTGGATTGGAGGCTGACAAGTCTAATTGGCTCGAATCTATGCAGATTTAAACATCTAGTCCTCATGCCAAAAATCTGATGTTTTCTCATGCTGTTTCTGTGTTCCTGGCATTATGGGAATGGTGCATGCCTGAATTATTATGTGCCAGCAGATCCCTCAGTTAGCATGTTAAAGAGCAATTAGCTGGAGGTGGTGGAAGAAGAAGTGAAGGAACTTCAATGCCGTTTTCTTTCTTTCTTTCCTTTTTTTTTAAATGCCTTTTCCACTTAAAAAAAATGTCAGACCACTGAGCATTGCTGGTTGAATAGTATTGTCCATTTTTTTCAAAAGCTAGGGAAATTTCTGTGCATTTTTTAAATGGTTGCTTTGCAATTGGAGACAGCGATTGGGCCATAGAAATCACCTAAATCCCCTTGATTCAATTTTCTTGCTCCACCTCCTTTTCTTAGTCCTTCTACTGTTTGCCCTACATTTTCAACTCCAGCGCCTCTCTCAAGTTCCCATCTTCCTCATACCCTGGCTTAGTGAACCTCTTCTTTTGGATCAACTTTTTTCATTGCTGCCAGATATAGTATAAACTGAACTAATGACATCATCATCATTAACAACAGTAATTGCTAGCATTTATATAGCGCTTTAAAGTTTGCAAAAGAATTCTACAATGCTATCTCATTTGATTCTCACAACAACCCTGTGAAGTTGGTGCTATTTTTATCCCCATTTTACAAATGAGGAAAGTGAGACTGAAATAGGTTAAATGTTTTGCCCAGCCTCACACATCTGGTAAGGAACAATTCAGACTTGGGTCTTTTTAACTTCAAGTCCAGTATTTGGTGCATAAAAAATGCGCCAAATTGCTTCCCTTTAAATACAAAGATGAGTTGGACTAATAGTTCATAGTTCAAATCTGGCCTCAGACACTTACTAGCTGTGTGACCCTGGACAAGTCACTTAATCCTGTTTGCCTCAGTTTCTTCATCTGTAAAATGAGCTGGAGAAGGAAATGAAAACCTCTCTAGTATCTTTGCCAAGAAAACCACAAATGGGGTCATGAAGAGTGAGTGAGACATGACCGAAAAATGACTCAACAACAACAACAAAATAGTTACTCCAAGTCATTAGGATAGTAAATCTCTGATTTTGATGAGATTGCCTAAAGAAATGAGTTGTAAGGGTCACACTATATTTATATCTATATCTATATCTATATCCATCCATCCATCCATCCATCCATCTATCCATCTCTCTCTCTCTCTCTCTCTCTCTCTCTCTCTCTCTCTCTCTCT
>NW_020940360.1:22696212-22761737 GCF_900497805.2 Vombatus ursinus
CTCTCTCTCTCTCTCTCTCTCTCTCTCCTCTCTCTCTCTCTCTCTATATATATATATGTATATATATCTTTTGGAAGAGTCTTGTGATTCCATGAGTATAGGAATCTCCCAATAAGAAAATTCCCTCTACCAACATAGACCAAGACCTCTTCTCTTATATGCTGTGTGAGAGGGTTGCCTGGAGCACTGAAAAGTTAGGGCCAGGCTCACACAGCCTGTATGCAAAAGATATAGGACTGTGACCCAGGTGTGCCTGAGAAGCAGGCAATGGTACTTCTCTACATTTACACTACATGAAATCTGATGCAGACATATGCAGGATGTATAAAAAGTTAATACATAACAATAGCTGCGTGTAGATTTGTTCCCAGTGGATGTATATTTTACGGTTTAGGCATTTAAAATACTCTATTGACTATTCAGTGTCTTCTTTTTGTTTGTATTTATAGGTATCGACCTGCCCACTTTAGGTACACAAAAGCATAGCAATGAGACAGTAAGGGTAGGGATGGTGATTTCATTGGTATAGGGAACTTCCAGGTGAGAACATTTATTCTGCCAAGGCAGGGCAGCACTTTCCCTGCAACTTGTAGCCTCAGAGAGTTGTCTAGGGCACTGAGAGGTTAAATGACTTGCTCCCACAGTAGGTAGGATTTGAATCCAAATCTTCCTTGTTCTGAGGTCAGGTCTCTATCAATTAAGCCATGCTACATATGAAGAGATAGAAGCCAGTGATAATGGCGTAGTGATGTCTGCATATGTATGTATGTATGTATAGATGAGGCATCTATAAGCATAATATATATCATGTTTACACGTGTGTGTGTATGTACCTATGTGCATATATACCTTGTTCACATATACATACATGTACCTGCATATATGACTTATGGTAGGTTCTTGAGTTACTTAGATTAATAGTTACTCTAAATCATAAGAATAGTAAGTTTCATCATCTTCCTTCAGTTAGCTGTAAGGGTCACACAAACTACAGTTCTATTTAGGTAGTATACTTTGAAAGAGTTTTGTGATTTCATGGATGTAGGGAACCTCCTAGTAAGAAAATTACCTCTAGCAACAAAGATCAAGACCTCCTTTCCTATGTGTAGTCTGTATACGTACACGCATACATTCATATACATATATACATATATGTGTATTCACATACCACATATTTTTCCCCCTTCCTCATTCCACCACTGAAAGCTCTTGAGACCATGAGCAATCTTTTGCTTTTGCTGATTTGAGAGGTCTACGTCATGCTTGATAATTTATCACCAAAGATCAAGCTTTACCATGTTGTGTGTGGAAAATACCATATTAATACTATCCTTGAAAATCTTAACACAAAAATGTTACTATCAAACTATTTCTAAAATTTCAGTTATAAAATGATATAAACTGTATTCAAATATTTTAGAATGGTAGTTTTTTGTTTGTTTTCTTTAATATATGAGAATTGTCCTAAAATTGTAGAATTAGAAACAAAACAGACTTTAGAGGTCTTATATTCCAGTCTTTTTATCTTATGAATGAGGAAAATGAGACACAGGGAGATTAACAACATCTTGTAGTTATTAGCCTTTATAATTCTGCAGGCATTTCAGGCTATGTTCAGTTACTAAGGCCTTAAGCACTATTTTCTGTATATTCATCTTTTACTTAGATTGTAAAAGAATCTATGCAAAATAGATTGATATGAAAATCATTGTATTTTGAAACACAGATTACTAGCATTATGAGTATCATAGAATGGTGTAGTGGATAGAGGGTTAGACTTCAAATAGAAAAGCCGCATGTTCCAGTCTTGTCTCTGACACATAATAGTTGTGTGATCTGGAGAAGCCAATAAACCTCTCAGTGCCTCCAAGCAATTGTCTACTCTAAAATGACAAATTACACGTGGATTAATTTGCAATGCTAGAGGGATCATCCACACCAGGAGTTCCCTTCAGATGTTGGAATGACTGCACTGGGTTTTGTCTTTCTCCCCTCCCTTCCAATAGTACTACAATAGTACTAACAGAGATGAGGAGGGTATCAATGATAGGAGAATGAAATACAATGAAATCTCAGATCTTTTAAAGAACCAAAGCAAGATACTAGAAAACCAAAGGAAATATTTCTATTCTGTACATATGAATGCTTGTGTGTATTTAGAGAGGAGATGTCAAGTTTGCAAGTATCAGTTCGTGCAGTAAATTAGACTGTTCCAGGGTTTGAAAGTATTTTTTAAACATGTAAATTATCATTGTTGCTATATAATTATTACATATTTCATTGCATCTCTATTTTTTTAAGTTCACATTCCTCACATTTGAATCTTACTGATCAGCATGTTTGGAAAAAGGGAAAAGTGTAGATTCTGAAAAATGGTTATAGATTTGAAAGAGTAAAACAACTTGATTCAGAAAGAAAAATACAAATCTTTCATTCTAACTTTCAATATTTATGGGAAGAATAAATTGTGGCTGAATGATTTAAGCCACCATTATGTCAGGATATTCTGAGTTCTCAGTTCATCTCTACTTAGGTCTACATTACATAGCCTGGGTAATGAACTCTATAAATGACTAGATTATCAAGGAGCCAATTATCCACAGTTGGTGGATAATCCAGGCCTTTTGCCTTAGTTTCTCCTCCACCTCCTCCTCCTCCTTCTCTCTGTCTTCTCTTTGTCAATTTATCGTTCAATAACACCTCCAAAGGAGTGTGGTCATGAAAAGCAGATGAGCTTCCAATCTGTCAGAGCTAAAGCATGGTTAGCTCTGATAAAAGTTCACTTGGGGAGGAGACCCAATCTGTAGGCTAAAATGGCATTTTGGGATTATCTGTTGGATTTGTCTCTCCTTTTTTCTGGTTCAACACTCTTATGGCTCATTGAGAACTGGTTGTGCCTAAGAGCGTGAGGAAATACGTAAGTCTCAATTTCATGTCTTATTGAAGGGCTTATTGTAGAACAAGTGTAGATACCCAATTGGCCTCTGCAACTTGAGAAATTTGAATAATTAGGCAATTATTAGAAGCATCACTGGCCATTATTTTTTTTTCCTGTTTCCACTGCTGAGGGACGGCCTTGTAAACATATTGAAAATACCTATTCATTGTGTGTGTTAAACAATGTCTTTTGTGTGACTCAGTTAGAAAGATCAATCTCCCAAACCCACAATCAATTGTGACTACATCCATAAAACTAACAGGAGATGCACATTTTCAAAATTGAAAGTCATTATAAAACAATGTAGGACACTGTAAATCATCACTAAAAAACAGTCATAATGGAAATCTTTTATCTATGTCTGATCCACTAACATGTAGTTATTTTGAGAACTAATAACTTTTTCTTGGAGATAGAGCCCCGAATTCAATTTTATAGCTCACAGTCCCAGGAAATAGAAAAAGTCTGCCAAACCTGCCTATATAAATCCTAGGGATTTCACATTTTCACCATATGTATGCTAGTTCAAAAAAAAAAGTATGAGCTGATGGGTTTTTTTCTTTTTTGGCCAATAAGTACACTAAGGCTGCGATTGAAGTTTTGTATGATCAGTTTTTGTATTATTCCAGAGGTACATAACTAGCATTAATTATCTCAGGGAAATCAAAGGGTACTTGGGAGAAAGATTTTCTCATATCTCAAATAACAATTCAGCTTCAATTATTTCAACAAGCTATCAATCCTCATTTTCTACTCACTGAACAGCTGAGCTACAATCATCTGCCACCACCATCATCCTGCTATTAGGGAGATGGGAATAAAGTGTTCGTTTTCTGTAGAGGGGTCCCTTCCAGACCATCTAGTGCTGAACAGGAGTTAATTTACTAAATAGATCCCAGTAACTTGGCAAAGTAAAAACAAAAGTAAAAGAAAAAAAAATAAAAAAAAATAAAATAGAAAGAATGCTGGATTTGTATTCAAAGGACTTGGGTTCAAATCCTGCGTGTTCTCCGTACTATATGATTTGGAACAGGTCACTTAACTTCACTGGTTTTTAGTTTCCTTGTTTGTAAAATGAAAGGATTGAGCTGGATGATCTATAAAGACTTTTCTAGCTCTAAATCTATTGTCCTATTCTTAAATAAAGCTTTTGCCACAAGGTTTAGGTTCCAATATTTGTAGAGAATTAAATTACAAGAATAAAAAATACGTGCATGAAACAATAAATCATTCATGAAAAGAGCTTCCTAGTCTTTACATTAATTGGTAGTATTTTCAGATAATTTGCTTCTTATCCTGAGGAATATATATACATAACAGTGGCATCGATCAGCCCCATTACAAATTACAAACCTGAAGAACAAGTCTCCTACTAGAGTATTTCTATCCTCCTAATCCTACACCTCAATATAAGTCAGCAAAGAGGAACTGCTGGGCACAGTTACATGCACAGAACTCCAAGCAGTCACTTTATGGAGTCTCTGAACCAAGGCATAGAATCAGCTGGTAGAGAGAGAGGGGAAGAGAGTAGAAAGATAGGAAGCCATCTTCCTATAGACTTTAGTCTCTCAACAGTGGCTGGCACTGCAACTTGCTGTGGCAAGTAAATCTTGCTTGTAAACTCATACATGAGGGAATATAGACAGCAATGAAATTGTAGACTCTGGGCCTGAAATAAGGCCAGTATGAGAGATCTGTAGCCTAAAATGCTACTTTTTACCCAAATTCAGGTTAGTAGAACCAGGTAGCTTGCCAAGCATTTTTTGGCTAAATAGTCTTGCAATTTCTTGATAAACTTGAGAAGGGTAATGTGTCTGAAAAAACAAACAAATAAATAATTAATATAAGCCTTTAAGGACATTACAGATACAAGATATGATCCTCTCTCAAAAATTAATCACTTAAAGGGATGGGATTTTAAGCTAATAAATCTGAAATTGTAAACAAAATAAAATATAAATCTTAATTCAGGTTTTAACTCCATCTGGTTGACACTCAAAGAGTCTTAACAACAGGTATAAAGTGAAGGTAGAAGGGACTTAGTAGAACATAAGCTCCTTAAGAGCAGGGATTTTTTCTTCTTTTTGTCTTTATACCTCCAGCATCTAGCACAGTGATTGGCCCATTCTCCTCTTCCTCCTCTCCCCCATAAGCCCTGTGATTTCATTGACATAGGGAACACACTGTGAGGGAATTTCCTTTCCAATGAATAGTAGTTCCTGATCTGTAATTTAGTCTTAGTGGATTGCTAGAGTATTGGGAGACTGAATGATTTTTTGCTCAGGGTCATACATCCATTATGTGGCAGAGATGGGACTTGAAGCCAGCACTTCTTGCCATCAAGATCAGCTCTCTGTTCACTATTCCACACTGCCTCTTGTCTGGGATATAGTAGTGTAGTTAGTAAAGTGTGTCTGACTGTGGCTGATCAAACCAATAAGGGCTTGGAAGGTTCTACCACAGCTAGGGCACAAATAGTTCATATGAACATTTGGAGTAGAAATGTCTCTAAATTTGCATGTCTTATGTTTCTTTTGAACTACTGCAATTCTGCTTTGCATAGAACACAGAGCTATCTTTGATGTGGACACAGTGTGCTGGGTGGTCCTGTGCCAGTGTCTCCCATGTCTCACAATCCATTCCAAAGTTCTTCAGAGAGACTTTGAGAGTGTCCTTGTATCACTTCTACTGATCTTTGTGTGAAAGCCTGATTGTGTGACTTTTCTGTAAAATAGTCTCCTACACATTTGGCATTTGAACAACATGGCAAACCATGGGAGTTGCACTCTTTGCAGTAGGGTTTGAACACTTTTCTAGCATGGCGCTGATATACTATTCAGGTTTCACAGGCATACAACAATGAGGTCAGCACAATGGCTCTGTAGACTTTCATTTTGGTAGGCAGCCTAATACCTCTTCTCTCCCACACTTTCCTTCAGAGCCTCCTCTCAAACACTGTGCTAACTCTGGTCATGCATTCATCAACTTTATCATCTATGTGTGCATCTCTGGAAAGTATACTGCCAAGGTAAGTGAACTTATATACAGCATTCAAAATTTCTCCATTTGCTATAACTGATGGTTTCACATATGGATAGTGTAGTGCTGGCTAGTGGAGAACCTCTGTTTTCTTGGTGTTAATTGTCAAACCAAAATTATCACAAGTGGTAAAGAATTGATTCATACTCTGTACTCTATTGCATCTCAAATTCAGTAGCTGCATTGAGTACACAATCATATGCAAACAAAATGTCATACACCAACTCTCCCTCCACTTTAGTTTTGGCTTGTAGCCTTTTGAAGTTAAATAATTTACCATCAGTGTAGTAGTTGACCTTGATGCCATTTTCACCCTTGTTGAAGGTGTTTGACAATATCACTGAAAACACCATGGTAAAAAGCACAGGAACAAGCACACAGCTCTGCTTTACTCCACTGGTGACTGGGAAAGTGAGATAGCATCATCCATTATCTAGAACTAATGTAAGCATGCCATTGTGGAACTGTACAATATTGATGAACTTCTTTGGCAACCAAATTTTGTCATGAACTTCCATAAGCCCTCATGACTGACAGCATCAAAGTCCTTGGTCAAATCAATGAATTTTGTGTACAGATTTCTGTCCTGCTCCTGGCATTTCTTCTGGATTTGTTGGGCAGCAAACACCATATCAACTTTTCCTCAGCCCTTTCTGAAGCCACACCGGCTCTTGGGTAGATGACCATCTTTCAGGTGAAGGATCAGCATATTAAGGACTCTGGCAAGAATCTTGCCGGCAATTAGAGAGCCTCTTGTAATTGTCACAGGACAACCTATTTCCTCTATAGAGATGGACAATAGAGGCATCCTTGTCTCTGGGGGGTTACCCTCCTGGGGGATAATCTCCTCTTGCCATATAATCCAGACTTCAGTCAGTTTTTTTATGAGCAATGGACCCCCTGCCTGGATCTGAGCTGGAATAGAATGAGTACCAGGCACTTTGTCACATGAAAGGAGTTTAATGACATTTAAAACCTCTTCTTCAGTTGTAACTTTGGCTGGAAAAAGATTAACTTCAACCTGTGGTATAGGGTCAATGGCTTCAGCATTGGTTGATGATGGTCTATTGAGAATGCGATGAAAGTGTTCAGCCCATCTTCCAGCATCGTGAACTTATCACTTATCAATGTGGTTCCAACTGTGTTGAGTAGTTTAGATGCACCATAAGTCTTTGGCCCATAAATAGCTTTCAGGACATCATAAAGGCACTTTGGATTGTTACTATCAGCATAAAACTAAATTCCATCTGCCTTCTTACTGAGCCAAGAATCCTGCAACTCTCTCAGCTTTGCTTGCACTTTATTTTTGACGGCATTAAACACTACTTTCTAAGAGAAGGATGAACTATCCTGTGGGTAAACCTTGTGGAGTTCTCTTTTTTTGCTTACCAGCTTCTGAATTTCCCTATCATTTTCATCAAACTAATCTTGATGTTGGTGAGTGTTCTGGCCCGGATGAGCAAACGTGGTGCTGTACACCAAATCTTTGAAAGCTGCCCAGTCCTTTTCTGCTCCACTGTTGCTAATCATGTTTTGGCTCAGGTTTCCTTTCAAGTTAACAACAAATTACTTACCTTTGGAAAAGTGCTCTCATCTGTTGACATTAAGTCTTCTGGTAGTTGTCTTGCCTTGGGGTTACTACTTTTGTTGAATGCAAATGTTTATCTTGGAGAGGATAAGTCTATGATTGGTCCAATACTCTGCACACACATTGCCTTAGTCACTCTCATATGCTCTCTTCTCTTTACAATAACATAGTCTATTAAATGCCAATTTTTGCTGCAAGGGTGCATTCAAGAAGTTTTATTTTGTTTAGGTGAGCAGAAGATTGTTGCCATCTCTGATAGTTTGTGCCTACTCTGGCATTAAAGTCACCTAGAATTACAAATTAGTCCTCTTTTGGCACATTGAGGATGAGGGTCTCCTGGCCTTCATAAAATTCTTTTTTTACCTCATCAGGGATCATCATGGCAGAAAGATATGCACTGGTGATGATGGTATGACACTTTCCTGCAAGTGGTAATTGCATTGTCATGATCCTGTTGTTCATAAATTGGGGACCTCTGTACTTCCTTGTCTTGAACCCTTCCTCTGTGACTACTTCTTTTCTGTCTCTACTGATTTTTTTCTTACTGCTCTGTCATCATAAGTAATCCAAAGTTCTGTTATCACCCTCATAACTTCAACTACCACTTCTATGCATGGCTTCCAAATTAATACTTCAATTTAAGCCAGCCTCCTAAACTTCAGTCCTGTATTTCCAACTCTCAGACTTCCTTGCAACTACATATCTGGTATCTCAAATAATCTGACCCAAAATAGATGTGTTACCTTGGCCTTCCTGCCCCATAAAACAAATAGAAAACCTGCTTCACCTCCTGATCTGACAATTTCTATTGATTACACCAACATTCTCTAAGTTATCCAAGGCTCAAGACCTCAGTCATTTCTGCCTGATTTTCACATTAGTGATGTTGTGAGGAAGAATTAGAACCAATAGGAGGAACCACAAGAAAGAGGAAACAAAACAAAACAGAAGAAAAAAAATAGCAAATAGTATGCTTTGATCTGCATTCAAACTCCATAGTTCTTTCTTTGGATGTGGATAGCATTTGCCATCATGAGACCTTTGAAGATGTCTTAGATCCTTGCATTGCAGAGAAGGGCTAAGTCTATCAATGTTAGTTATCGCACAATGTGGATGTTACTGTGTACAATGTTCTCCTGGTTCTGTTCACTTCACTCAACATCAGTCCATACAAGTCTTTCCAGGAATCAACTTGATTCTTGAAAAGCATCAAAGAAGACTGAGGAAGGCTGGAGCTCCCACAGTCTCACCAACTCTGCCCCTCATTCTGGGCAGAACGTTCATCTCCACCAATTAGGAGGGTCCTATACCAATGGACTTTGGAACAAGGGTTACAAACAGATGGGGAACTGAGGCCAAGGGAGGGTCTTAAGTGACTTACCCAAGGTCACACAGATAGTATTTGTCAGAGATGGAACTTAAGGTTCTCTGACTCCAGAACTATTATTCCTTCCATTGCAGTATACCAACCTCTCTCCTCTTGCATTTTGGCCTGGTGAAGTCTTCTTCCTTGAAATCAAGTTAAGGCATTACTTCTTTTGTGAAGATCTCTTTGATTCTCCTCATTCAATTCTTCCTACTTCAAAATTTTCGGGGTGCCCTCTTTGTGTTCTACCGTGCATTGATCTCATTAAGGATGTACATCTGTCTCTTTCCCCAATTAGACTGCAAATAATTCGAGGGTTTGTTATTGTTGAGTTATTTCAGGTGTGTCTGACTCTTCATGACCTCATTTGGGCTTTTCTTGATAAAGATACTAGAGTGGTTTGCCATTTCCTTCTCCAGTTCACTAGGGACTCTCTATTATCAAATTCTTTATCCCTTTAGAGATTTGAACATATTTCGGTGCTCAGTAAATATTTGCACTGAATTGAAATGCTATTTTTTTTTTTTACTTCTAATCTAACATGTAACTTACTCTTGCTAAGTAACCTTATCTTCAATTGCTACAAGTCTGTCTTATTAATTATTTGTGATTTGAATGATGATAACAATTATTTTTAGGACTGGAGAGAAGTTTTAAAAGACTTTTTTGAGCATTTTAAAGAAAATCATGGAAAGTTAAACCTCTATTTCCTCCTCCTGATATCAGAGGAGAATGCTAAAAAGGTCTAAGTCTTTAGTCCTGGTTTATCTCTTTCACAAATTCATCTTTATCCAACTGTAATTAATTTGCTCTAAAAGTCCACAGAGAAACTTTGTCTAAGCACAATAGGCACATAGAATATACAACAGCACCATGCTTTTGCACTGGGCATCCCTTATGTCTGAAATGCACTTCTTTCCCATCTCTGCCTCATAGAATCCCTAGTTTTCTTCAAAGCTCTGCTGCATTACTAAAGGGGGCTCTTTCTTATCTCCTGGATTGCTAATCCTCTCTGCTAGAAATTACCCGGTTTCTGCTTGTTATACTTTTTGTATTTGCATTTTTGTTTACCAGTTATTTCTCTCCCATAGAATGTAAGATTGTTGAAGGTAGAGATTACCTTCAATTTTGTCTTTGTATTCCTAATGTCTAGCACAGTGCCTGGCATGTAATTGGCACTTAATAAATGCTTCTTGAATTAATGAATGGACATCATGAGTTAACTCCTCTTTAAAAAATGCTATGCTTCAGTGCCTACCAAACTGTCCCCCAAAAGCAGTCCTCGTTTTCTGTTTGCTTTGAGGGCAATTGCGGATGCTGACTTTAATCTACAATGGCATAAATGGTTTGGATTGCTTGTATTCCTATGTTGTCTCATGGGAGATTTTCTGTGGTGCTCTTGCTAATGGTAGTCAGATTTGACTTTGTGTGTACTGGGTATGTTGCATAGAAAAGCTTTGTCCCGGGAGCCTAAGGTAATCCATTTTCAGCAGAGGGTTGTAAAATCTTTCTTTTGGATTAGTGTATATCAATTGGTAAGGTTCTGAATAGGGAGAAAATGGAAAAAAAGTATCAACATGTACAATAGTAGTCTCCACAAACATTTTTGGAGGCCCATGATCAGATATATGGAACAGTTAACATAGCTAAAAATATATTTACATGTGAGTTGACTGTATTTTGCATATAATAATAGCTGACTTCTATATAGCCCTTTACTGGTTTGTGAAGTGGTTTATATACATCATGTTATTTTGATTTTCATACTAATGCTGTGAGGTAAGGAGTATAGATATTATCCCCATTTTATTAATGGAAAAAAATGAAGCATGGAGAAAATAAATGATTCACCTAAAGTTACACAGAAAGGGTGGGCACAGTGGATAGAGTACTGATCCTGGAGTCAAGAAGACTTGAGTCCAAATCTGGCCTCAGAAATTTACTAGCTATGTGACCCTGTGCAAGTCACTTAACCCCTGTTTGCTCCAATTTCCTCTCCTGTAAAGAGAGGATAGTAATAATAGCACTTAACTCCCAGGGTTGTTGTAAGGATCAAACAAGAAAATAATTATAAAGTGTTTGGCACAATTCCTGGCACACCAGTAAGTGCCATATAAAAGTCAGCTGCTATTATTGTTGTTGCTGTTAAATGATAGAGGTTGGATAGCTGTGTAGACTTTTTCCTAGGAAATTTTCAAGTTGTTTTAATATTTCTGACCTTGAGTTTTTTTCATTTCTTCAGTCTTGTTTTCTTGATTTTTTATAAATTTTTTTTATTACTTTCTCTATTTTTGTTGACCCAGAAACCTCATAGTAGTATCTTTATTTATTTTTGGGAGGGGAGGCAATGGTTTAAGTGACTTGCCTGGGGTCACACAACTAGTAAGTATCTGAGGCTGGATTTGAACTCAGAACCTCCTGACTGCAGGGCTGGTGCTCTATCCACTGTGTCATTTAGTTGCCGCCTCACAGTAGTATCTTATAATTTTGGAATTGCAAAGGACCTCGGAGATGCTCTAGTCCAACCACCTTATTTCACAGATAAAAATGAGGCCCAGAGAAGTGAGTTAACTTGCCCAAGGTCACACAGCTAGTGAGTTACCAGACCAGGAAGGAGTAGAACCAAGGTTTCCTGACTTCATGTCCAGTGTTCTTTCTACTACAATATGCTCATGCTATCGTAGGGTGGAGAAAGACACAGAGCTTGGCTTATAAGTGTCTTTTTAATTACTGATGGTCCCAGGTCATAAAGTTGCCCACCCACTTTGTAATAATAATGGTTGACATTGACTTAGTATCTTAAAGTTTGCAATGTGATAAAGAAAAATATAAAATGGCACTGTTTTGTACATCCTCCTTTTACTTCTGCATTGAGGGTGTCAGAGACCAGGAGATTCAAAGGACCACGTGGCTTTTATACCACCTGCAACCATTAACTTAGCTGTTGGTACTCTAAATATGAAATCCAGCGCACTGACCAATGAATGAACATACTATTGCAGAAACTGAATTAAACCTATCAATCTTCTTGTTATAAATAAAACCAGCAGACAGAAGTTGAAGTAAAATGAAAGAATGCTTCACACGTTAATTATTATTATTAATTTTATATATAATCCTAACATATACATAGATGCATGTAATCAGAAATGAATAAAAAAATTAAATGTTAGGTATTTTTTTTAAATGGAAGTATAACTGCAAGTGTATTTGCATCCTAAAAATTTGCTTTGTGATCCTGAGTATGTGATCCTGATAAATGAGTATCTTGTAGAGAGTGAGGTTCAGTGGAAAGAGTATTGAATTTGGATTCAGAAGATCTGGGTTCAAATGTGGTTTCTGCTATTGACTGCCTGTGTAACCTGGGACAAGTTCTTGTTCTTTATATAAAAAAATAGAGGTGATTGGTCTAGAAGAATTCTTAACCTTTTTTGTGTCATAGATATCTGAAGGACCCCTTCTCAGAATTCATGTTTTTAATGCATAAAATACAATACATAATGGTAAAAGGAAAACCATTATATTGAAATGGAGTTATCAAAAATAATAAACAAAATTCAGAGACCCCAGGTTGGGACCCTTGGTCTCGATGGCCTCTAAGGACCCATCCAGTTCACCATTTATGGTCTTCTGATGACAAATTAGTACATTTTTCATAAAGTATATGTAGTTATAGTAGACATGTTTCTTATAATAAAGATTTTTTTTTAAAACAAAGCATGATGGCATGTAATTGTAGTATCTCCTCTTGGCCCTGAAGAAAAGATGAAGCAATTTCCTTCCTTTTGTTGTAGAGTAGTGGACTCTGGGAGTAGAATGCCATATATGTTCTTAGATATGAGCACTCAGTTGTTTTTTTCTTTAATTTTTTTTATAATGGAAACAAGTGTGTGTATTTGTGTGATTATATTTGGAAATAACTGTGATTTAAATATAAAACACATCAACTAAATTTAAACACTTCTAAAAATGGGCACCTCGCCCCCACTTGAGAAAACCAACTTCAACACCAATTAATAGCTCTCTGAACATTAAGTGACATCAAACAGGTTCTGCATCCTGCTGCTAGGTGGCGCTGTGGCGCAGGAGGTGCTGCTTGATACACAGATCTTGATCGCATTCACTGAAAAGGCCTGAGACAGTTTTCCAGGGTTTAGGGGCATGAGCCCTATTACCAAATTTCAGGTGCCTTACACATATCAGAACTTCTCCATAAGGCTTCAGATTAATATAGTTTAACTACCAGATACCTTTAGTCTGTAAATAGTTTCTGCTCTAAGAATATGTATAGCACTTACGGCTTCCAAAATGCATTTTCATTACATTTGGTGCTTTGTAATTATAAATACTCCATTTTGAATTTTAAAAAAAGTATTAGTTTTTAAGACCTATCTCTTGTCAACTGGAAGCATTTTACTTTTGAATATTCAGACTTGTAGGCATCTAAAGTAAATAATAGGGGAAAGAAGGTCTTTTAGCATTAGGCAAGTCTGCATAAACACATCTAGTTTATGTCATGTGCGCATTTTTTTTTTAAAGAAAAGCATTCTAAATGTCAAAACTTTTAATATCACAAGTGAATATAAGATGCCTATTGTCAAAGGACAAGCAGAAGTTGATTAAAATTCTCAGTCTTCTAGGTTTTCTTAGACTTTTGAAAATAATATAGTATATAATTCAGCACTTTCTACTTTTTTATTCTAATGACTCAACTTTCAGATTTAGTCATCAAAGGGGGAGGGGTTCTAAAAATAGGGTAGGTGGAAATAAATTTGCTTGATGCAAATCCCTTATAAACCTTTGACCTATTCAATTGCCACAACAAATTTAAATCCCAAAGTTATGTAAATGTGTAAAGTGAATGACCTATTCTACTGTGAAATGCCAAAAGAAATGGTTGAGTCAGTTTTAATTTAGTTATGATTTTTGCAAAAGGCATATGACAAAAGCCTAGCAAGTCACCCCTTTGCATTTCTTATGAAATGCAGAGGTTTGTCTGGCTGCCAACATTCTCATCTCAGTATGTTAGAGTAGGCTTAGAGCTATGTTGGCAAACAAAACAGGTGGATTTATCAGACATTTATCTTGGCTCTATTATTATTGAAGATGCCTATAGTCCATTCAAATAAAAGTGGTTTCTGAGGAGAGAAAACACATTTAGCAGGTAATGTTCTAATTTCTTTTGCATCATTTATTATGACAATATAGAGAAGACTAAATAGTATGGCTGCGAGAACATAAATTGGTTTTTATAGTTTTTGTGATGGGAAATAATTCAAATAGAATGCTAATCAACACAGATTATTCTTCAATAACCACTACTTATTGAATATCCAGTGGGCTGGAATCCCACTAGGTATTAGACCAGTTGGATAAAGTCCCCACCCTCAAGAAGATTTCAGTTATTGAATAGGACATAGGCATTGACTCAGAAAGGGTAAATAGAAAGATGACTTAAAGGCAATACAATGTTATAACCTTATATACAAAATGCTTTGTCAGACATTTAAAAATGCATGAGTTTCAGGATTCTGGTGCATTTCTATGGATATATAATTTTATAGCCTAACTTTCTGTTCTATTAATGATATACATAGAATCTTAGAGCTGGAAGGGACTTCAGAGATTATCTGGACCAGAGGTGTCAAACACACAGCTCAAAGGCTATACTGCAGCCTACGATACCCTAGAGTGCTGCGTGAACCAAATTAAAATGCAATTGGGAAATATTAGCAAAATAAATAAAAATACAATAGAACCTAGGTACTGTTAGTATGTGGTTAATATGGGGCTCACAGGGATCCTTATGTATAACTTAGTGGCCCTTTTTCTATATGAGTTTGACACCACTTAGGCCAATACCCTTATTTACCATCATACTCCCGTTCACCCAGGCTTGCTCTCTCAGTTGGAAACTTCAGCTCCTCATTCTCACTTATCCTACGTATCCAATCCATTGCAATATTGTTTCTATGTTCATAATATCTCTCATATAAATTTCCTTTTTCTCACATACTTAGTTCAGGCCTTCATTACCTGGCACCTGGACTGTTAAAATAGATAAGCCAGCCTAGTGGAGCCTTTAGGGAGAAATAGGAAGCACCATATGCTAGGCAAGTAAAATCACCACTACCACCTCAACCACCGCCTTCCTTCAGACCAGGATAGATACAGCTCAGGAACCTGGGCCCAAGTTCTCTGTAAAAGCATCTCCCCTATTCCTCATCCCTCCTTCCCCCTCCTTCCCAGTAAAAGCCAGGAGCAAGTCCCCAAGGTTAGGACAGTGTAGGAGCAGAGCCCAATTCTCACATAAAAATACCACATCACAAAATAGGCAGAAAAAAAATAAGCAAAAAAAAAAAAGGAACTTGACTATGGAAAGTTACTATGATGACAAGGAGGATCAAGGCACAAACTTAGAACTGGACAACAGTATCAAAATGGCTATAATTTGGTTTTAGGACTCAAAGGAATTCCCAGAACAGCATAAAAATGATATAAAAATCAAATTAGGGTAGTAGAAGAAAAATTGCAAAAAGAAATGGGAGTAATGCAAGAGAATCATGAAAAAAGAGTCAACAGCTTGGTAAAAGAAGCACAGCAGACCACTGACCTTGCTTTCAATCCAGTACCTGCTGGTGTTTTCTAGGTAATCAGTCCTTGTGGAGACGCAAACCTGGTAACTGTCCTCTGCAGGTGTTACAATCTCTTACCTCCTTAGCAGCCACAGTACTGAAAGCTGGTAAAGTAAGTTCTTGCCAACCAAATTGGCACTGTCAAATGGCTCAGTATCAGAAATGTATATGATTTTGTCCAGGGAAATAACATTAAA
Organism: Vombatus ursinus; assembly: GCF_900497805.2. Classification (NCBI taxonomy): domain Eukaryota; kingdom Metazoa; phylum Chordata; class Mammalia; order Diprotodontia; family Vombatidae; genus Vombatus; species Vombatus ursinus. The sequence goes on from NW_020940360.1 coordinate 22,711,976, forward strand.
GAAGATAGATTTCCATCTTTGTTCCTTCCATACCTTAATTACCATGGCAACTTTCTATCTGGCTTTCAGATGAAACATCATACATGTGTTTCTCTCTTTTTCAGAATGTGAGCTCCTTGAGAACAGGGATTGTATTGTTTTTCTATTCCTATTCCTTGTAGTTAGCAAAGTGCTAAGCACATAGTAAGTGTCTAATAGATGCTTTTTCATTTATTCACTCAAAAACTTTTTTCCTAGCTTTCTCTATGTCATGCTACCCCTGCTATGACCATTTCCTCTACATTCTCCCTACCTGTAATGTAAATTCTGTTTCTGGGCTCTGTCTGATAAATCCACTTTAAAAGTTAAGACTTTTCTCTTTCTTGCCAGGGCCCAGTCCTACAAACCACTTCCGGGCCAGGAGTGCACCACAGACTTTCCAGCTCCGCTTTATATGTTATCTTTCCCCATTAGAATAGAAGCCCTTTGAAAGCAGGGATTCTCTTACTAGTTGTAGTTTTATTCTCGGCATTTAGTACAGTGTTTAGCATTGTAAGCAGTTACTAAATGTTTTGTCTTCCTCTCTATTTCTCTATGCATCATCTATCTTTTAATTGGTCTTCCCACATCAAGTTCCTCCCACCTTCAATCTATCCTCTACTGAACTGCCAAAGTGATTTTTCCCCTCCTAAATCAGAGCTCTGACCATGTCAAATCCACCAACTCAGTAAACTCCAGTTTCTCCCAATTACCTCCAGGAGCAAGTATAAAGTCTTCTTTTTGTTGGTCTACAATCCAGCCAAAATAGCCTACTTGCCCTTCCTGACACAAGGTACTCTATCCCCTCCCTCCCTATGACTTTGTCTTGGTTGTCCCCCATTGCCTACAATACTACTTCTTTTCAATGCCATCTTTCTACCTCAGTTTCCCTGGTTTCCTTTAAGGCTCAGCTCAAATTCTACTTCTACCTTCTACAGCAGGCCTTTCCTGCTTGGTCCATTTTCTAGTGCTTTCTTTTTGAAGATTACTTTCCACCTCCTGGTATATATCATATTGTCTTTGTCATTAGAATGTAATCTCTTTAGGAACTGTGTTTTTGTTTTTATTTTGTAGACAAATGTGTAAAATGGAGATAATAATAACACCTAACCCACAGGGTTGTCTGAAGGATCAAATGAAGTATTTAATCTATCTATCTATCTATCTATCTATCTATCTATCTATCTATCTATCTATCTATCTATGTTTGGGTATTATCTCATTTGATTCTCACAACAACCCTGGGAATTATAAACATATACATATATGCATATGTATGTGTATATACATAGTACTCTGCCTTCCTTAAAGCACTATATAAATGTTAGTTATTATTATTAATAAACACTATTCATTGGGAGAAAGAAATACTGGAGATTGACTTCAAAATTGACCTCCTGATTAAGACTCAGCCTGTAGGCACACAAATAATAATAATGATAATGATGATGATGAAGATGCTGCTGCTGATGATAATAAGCATTTAGGTAGTCCTTTAAGGTTTGAAAGGCACTTTATACTTCGCATCTCATTCTATTCTCACCAAGCACTCTGAGTTAGGTTCTATTGTTAATCCAATTTTTGCAGATAAGGAAACAGACACTGAGATAAGATAAATAACACACAGAGTTGCAAAGTTAGAAAGTGTCTGAGGCAAGATTTGAACTTAGATCTTCCTGACTCTCAGTTCAACATTCTATCCATGAACAACTGATTCCAAGATTATTAATATAAATGTTACTGTTCAAAACACTGTAATGATTTAAAAAAATATTCATTCCATTTGCTTCATGAACCTTAAGTAAGACATGGAAGCAGGTATTAAAGCTATTGTTTTGAGAGCAGGATTACATATCTGGATCAAAAAGACAAAATTTAGCATGAGTTTATTTTTATGGTAAAATTTATTAGATTATAAAATAATATCATCAAAAAATAATACAAACTCCTGATGGGGGCATTTCGAAATAGAATATGCCTTAGAAAAATGTTTTTTTGCAGTGAACTCTTCTACTAGGAGTAGATGAACTAAGTGACCCCCTGAGACACTTCCCACTTTTATGATTCCATGACAGTGCTCTCTGAAGGTGCCCTGTCATGTCACTCATATCACTCCTGGATTTACATCCTACCCAATGATGAAGTGCAGAATGATTTTGGTTGAGACAGTCTCCCTATTATTACAAGAGTCATCTCATTATTTAATAGAACAACCCCTATGTGCTTCACAAAGCTCAAAGCTGGAACGTTCCTGTAATGATTTTCCAAGTTCATGCCATAATCAGTGGTGCAATGATTCATATTCATATACATAAATTTGCAAGGTCCTGGTGTCATGAGTCCAGTGAGTCCATATGTGACTAGTATTATATACCATTAACACTTTGCTATTTCTTTCTTTTTCTTAAAAAAAAATGACCAAAATGATACAGAGCCTATAGAGTCCAGATTTCCTTTTTATTAGCACTTTTTTTTCCATCTCATACAGCACCTAATTTAGGCCGAAGACAAAACGAAAGTGTATCTTGAATATGCATCACAGGTTCCAAAAATGAAAAGAAATTGGATTTGGATAGCACTTACTCAATAGACAGATATGATACATGGTAAGAAGGTGCACTGTCTGCCCTGTGATAGATTAAACTACTTTGTAGGAAAATTACTGTGAGCCAGTCACCACCACCACCGTGGCTAAATCTTTAATAAAATTCTCTTCCATATTCAGGAGTGAGGTATGAAGTACACAATAAGGAGAGTGAAGTAGAATGCCATTTATCAAACCACAGCTAGCTCTGTAATCTTCAGCTTTATCCTTTTTTTTTTTTTTGTACTTTATTTGTCTTTATTGTTACAAAGAGGCATATTTACCCAGGGCAATGGGCATGGAGGTTTGATAAACCTCCTCTTTCCCCCTTTTTTTCTTATGCCTTCTTTCAGGTGGAGATAACAAGGCTGTCAGGCTTGTCAGCATCATTTGTTTGTTTCCTTTAGGTGGTCCTTTGCTCATTTGGCATTCTTTCCTTCTTCCATTCCTTCCTTCCTTCCTTTTTCTTTGCTACTGCCTGTATGGATACTATGGGAAATGACACCAAAGCTCCAGAGAGCCTGCACTAGGCATGTGAGGGAGGGTTGCTGAGAAGGCCTGGCTGGGATGCATTTGGCCATGCCTTCAAGTATCTCTTGGCAAGATGGCGCTGTGAGACTGTGTTGTAGGCAGACCCTGGGTGGCACTGCACAGCCAGAGCTGTTACCAACAAAAGATTTTTTTTCAGTTTAAAGATGTGGAAAATATATTACTAAATAACCAACAACAACACCAATAACTATATATTTGTGTATATATATATATAGATATAGATAACAATAATACATATTATTGTTTTACTATATAATATATAATGAAAACAATAAATAATAATAATAATAATGATAATACTGTAACAACCAAGAAACCTTCAAATAACTATCAGAAGGGAACAAATCAGCCTCTTGCCTAATTTTGGCCAGCATTTCTGATATGTCCTGATGTTGATGGTGCTAAAAATAACTGCTGCCATTGGGTCTCATGCTAAAAAGGCTTCGGGATAACCCTACCATATGATCATATCAGAATTGCTATTAAAACCATGCAGATATTAACCAAGAAACCTTCAAGTAACTTTCTCTGAGAATGGAACAAATCAGCTTCTTATCTAATTTTGGCCAGGATTTCTTCAATGTGGCGATGCTAATGGCGCTAAAAATAACTGTCACAGTTGTATCCCACTCTAAAAAGAGTTCAAGTAGCCCTACTATATGGTAGTATCTAAATTGCTATTAAAACTATGCATTTATTAAGTAGAAATGCAACAGAAGAGTCCTGAGGGTAGTGAGTGTGTGGCTGTATGTGCTTTGTACTGCCTGAATCCTCTTGCTGCCAGTCTGCGCTGCAGCCCTTGGGGTGATTTTTTTTTTAGTACTATTATAACCCTTTTTTATTGTTTGAATAGCAGTTTTATGACAAAACATTTATATTCAGACTGCCTTTGTACTTGACTGAAAGAGAGCAATCACGGAGAGTGATAAGACAACAATGGTAATGATAACTGCATTTATAAAGGCTTACAGAATTTAAACGGGAACACTGAAATAGACTTACAGTAGTTCCCCACCTGAATCTGCCTCCGAGTTGGGTATAAGACTTAGTAGCAGAGCTGCCTTTGCTGGTGGCATGGCAATATGTGTGTGTGTGTGTGTGTGTGTGTGTGTGTGTGTGTGTGTGCACGTGTATATGCCTATGAGTGCGGGTATGTTTTCCTTTTGCAAATGATTATTTCTGGGAGTCAAACATCTACGTGTGTCTGGGTTTTAAGGCTACTAGTGAACATGGAAAGATACTATATTCAGATTAAGTGCCCTTGTAATTTTGTCAGGTTCTGCATCTCTGAATGAACTATTGAACTTAAGGGTAGGTTCCTAAGAATTTGTGGTTATTTGCTCTTGTACTGCAATGGTCTCTTTCTCTGTCTCCTGAGACTCCACCTCTCATGAAAAATTGATAATCTCTTCCCCTTCTTTTGAGAAAAGAAGGAAAGGGGAGTAGAGGAGAGGCAGAGGATGAAGAAGGGGGAAAGGGAGAGACAGAGGAGAGAAGGAGAGAGAGAGAGAGAAAGAGAGAGAAAAGAGGAAGGAATACTGTACCTAAAAATGTAATTCAAGAGAGTTAGAGGGGTCATTTTATCCACTAGGAACAAATATTTTCTATATATTTTACAATCCTATCAATGTTGCTTATTCCTAACATAACTGAATCTAGGCTTCCTCTAGTTTCTGCTATGCTAGTTTGTTTTATTTTAAACTGTGCAGCATTAACATAATGGACATAACATAATAAAAAAAAAAGGTTGACAGTCTGCAATTGCCTTGTGCAATACATAAAACTAAAACCATCCAACGTGCTTTAGAAATAGTGTCTTTTCTTCATAAGGTATCCCTGTGGCCTCTTAAAATCAGCAGCACATTTCTGAAGTCTTTATATTTTGTGTACGTTTTTCCCTCCTCAGTAAAGTTAATCCTTTCTAACACAGGGTAGAAAGTGATTATGGGACCGAGGTATCTAAGGCACTGCCTCACAAGAATTTAGAAATTCAGAAACAGGAATATCTGGGCATCTTGGAACAATTTCAAATATTTTTGGTTGAACATTTCTCCATATAAAGAAGGAAGCAAGAAATACTTGGTGTGTGAGAGTTTTCTTAGTATTTTACCACTGTCTTTAGGATTTTTAAATAATTTCTCTTAAGAACAGTTAGCTATTTTTTTAAGTTTCAGAAAATGAACTATTTTGTTAGCATGCACATTTTCCAGGAAAATGTGCATGTCATTTTGGATAATTGGGTTTTGTAATACTAAAAAAAGTGTTCTTTTTTTTATTAAGGATATGTTTATATTGTTTATTCTCCTGTTGTGTTCCAATCTCTGAAGCTGTTAAAAAGTGTTCACCACAGTTTCATTTTTGAAATTTGATAACATAATATTTTCAGGGAAGAAAAAATATATATGTATGTGTGTGTGTGAGTGTGTGTGTGTGTGTATTTACACAGGTTGCCATATCCTTTCTCTTTCTATAGATATACATAGATAGCTACACATAGATTTAGTTCTGTGAGACTGCAAGCATATTCTTAATTGTTTGTTCAATCTTTTAATTCTTTTTCCAGATGCATAATTGGTTCTCTTAATATAATTTGTTTGTTCTTCTTTTGGAATGGTTTGTGAAAACAGTAGGGGGGAGGGAAAGATATCCAGTAAAAGAATAATGAATCCAGAAGTATGGTAGAAACAATGAAAAAATAAAACCAAACTAATTCTGACTTCTTCGTAAGACAGAAGGAACCACTAGTCACTGGAAACAATTTTGAGGGTGTACAGGCCCTATAAATCAATGAAGGGGACAGTAGTCTCTATTTGGCTTCTGTTTGTTCACACTGGCCTCAGACGTGGTCTTCCTCCTTCTGAAAAGGGAAGGAGGAGCTGCTACATAGTAGTCTGATTCATGAGTACCTCACTCTGTTTAGCAGCCAGTTTGTTCTTCCCATCTCCTTTCTACTCTCAAAGTGACCTACAGTCTATGTTAATTTCTCATTTGGCTTTACTCTCTCCAGTTCCTGGGTCAAAGGGAAGGCATAAAGAAACCTCTTTATTTATTTATTTATACTGCTGCCTTGGTTTGGAGGGAGAGGGAGAGATCCACTTGGGGACAAAAGAAGTCATTGCCACACTGTGCCATGTGGGAGGAATGAGGAGCTGCCCCTATTCTTAGAGAGTATGTATTGGTACAGATTCAGGAAGTGAGATTGGCAGCATTTTCATCTCAACTCTTATTAATCCATAAATCTTATTACCTTCAGTATGTTCCTAGAAAGAGATCTGTACAGAGGCTTTTCCAAATGTGCTCTGTCTATTTTTGTTTTGGTTTTAGTGGCATTAAAAATACTGTGAACAACAACAATAAAAAAAAGCCCTCCCCTCAAAGAAACATAAACTACAGAAATATTAACATGCTTTGTTTACTATCTTACAGACTAATGTTGGGAGAGTCAACTCAGATGTCTCTACCTTAACCCTTGAGAAACAAAGAAAAGATATATTTTCCCTAGGCCCTTCTAGTTAGTGGATATTACTGAATGCTTACCTCTCGTGGGACCTGGAAACAGCACAACAGTGCAGAGGTGTGCTGGAAGATTTTAGAAACGTGCTCAGACTACATAGAAAGATGCATGCTGAATATTAAGCAAACACCTGAAGTTCCCACTGCTGTTGCCTAACAGATCATCTATTGCATGTGGTGCCTTTAAATGCTTCATGAGGCTTTGTTTTCTTAGCTTACATAAGACTATTGCATGTGATATTTGAGTATTTCCCAGCTACCTGATGCTTAATATTGGAAAGAGATGAAGAGATCTGTCTCTATGGGATTGAAGAAGTCCTCTCTGTTCACTCCCACATGGGAGAGATAAGGAGGCTAGACTGGACATTTGTCCAACTTGAAAAATGAAATTCTGCTGCTCTTGGTGGACCCTGAGGGATTTTGGTTTAAGGTTGTTTATAACTTGTTTCCCTGTAGGATGAAATAAGGTTCTTTAAGGTAGGTGGACTTGCTCAGTGTCTACTTGATGTGACCATACATAACATAAGCATGCCATGAAATAGGTTGGTCCCATTACTTCGTCTATTGTTGTTACTTTGTAATTAGCTTGACCAGAAGATCATTAAAGTGAAATTAGCTTAAAGATTAACTAGAAAAACAAATGACATATTCAGGAAAAAAAGGAATAACAGGATAGAAATATATGGAAGAAAAGGAAACAGGAAGAAAAGAATAAGAAAGCAGAAAAGCAATTGTCTGACAACTGAATGCCAAGCTTCTACAATGCAGGATTGTATTTTAAAGAGGATAGATTTCTAAATGGACACATATTTCAATATGAACCTGATGCTGTAGTCATAAAAGAGGCAGCATATCTAAAGGATATAGTTCTTGATTTGGACTTAGGATGACCTATGTTCTAGTCTTGCCTCAAGCACTTGCTAGCTGTGTGACCTTGACACATCACTTAAACTCTGTGAGCCTTAGTTTCCTCATCAGTAAAATGAGGAGGTTGGACTGGATGACCTCAAAGGACCCTTATGGCTCAAAATATATGGTTCTATGACTGTATGTCATTAAGATATGTGTCCTTTAAAATTATATTTAATTTGAAATAAGATTTCTTGACAATTAAAATGTTTATTTTTTTTCTCACCAAGAAGGAACTATCAGATTACTAATTTTATCACAGGTTAGCAAACCCAGCAATCATGATAAAATTGATAAACCACAAAGGTGGCTTTTGGAGATGTATAACTTTCAAGAATGAAAATACCAGCATGAGAAAGAGTTTTGGAAAGTGTTGCCCTTATTGTAAGGATATTACTTGAGTTTCAGGCATAGATGACTTTCCAACCTCGATGTCAGGGTCATAGAAGGATTTCTTTTAAAAGGCAGAGAGAAGTAGTATCTGTAACTAACATTGGTGTTGAAAGTCTCCAATCTTGCCTATATAATTGGAAGGAAGCCAGCCTGCTATTACCTTTTTAGTCTCAGAAACATTGCACATCAGAAGCAGATTTGAGAGGTGAGAGTATTACAAAATGGACAGCTATATAATTACGTACATCTTATTTATACTCCTGAATATTTTGTCCAGATTCCCGTCTGCAGAAAATTTGGTGGGTGCAACTTATAAAACATTTATGTGTGTGCATGTGTGTATACCACAAGTATACATACACATATGCCTATATAGTAATATATGTACATGTATACATGTAAGGCATAAATATGTGTTTTTTCTCTGTGTATATACAAATATGCACATGTATGCATATGTGTGTGTGTGTGTGTGTGTGTTCTGGTTGGCTACCAGCAGGTGGCATTTTGGTAGCAATTACTATACAGTGTCCTCTACTGCATCATTGGGGAAGACACAGTGTTTAGCAGAGATTCTCACATATCCACCTCTTCACTTTTGTTGGCCAGAAAAGCTATGGGCACAACTTATAGCTTGGGAGGAGTGGGGTTAGCTGAGGACAGAAAAATAACTGGAATGCTAGGTAGAGGTGATAAAATGCCATTTCCCAATAGTCTTCACAAGTAAAGCCCCACTCATTTCTAAGAATTTCTTTTCTTGTGTTGCTAAGCAGTAGGTCTTTTTTCCTGTGGGGACATTAATCTTATTTAATACACTTTTGGCAAATGTATGAAGGGCATCTGTTTCTTTACACAGTGAACCAAATTCTGAGGACTACCCATGCCTGTGTAATTTTGAGCATTTTTGTTCTCCAGTAATCTTTCTTCTTCAGTTAAAAAAATGTACTTCTTTATTCCTTTATGTCTCCATCGAAGTTGAAGTATTATGCAATGGATGGATGGCTGACCTTGGAGTCAGAAGAGCTGAGTTCAGTTCCTACCACTGGTACACAATCAGCTGTGTGATTATAAGAAACTCATCTAAAGTGTCACTTTTTATATGAGGCAATGCTTGATCAACACCCCCCTCTCCCAATCCCTGCTTCTATCTAACCCCCTCAGAAAAACCCTTGTATTTATTTTTTTATATATCTTATTTGTATACACATACTCATTACACATACACATAGGCTCAACTCTGAGAGCTTGGAAGGGACCTAAGAAATATCCTTGTAAATTCCTCTCATTTTAGAGATAAAGAGATTTCTTCCCAGAAAAGTTCATCTGAAGTCAGAAACTAGTTAATGAACAGAGCTAGAATAAGAACCCAAACTCTTTACATCCAGCATAGTGCACTTCCCCTTATACTAGCTCTGCTTTTCCTCTGTCTTCATTTTAATCACAATAGCTAGCAATTTTATATTGCATCATTTGATCTTCACAACTACCCTGGCAGATAGTTGCTATTATTATCTCCATTTTACAGATGAGAAAACTGAGGCATAGAGGGGTCAAGTGACTTGCCTAAGGTCACACAGCCAGTAAGTGCATGAGGCAGAATTCAAACTCAAATCTTCCTTACCCAAATCCGACACTCAATCCACTATTCCATCTAGTAACTGCCTGCCATTTTATAGATAGCTTTGTAATATAGCTTGTTTTGATACTATAAAACTAAAATATTGACTTCTCTATTTGAACTTCAGCTTATAAACTGTACCCCTCTCCCTGCTTACTCCCTATCTTCCCCTTCACTTCTGGTTTTCTATAAAGGTGAAGAAGCTGAGAAAGAAATCAAGAGAGCAGTGGTGAGCTAAGGAGTTACTCAGCTATATACAAAAGCCTTGTAAATGCTTCCCACAATTTTATTAGTCCACACTGTTTTATACAAGCCCATTTTCCAACCTCTAAGAGTTACAGGGATAGCCAAATAAGTATTCTTTACAATTTGCCTCACAATTATTATCAAACTGGTGGCTGGCTAGACTGCTGGGTTATTTATACCACAACACAAGTGTTTTTAGTTGTTGGGAAAAGAGGAGGACCTTTTTAGACTAGAAACTGAAAAGTGTGGAAAAATAGCTGTGGTGAAGGAAGGCTGGGGAAGTCAATGAAGTAGATAAAACACAGTTGAGGAGAGAAACTGAGTGAGGTGAGTTACTGTGGGGAAAGGACGAAGAGGTATTATTACAGAGTATAGATTTAGAGTTACTTTCAGATAATCAAAAGCTGTAGAGTGTTAGACTTGGAGTCAGAAAAACCTGAGTTCAAATTTTGCCTCACCTACTTATTAGCTTGTGTAACCCTGGGTAAGTCACTGACCCTCAGTTTCAATATAATTAAAATGGGGATAATAATGGCACCTAACTCCCAGGGTCGCTGTGAAGATCAAATGAAATAATCAATGCAAAATATTTTGCAAATGTTAAAGTGCTATGTAAATCTTAACTATTTTAATATAAGAATAGGAGCTGAAACTTTGATTTTGTTAGTATAGGGAACTCCCAGATAAAGAAACTCCTTCTACTAGTGTAGGTTGGCATCTTCTTTGTAATCTATAGTGTTAGAGAGTTGCTTAGAGCATTGAGAGAGATTAAGTGATTTGTGTAGAATCACACCAGGCTCCCCATCAAGTGTCCGAGGCAGTACTAGAACCCAGTGTGGTATCTGTGACAAAGAAAGAGACAGCAAAAACAGGAGTAGGAAACAAGGATAATGAAATTGCAAAATAAACATTTTGAGAGATTTACACAAAAAGCATAAGCTTACTAAGCCTAGTAAGACTCAGGATGGCATTAAAAAAACAAAAAACAAAAACCAAACAACTTGTTACAGTAATTCAACTTTAATTTTATCTTTAATACTACCCTCCCCCATCCTAACATGCCACCCTACCCCTGCAAAAGAGCAATATCAGACTGATTGAGCTATTGAAAAGACCCCCCCCCCGCCACCAGGGTCAGGTTTTTAAGAAGACTGTTCAAAAGCTGAGTTAAGGGAGGATCTCTAAGGGCGCAGGAGTCAGGCAGGAATTTGAAGCAAGAATCAGCCATGCAATGACCAGCCTTATAACTCCCCAGCCAATCAGAGACGGAGCAGGGTTGGACGCCTTTGGGGATTCCTTGCCTCTGATGATGGGCGTTCTGTGACCAGGTCAGTGAGTGGAGCTCAAATTAACTGGGTAGCAGTGTTTTTGCTTAGTGGGTAGAGGAACAGTAGTAGAATCCGCCACTTTATTCAGCTCTTCCGGTGGAGCCTCAAGTTGACTGCCTTGCGTGGAAAATCAATAAGGCATTTATAAAGCTTCATGAAAGAAAAGATTTTTTTGAAAGGGGAATATGTCGGTTACATGGAGAGATGACCCTGTGTGAAGGTGGGAAGGGTTCGAGTAAGAGGATTAAGAGTCAGTGACTACAGGGAACTCACGTCAGGGTTTTTGATTTATGTTCGTGTTCATGTAGTGAGCACTACCTGGAGAATAGCATTGTGCCTTTCAAAGTATATTGATGGAGCATTACACATACATGGCAGCTTTGGGAAGTGACTGGGCCATATTATGGTGAAGAATTCCAGGAGGGGATAGCTGATGAGCCATGTTTTCTTGTGGGATAGCCAGTCTGATGATTATGTTTAGACTAGATGATGTTTCAGCTGGCACTAGCCTCTCCCACTTATACAGAGATTGTCATAGTTTTTTTTTTTTTGGAAATTCCTGTGGAGCTAGAGTTACTGCTTTACAGCTTTTAGGTCTGAAGTTCTTTTTTTTTTTATCATGGACCCTTTTGGCAGACTGGTGAAGCCTGTAGATCCCTTTGAATAATATTTTTAAAATTCATAAAATAAAAACATAGAATTACAAAGGAAACCAATTATATTGCAATTGTTATCAGCATATTAAAAAAAAAAGCTCATAGACCCCAAGTAAAAAAAAAACCAAAACCAAACAAACCCTAGCTCTAAGGCCATGAGAAAGTAACTCTCCTTATTGTCTCCTTATTTTCCCCTATCTCTCTGCCACCCCCCTCCCCACGTATCTCACACCTGAAGTCCATATTGTGAGCCATGCAGGTCAGATCCAAACAGTAGCTTGGTACAATGTGGATGACACACAGCTTTTTCATTACCTTATGATATCTGGAAATATCAGTTTCCCTAGGTGAATAAGGGGCTTGGATGATGATTGATAATGGTGATGATGATGATGGCAATGATAACAAGAAAAACTTAAGTTTCCTTCTGTCTCGTTTGGTGGCTTCTTCTCCTCTTCCTGACCCATGAATATGGGCATTCCGTAAGGTTCAACTCCAAGCCTTCTTCTCTCTTTAATCTCTCTGGGCTTGAGTTTTTGTATCTACAAAATAAAGGGTCTGTATTATATGACCTCCAAGATCTCTACTAGCTCTGAAAGTATGGTGCTGTCTCTACTGGTAATCTCAACCACTCACAGTCTGCTCATAATGCTGGAAGGGAGCAAAAGGGCTGTCTAATTCAACACCCTTATGTGATGATGAAACTGAGGTACAGGGAAGTCAGGTGAGTTGCTTGAGGTCATATGGGTAATAAATGTGAGGTGAGTTTTGAATGCTAGACCTCAGACTTTGGTTATCACTTCTTCTATGTGGATGAATCCTTAAATCTATATCTCACCCCTTTGATTCTTGCCAGAGCCCTAGGTTCATAAAACCAACTGCTTTCTAGATACCATCACCTACATGCCATGCTAATACTTCCAACTTGACACTTTCAAAATTGAACTCTGTCTTCAGGCCAAAGCTCTTTCCAGTATCTCCCTCAAAGGAAAAGCATTCTTGCCAGATTGGAGGAAGGATGTACAGGGTAAGAGGAGATATTCAGTTTCTTTGTTGAAGTTATCCCATGTGAAAGATTTTTGACAATTTTGGAATTCATGTAAAAGAAGATACTGTTCTCCAAGTACGTGAAAGTATGTGAAATTGCAAAAACAGAAGTGCCTTTAGGCTAAATCTGCAACACAAATGTAGATCTGTGTCCCCAAATCTTTCTTGTGCCATGTTATATGATCTTCATTGCCAAAGCTGATTTTTCACTTGTGAGTGTGAAATGGGTTGGATTAGAATACAGAAGAATCTGTAGACCAAATCAGTATTTAAAACCTAAATCATTCTAAATCCCAGGAAATCTCCCTGTGACCTTTCTAATCATTAGGAAGTCAAGCCCTGACTGTATCCTTCCTTCCAAAGGAAGACATCTCTTCCATGAATCTCTTTTAGAACCTGGGGGAAAAAATGCCCTTGTACAGTTTCATTTGATTTAGTGGTCTGAAAATTAGAAAATGAGGTTGTCTGATATAGGTGACACCCTGCAGTGACTTTGCAGCAGGGGACTCCCACTGAGTAGCAGCCACAACAGCAGTTACACCCCTATTCCCCTCCTCCTCTCCCTTCCAAATCAGCAGTGTTTCCAGCATTATGGGGAGCAGCAGTAAGGGCTGCTTTTCTCATACTGAAGCTCTCCTGCCCCAGGCCACCTTCCTATGACTGTCACCCTATCAATGCACAGTAATTGCCACCCAGTCACCGAGTCATCACCTCCTGCAAAACAGCAGATGGGTTAACTGACTCAAGGTCACTCAATGAGTCAAAAGCAGAGCTAGGGTTAAATCCCCTAGTCCCCTGATTCCTAAACTAGTGCTCTAACAAATATATCTGCTAGTGTTCTACCAGCATTTCTACTTCTAGGGGAAAGAGCTCATTTAAACAATTCCAGACTTATTAAACCAGGTTTGCACCCATTAAAAAAAATTGAAGACCTTGGATTGCTCACACATTAGTTATTGTGCACATCTACAAGAAATATGTACCAATTATATTGTCTTTTAAATGCTGCATTTTTGTCGTATTAGATTATAATCTTTGTACAATTTCTTACATTTTCTTGAGCAGAATTAAAATGAGAAATTAAAAAAAAGTTTAAAGGGTTTACCTTCATTTTTAAAAGGAATACTATATTTTTAAATCTCTGTTCAGTGACTTCATATGGAAATTGTCACTCAAGTCAAGTAACTCTTTGATTATATTTGAGGAGAGTGAGAATGTGGTTAATTGACATCTGCAGATAATGCAAAAATATTTTTAGTCTCTAGTTTCATTCTATTCACCAAACCTTTCATTAGGGTTACTTAAAATGGAGCATAATTGATTCTTGGGTTTTACTTCTTGCTTTTATCTACCTGGGTAATGGAAGTGCTCAGGAATGGTGAGTTTGCAAAAAGGAATCAGAGGCAGGAGAGAAAAATAATGCAGGCCCTGTAGAATCTGGAGTTGGCTTCATGTATATATAGTATGCCAAGATGAACAGAAGTGATTGTGAATGACAGGTTCTAGGGGAATCCTCTGATGGGCTAAGAGAGTGGAAAACAACTAGAGGCAGCATGATACAGTGGATAGAGCCCTGGACTTGGAGTCAGGAAGACTTGGGTTCAAATTACATCTCAGATACTTACTGGTAGTACAATCTTGAACAAGTAAGCCACTTAACCTTTTCAGAACTGCTCAGCTTCTTCAACTGAAAATTAGCAGATTTGATTCCATGGCTTTCCAAGGACCCTTCCAGCTGTAAATTTATTATCCTCTGATCTAAACTTCCAGAAACTTAGAAGTTAAATAATTTATCAATAGAATTATAAGAAATGGAAGGAAAGTGATAGAAGTGAAAATACCTATTGACATCTGAGATCAGATCTCTTTTTACCATATTTCTAAATGGCCATAACTATACCTCTTGATGACAAAACACACATACACATAGGTATACAATTTCCTCTTAAGCTATTGCTCAGTAAAATGGGAGTTTTCATACCAGTTAATAATAATAATAGCTAGCAAGTATATAGTGCTTTAAAGTTTGCAAAGTGCTTAACATGTGATATCTCAACATATCCTCATAACAACCCAGAAAATGGAGAGAAAGTGACTTGCCCTGGGAAACAGAGCCAGTATGTGTCAGAGGTGGGACCTAGAACCAGAGACCTTCTTGTTTCCTGTGCCAGCTCTCTATCTTCCATGTTGTCTTTAAAAATTCATTATATTGAACCTAAATTCTTTATGCTTAAGGGTTATGTATGTGTGTTCTTTTTAAAAAAACCTTAGTGGATATTGAAAAGAACTGGTCACTGTTTTCTGTGTAATCTTGCTCAAAGAGGTACTTTTAAAAAATCAACTAAAATATGTAGATAATAGGTTGTTTTGATTATATATTTAGTCTTGATCAGCTGCTGGAATATTTCACTGTGATTTAAAACTCCTTGAATTTCAGCTTACGACCCAGAGTTTCTTTGGAACAAGCAAAACATGCTAAAATAGCAATTACTCTTGTAATAGCGAATAGCTGAAAGTTCCTGAATTTTTGATGCTCTTATTTTAGATTTGATTTTCAATATGTTTTTGATTGCCTCTTTTAAAGTTCTGTACATTTTCTGATAGTTTTTCTTAATTTTATTTTTCAACATGAGTATAGTTTTAAGCTCATCAGGAAAAGGCACAAGGGAGTTGATGGGATATGGTGGAAAAGAAGCAAATGAATTGCTCTACCATTTCCTTGTTATAGAATTACATCTTTTTCTTGAGAAGGCCATCCAAACCAGAGTCCTTTTTAGAATCTCAATTTTTAAATCTTCAGATAATACCTTTTTTTCCATGTGAACCTGTATGATAGATTAGTTTACTACCCACCTCAACTTGACTTTTGGGGAGATGGAATTATTGATCAGCAGGTTTTATCAGCTGTCTTGCTACTGAATTTTAAGGTCCTCTCATCTTTACCTTTTACCCTGCCTCTACCCTCCCTAGAACCTCAAGCTTATGGGAATAACCTAGTTCTTAGGCCTTGGCATCTCTCCTCTCCCTGCCTCCCACTTTACAACTATACTCTTGAATCCTGTAGAGTATTCCATTCACCCTTCAGCTGAATTCTTTTATGTATGTTGTGTTTCCCAATTAGAGAGTGAAGTCGTGGAAAGCAGGGACATCTTACTTTATTATTTTTTTTTAACATGCATCCCCCGTGCTTAGCACAGTGTTTTGCATGTAATAATCAATCAGTTTTTTCATTCATTTTAATTCATGTTCATAACTGAAAAGTAGCTGAATTTGGCATCAAAGGACCTGAATTTGAGTTTGCCTCTATCATTTCCTGCCTTTTGAACTGCAAATCACTTTACATCTCTAGGAAGTGAGAGGGTTAGACTGGATGACCTTTAAAGTCTCTATCTAAAACTATGATCCTATGTCCTAGATATGGAGTAGTTTCAATTCATGGGGCCAATTATCAAAGTATGTATAATATGATGATTTATATAAACTTACTGGCTATGACTGGATCATTTGACAGAAATCTAGAGGATGAACTTCAATAGTGACAAGAGTTCATTCATATTTTACCTTAATTACAGGTCTATGTTTGCTGTGGGGTATTTGGGAGTATCTTTTTATTGGAAGATGTCAGAGACTCAGCTGGAAGTCTCCCTCTTCCCTGGGTACTTATATTTGTACGTACACCATACTGATTTCTGGGATTCCATCAGTTCAGAATGCTTGCAGAATGACCTGCTTAGTTACCTTAGTTTATCTACAAGATTGTTGCATAAAATCCAGCTTGGCCTAATTTGGGAGCTGTTTCTTCACTCTTGTCTGGGGACAAGTTCCTGTTTGTGCCTCTTAATGATGACCCTGCAACCTGACCATGTCATTTACCAACAACGGGTCTTATTTTGAAAGGATATGCTTGCACTTTGAGAGGTGCTTTAGAATTTTTTCAGAGGACTCAAGTAGAAACAGGAATCCTCAGGCTTATTTTTTTTTACCTGTTCTGACATTTCTCTCCCTCTTTTTCTCACATGCACATGAACACACACACCCAAAAAAAGGCATAGGCACACACACATGATAAACATAATGTAACAATATTAGAAATCAATAGTGTGTGTTTTATTGTATACAGTACCTAAAATATACAACGGGGTGACTTACATAAATCATTTATTCCCAGTCATGATTGATGACCTCATAACTCACAAGTGACGGAGCAAAGCAGAGCCACAAACGAGTTATGAAATGTCATCAATAACGAGTGGAAACAAATGATTTATCCAGTGTCTCAGCCCATTGTGTGTTCAGTTTATGCAACAGTGGCTAATGATGAAAACACTGAAAATGGGTGTAGCTTCTATTGAATCCTTTGTACATATTCACACACACACACACACACACAAACACAACTTTCTTCCTATAGTACTTTACATTAGGTTAATGTTTATTGATCATAAAGAGAGGTTAGAGCAGGTATGTAGGAGGGTGGAGTTGATGGAGTCTTTATGTGTTCATGTTCTTCTGGAAAATCCCTTCTTGGGACTAGGTTCTTTCTGGGAGGAAAAGAAAACCTATCCCTTCCTAGCAAGTAAAACACCCACAAAGGAAGGTCTCTACAGGGATCACATTGCTTCTTCTTTACTTTTGCTGCAATTCTGAGATACATTTACAAGACTTTTAGAAGCTCAAAGAGCATGTGCTTTCATCATTAGTTAAATTCATGCCACATCAGTGCTATGAGGATAAATGAGAGACTATATGAGTAGATTATGTGATGGAAAAAAATGCAAGATGTGCTTTGAGCTCCTCAAAAGAAGGATGCTATTCTATATTCAAAATAGCTTTAGCAGTTTTCCTCTAATTGGTATCACTAGTCACACCATTCAGTGCCCTGCCAGGTCTCATACACATTGTCTGAGGTTATTAAGAATTTGTAAGGAAATAAACAGGGTCAGAATGCAGAAATAGCTTAGCTAAGTAATTATGAAGATTCATATATCGATTGAAAATGCTAAACACAAAACATAAGTCTTACAAAGTGGCCTATGTATATCGGCAAAGCTGCACAGATCTGAAGGGGCAAAAGAATTATAAAACTTTTCATGTTTCTTAGCAATTTAGAGCTAGAAAACGATTTTAAACATCACTTAATCATCCTACAGATATGGCCCCAATAGGTTAAATGACTTGTCCAGGGTCATATAATGGCAGAGCCATGACTAGGAGAACTTAATTCTTCTCATTCTAAGTCCCATGCTCCAGTGCTATTTCTACTTTCTGTCCAGCTTTCCTGAGCATGTTCAGGATAAACTGATGAGCCAACAATGTTCACGTTTTCCTTCCAAAGCATTAAATTGTCAACTTTTTTTTTTAAACAGAAAAAGGTTAAACTATTTTCAGTGTGAAAACTTGCAGCTTTAGAAAATCAGTGGGGATCTTCCTTCTTCCACAGCTTTAATGTGGATTTTGTTTAAATCACTAACATGGCGTCAAGTTTACATGTCCTCCAATGAGGTCATTGGAATACTTTCTTCCAAGAGATTTTTTTCATTGCCCAATCACTACTCCTTCATATTCCATGGAGTCAAACAGTGGCATCAAGTGATTAATTAGTTCAAAAAATGTTCATCCTCTAGGAATACCTTGTTAGGCACATTCCAGGACTTTAACAAAGAAACATATTGCTTGTGTTTACAGGTGGTGGTATGCAGAATATAGATTGGTTCTCAGTTGCACAATGAATTTGCCATATCGACAGGAGTTATTTCTATGACCCAGTTACAAGAGAGCTGCATATTTGCACTTAATCATGGAGAGTAAAGATGTTAGGATTTAATTTTGGCATTATTAATGAAATCTCTACTTTGCTATATCAGATACAATGCATTAGATATAAAATATACCTATATACTCATGTATGTTATGTATATGTGTATTTATAGGTATATCTAAAGGTATAGAGAATAGAACTGTGATTTTTTTTTTTTTTTTTTGGTATAAGGGACTGCTAGATATGGAAACTCCCCACAAAGGCAGGTCCAAACTTTCTCTGCAACTTATAGTCTTAGCGAGTTGCCTAGAGCACTGAGAGGTTAAGTGATTTGCCCAGGGTCAAACAGGTCCCTATGGATCTCAGTGACAGCCTGTATTGATAGCCTGTGTAATTTTAATGCAAATGATCCAGAAAATGAATACCACTCTGTAGCTCAAGAATTTTGATAGTTTGCTTGGACAAATTTTACAAGGTCTAGCTAGCACTGAACCAGCCTTCCATATAGGGATATTACACACCAAAATTTCCACACAGTTTGGTCCCTTGAATTTATGTTTTTCTTACCAGTGTATACATCAACTTCAGTGATAAGGTAAACTTCCATCTTTAAAATTTATTACAATGATGATTTTTTTTAGCATGTTTGGAAATTACTGATCTAGTCTGGAGCCAAATTCATGCCTTAAATAAGCATATTTAGTGATGCCAGGAGATTCTGAAGAAGACATCTCCAAAAAAAAAAAAGAAATCAAGAAATCTAGGTCCTTAGTCTTAGAATCATGGGCAAATGTCAAATGAATATAGTTGGGTTATGAGATTCAAAATTCAGAAGTGGAAGGGACCATCTTTAATGTCATTTAGTCAGAAACTGATGCCCAGAGAGGCTAAATGATTTGCCTAATGTCACACAGATAAGAAATGGCAGAGTCAGGGTTACAATCCTGGGTCCATTGACTCTGAAGCCAGCATTTATTCCCCTTGCATCATGCTACTCAACTTAAGTTGAACAAATGCATTTTCTGGTATGTGAAACAGCTGATTGGTTATTTCTAGATTTAAGTACCAACAAATGGATTAAATCAGGAGCAATGTTGTGCCTAGGCTGCCTCTATTACGTAGGGAGTGAATTTTAACCCCTGGTTTGCTGGGATATCAAACCAATCACCCAGGTCAGTCTGGGTGAAGGGATGAGACAGAGAAAGACATGGAAATTTGAAGCAAATAACAGCAGTGACAGGACTGTGGTCAGGCTATGATGTGGAATATAAATAAACAGGAGGCTTAAGAAGTCATGTTCATAATCGAAGGAATAGGAGCTGGAGCCCTGAGAGGCCAAGTCTCATCAGCACATGGACATGAGAGTCAAGAACAGATAGCAAAAATAGGAATCATTAGGGAAAGCAGAGAAGTCAAGAGTAAAGCCAAAAAAGTGGTCAGTAGACAGATAGAAAGATAAAAGGGCAATGTTACTTGAGGCTGGCTTTGGCAGTATTTCTATTTATATCTAATTGGCCTGGGCTATTCATACCTCCTTCTGTTCCTTAAAAAGTAAGTGTCATCAGGTACTTGGATCCAAAGAATACAGAATTTAACTAACTTCAGTAGAACATGCCCTAGAGGTTTACATCTTTTACGAGGCCTGTGACTTGAGGGTATTTAGAACGAGAACACATTCTATAGATATTATCAAGAACTTAACATGTGCCCAATATTATGCAAGGTACAGAGGAAGATGGGGTAAAAGAATCGATAGACAGTGTGGTAGAATTGTAAGTGAATAGAACCAAGAGTGATGAGAGATCTATTCATGATTCGGCCATTAACTTGCTGAATGAAATTGGAGAAGACACTCAACTTCTTTGGAATTTGATTCCTTTATCTGCCAAAACAGAACCATTGCTCTGATCTTTGAGTACCCCTCTATGTCTAAAATTCTTTTGAGTTGAAGGTCAAGAACACACTGGGGACATAAAACAGGACAGGATTTGAAATTTTAACTTGCAATATACCAGTTCAGATTTCTTTTCTTCTTCTCTACTGCAGGGGTGTGTGTGTGTGTGTGTGTGTGTGTGTGTGTGTGTGTGTGCACGCGCGCATGTGTGTGTGTGTTCTAGGGGGTATTGTTGAACTCCAGGGCATGCTCAAAACAAGTGTTATTGTTAATGTTACTCCTGTGCTCACAGTGCTCATTATGGAGCTAGCAGAGAAAGTCAGCGCTAACCTTTATCATGTTTGCTACTGCCTAAGAGAGATCTCATGGGCAGGATGTCACCTTTAATCTTTTCCTGTTTCCATTATATATTTTATTGAGCTCCTTTAATTGCAGCCATGAAAGTGTCAAATAAATAGATTAAAGCCTGCCAATATTTATTTTAAAATGTACTACTGTTTCTAAACTTGGGAGAGCATTTTTCTTTTATTCCCCTGGGAAATGAAGGCAACTATGGGCCATACTTTATTTTTTTTTCCTTATTGCCACTGTATACACATCATGGTACAACATTGTAAATTTTGCCCAAGTAGATTTCGCAAAAAAGTCATTTGTACTGAAAAAAATCTGTTTTTTTTTTGTTTTTTTTTTGTTTTTTTTTAAGGAAGAATGGACCTCTTCTAGTGGAGAGGTAGTTTGAGTTTATTTTTTCCTTATTAGTGATTTTGATAGTTAATCTTTGTATTTCCTCATTGGGAAGTTTACCAGATGCTACTAAAAAGGTATTTCTTTCTCTATCACTCATAGTTGTAGGCATTTGATGTAGTTAAATTGTTTCTCATAAATCTGCGTTTAGCACTCCATGTTGTAGAGTCTTAACTAATTATTTGGATATTAACAATGAATTTCTGCTGAATTTCTTATGTCCTATAAATAGTAGAGATGCATAATTTAAAAGCATGTTATGAGACTGTAAGCTCCTTAAGGTCAGGGAGAGTGCTTTGTTTATTCTTGTCTCCCTCAGTGCCTACTACAGTATACCACACACACATATGAAGTGCTTAATAAATGTTGAATGATTTAATGAATTCATTGATGATTGAAAGAACCATCTGAGATAGATAACTACAGTTTAGCAAATACCTTTTGTCTTCCTTTCCTTTGCCTTTCAACAAGGTTTGGTGATCCTCACAAACTAGGTTGGGCAAATTCCCGTAAAATCAAGTTTTTCAACAGTTAATTTCAAGGGTACCATTCACAGCTATAGCTGACTGTCTAATTCATGCTTTGGAAAAGTGCAAAAATATAGTTTATTCTATCGACCTTCAGGGCATTGCACGACACATATCCTTTTGGATTTCAGCATAGAATGAATTCTGCATATAATAAAAGTGACAAGGCAGAAACAATACATCATAGGATCATAAATTTAGAGCTGCAAGGTACCTAAAAGACCATCTAGTTCAACTTCTTCAGTGTGTAAATGAGGAAACTGAGATCCAAAGAGATTAATTGACTTGTTCAAGGTTACACAGCTAGTAAGCATCAGAGGCAGGATTTGAACCCCAGTCCTCTGACTCCAAAGCTGATGCTCTTTGTGGCATGTTATTCTATTAGTAGTAGTGGTGGTAGTGGTGGTGGTGGCAGTAGTTGTAGTAGGAGGGCCTTCCATAAATGACATACACATGAACTCAACCATCAGTATGCCAAAAAAGAAACATTAAGTATATAACTAGGTCATATTTTAAATAGAATTAGATGGGTTTATGACCATGATACAAAACAAGGTCACTAACACCAGAAATTTTAGAGGGTTATCCTTAAGGAGCCTAGACAGATTGATTTGTTCCTGAAAACAGTAGGAAATGTTACAAACTGTACAATATATCACTACAAAATGCAAAAAATTACAACTTGCTGACCACCTAGAAAAATGTGTTTTGGTAACCAGAATTATATGCCAAAAGGGATCTATCCTTTAAAACCACCAAGTGACAAATGTCTGATTGCAGATAATACCATTTACTCTTAGAATCTTTGGCTAAAGTCCTCTCAGGTGTTCATAATATGGACCTTCAAAAATTTTGAGAACAAGAGTTTAATGCATATTGTGAAATGAATACTCATAATCTTCAAATCATGTAGAATGCAAAGCTTTTGGTTCACATAGACTTAGGGGAAGAAATCAAAACAATGTGGAAACAAGATGAAGTATGTTCCCACTTTTCTATCTGGTTTTTTTGGAGTTGTACTGAGGATATCCTTAGTGATGAGTTTAGATCCCAATACTAACATTTAGTTACAAAGAAACAGTAATTTTAGGCATAATATTATGCAAATAGCTTGCAGAACACTAAACATTGAAAAAATAAGAATAGTAGGATACTGGCTTGTTTCAGGATGATTTTTATTTGTACTCCATCAAGTAAGATGAGAAGAAAAGGACGATGATCTTAACAATATCTCACCTTTATAGTGATGAATAGCAAACCTGTGGGTTTGAAGAGATTCTCCTTGATTTTTTCATACCTTCAGGAAATGTGATGTCCCCTTTGTTAGAGCTTATGTTTCTTTAATGTGTGGTTTCTTGGGATATGTCAGATAAAAAAAATTAAGAAGGTAATAACTTTAGAGTTGGAAGGGATCAATGATCACCCAATCCATGTCTTATTTTACAGATGAGGAATCTTGGACCAGAGAGGTGAAATGTTTTGTCTAAGGTCACACAGTAGAGTCAGGATTTGAGACCCAGTATCCCAACTCCAAATCCAGCTCTCTTTCCATGATACCACAGTCTCTGTAGAAATTGCTCATTTGCTCCTTTTCTGGCTGGGCAGCTCTATTACAAAGAGTAATCCTAATTCCTCATGAAATGGATTCCAAATCCTCCTTTTTCCCTTGAAGTCAGTGACTCAACTTTGAGTTATCTGATGACATCCTACATGTGGTTCAATTTTCATCTGTGTATAAAATGGTAACTAGTTTGTCTCTCAGAATAACTTGAGGGTGGGTGTCTGTAGGGAGAGCAGAGATCTACCTGTTTTAGGTTTATTTGTTATTTGGGCTATAATAATCATACTACTGTTTTGTGGAACTATTGTGTTCTTTGCTTCTTCCAAGCTCCTTACATTTTTTATCTCATTTGGTCCTGATGATAGCTCTGTGATATACATTAAGTGAGCATTATCTCTGTCTTATGGACAGGGAAATTGAGAAACAGAGCCTAAGGACACACAACCAATTAGTGATAAAGTCAAGACTGAGAGACCAGGGCATAGTATAGTGAGTGCTCTTTCTAGTTGAACATGATGCTTCTCAATTGCCATAGTTGAAAGGCTGTACTTCTTTTTGACTCACTACTCAAATATTATGCAGTATAGAGGTCTTGCTTCCATAATTCAAAGCTCTGTCATTTCATCACTGCAGGTACTTCAATTCAGATCAATTCAAAATGTATTTCGTAAGTGCCTATTTTGTGCAAGAACGCTGACATAGTTCACAACTCATATATGTCTTCATGAGTTGCAGTGCCCTGTCCTCTTAAAGATCCCCTCCCCAGCATTGCTGCAGATAACTTGATAATGAGACTCCCTGACTCTGTATTTAGGCTGGTCCTTGAAAGAAAAGATGTACAGTCTATTATTGGGCTGCTCCAGCTTGGCAGAATGTGACAGAGCTCCCTTTCTTATGGCTTAGTCTTTGAGAATCCAGGGTCACCTCCATGCTGCACGAACATTTGAAAGGATTTTAACAAAAGATGGTATGGGTCTGGACCGATGAATTTGTTAGTGCAGGGTACTTCCAATGAAGAGATTCCTTCTAAAAATGAAGATTTGAATCTGCTTTGTAACTTGTAGTCTTAGTAAATACAAACATTAGTAAGTAGCATTTATATAGCATTTATAGTTTGCAAAATACTTTATAAATATTATTTCATTTCATCTTCATAACAACCTTGGAATGTAGATGCTATTACCGTCCCCATTATACAGATGAGAAAATGGGTAGATAGAGGTGAAGTGACTTACCTAGGATTACATAGTAAATATCTGAGGCAGGATGTGAACTCAGGTCTTCCTGATTCTGAGTCCTGCACTCAATTCACTGTACTACCTGGATGCCTTGGTGGAAGATGGGGGTGTCAAATTGATAAATGTAGCAGTATTAGATCTTCTAATATAGAAGCTTGGTCTACTAAATAATTACCACTTAACACTTGAGTGCTCCCAACATGCTAGATCATGTATACAGCATTAGAAAGATGAGCTTGGTTCTTCCTATCTTAACTATTATGTCAAAATACAAAATTCTCTAATGATTCCCACCTCTCTAATAAGTCTGGTAAAGACCATCCTTTTGTGGCAAGGACGATCCCTGTGCTTGTTTCAATTCAATTAAATAAATATTTATTAAGCACCTACTATGTGCCAGGCCTTGTGCTAAGCACTGGGGATACAAACAAGAAATGGAAAGACAATACTTGCCTTCAAGGACCTTTTGATCTAATAGGGGAAGAGAACACAAAAAAAGGAAGCTGAAAAGCTGGAGGTAGGGGAGGGGGTGCCACCAAGGGGCATGATGGGCCTTGGTTACTGGGCCATGATGTTCCATGGAGAGAAAACAGAGCCTGGTCATTGATGGAAATGAACAACTATTTACAAAGTTGTAAGCCCTCTATAAAGCCTTTATAAAGAAATACTTAGAGAGGAATCAACTGCTCTGTCCTTCAGTCAGATAGAAGGGAATATTTTCTTTGATTTTCTAGTACAGGTACAAGGGCCATAGAGAGATGGTGACTTGTACAAAGTTATCACTTGGTTAATGATTGAGAAAACTGGGACTTGATGGTCTTCATTCTTAGCTGAGAATAAATATATTTAGATTAAAAAGGTTCTCAAGCCCAGTGTTGGTTTTTTTTTCAATTGTCAACTCCCAGGAAATAAATTTCTTTAGTTTTGTTTTAAATTGAGAAAATAACACAACAGACAATTTTAGCACTCCTTTAGTTGAGGGGATGGTAATGCACATGTTGAAAGCTTTGCTCTTGTTGGGGAGTAGACCCAGAAACAGAATGAGGAAGTGATTTCATGCTCTATTTCCCTGAACACTTTGGCACTGTTTTGATGAGCACTGAAATGTAAACCCAAACTGCAGTTCTCTCAGACTGACAACAGTAACTGGGAAAGGGAAGCAGATCAAGAGGTTATATATTCAGGAAACTTTTTTCTTTTCAAGTTTTCAAAAGTTATATTTGTTTTGTTTTGTCTTTTTGGTCAAGAAATAAATGAGGCTAATCTCCTTTGTTCAGCTTATTAAATGTTTTGAAAAGAGCAAATAAGATGTAGATTATTAGCAGAATCTGCCTTAATATAAATATTGCCTATATTTAGTTCAAAATAGTATATTAAAAATGTGTTTCACCTTTGTTGAGCTCATATTGATTGAGTTAAAATAATTATCAATACCTCTATTTAAGTAGTTTTAAATAGTGAAACTATTATATTAACATAATTATTTTGAACTCACTGTTTCTCAACTCAGAGATTAAAAAAAAATGTCGTTGTTTAGTTGTTTTGGTCATGCCCTACTCTTTGTGACCCTATTTAAAGTTTTTCTTGGCAAAGATACTGGAGTGGTTTGCCATTTCCTTCTCCAGCTCATTTTACAGATGAGAAATCCGAGGTAAACAGGGTTAAGTGACTTGCCGAGGGTAGCACAGCTAGTAAGTGTCTGAGGACAGATTTGAATTCAGGTCTTCTTGACCCCTGACTCTGTGATTTATCCACTGAACCACCTAGATGCCTATTTTAAAAATTAGATTAATTTGAAAAGCTCAAATCAACTTACTTTCCATACTAGGACAACTCTTCCTTGATGGTTTACCTGGTGCAATAGAAAGAATGCTGGATTTGGAGACAGATGACCTGGGTTCATTATTCTGGCATGGCTGTTTATTGTTTACTAGCTGTATGGCCACAGGAGAGTCATTTAACTTCTTGAAATATTGGTGTTCTTGTACATAAAATGAGTATAATAATACCAAAAGTATACATCACTGTGATAAATAAGATCCAGCTTAGTGTCCAAAGAAGGATTCCCAGTGATTGTGAGCTCATATGTATGTTCCCATTTGTGGATAACATCATGTTGATTATATCAAGTCCCAAAACATTGAGGGACTCATTCAAAGGCATTTGACCTATCCATCCACATAGGAAAAAACAAAACAAAATAAAACATTATTTCCCAGATTCCGACATTAGTCTGAATGGACATGCTATAGAATTTATCTAACAGTAATTATACTTATCTGAGCAAAATAAGTGAATGAATGAATTTATTAAGCACT
This sequence comes from Vombatus ursinus, assembly GCF_900497805.2. Classification (NCBI taxonomy): domain Eukaryota; kingdom Metazoa; phylum Chordata; class Mammalia; order Diprotodontia; family Vombatidae; genus Vombatus; species Vombatus ursinus. Next base: position 22,738,880 of record NW_020940360.1, read on the forward strand.
TACTACATGCCAAGAGCTGTGCTGCATGTTTGGGATACAACTCAGTAAAAAAAAAAAAACAACAGAAAATCACTTCTCTCAAGGAACTCACAATCTAGCTATGGAAGAAAATACATATAGAGGAATACAGGTGAATGGAATGGCCCAGAGGTCCTAAGGATACAACCAATCCTTAAACCCAGATGTTCTTAGAATGTATCACTGTATATATCTAATTATGAAATGGCCTATGGAGAGCAAAGTGGAATTGAGGTCCTGCTTGGCACCAGTTGAAGCTGGATACCCAATGGTGTTGGTTGTTGCCTGCTGGTGAGGAGAGGGGTGGGGTAAGGATGGACATAATGACCTGTGCCCAAAATTGAAAAGGAAGATGAGGGTGAACTGGATTGTTTTGGGGAAATGGTAAAATACTTTTGCTGACCCTAAGATTTACCTAACAGCAAAGGTTCTGCTTTCAATATAAGCATTTTTATAAGGGTTGTTGTATGGTAATGAGATGTGGAATAGCATTGTCAATGAAGAACTTAAGATGTTCATCATTTCTTTTAATGCAGTATAAAATAAATCAAATTTGAAAAAAAGAACCTAAGATGAGTATTTCACAGAAGGCAATGGGAATGTGCATGGCATATGTGACCAGCTAGTAACATAGAGCTATAACATTTAACCAGTGAGGACCTCTGAAGGAGAAGAGGAATAAGGATGTCATCAAAGAATTGAATTAAAGAAAAGATAGTCTATCCATGTTGTCAGAGCAAAGACTGACAAATGGATGAACAGAATATTCTACTGGTATCTTTATGAGGTTGGGAGAAAGTGAGGAAGATGTGCAGGATGCGGGGTGGATCCCTTGTAGGGAACTTTTGGATGAATATGGATGAGAGTCACACAAGATGGAAAGGTATCCAAAAGGTTGTAATATTCATGGTTGTAGGGATCTGACAGACTGATGAGATCACAGATCCATTTGAGTATTATAATTAGAATAATACACCTATGTGACTTGGGGCAAATCACTGAACTTCTCAGGGTTTTATTTATAAAATGAAGGGACTGAACTAGTTGACTTTTAAGATCACTTACAACTCTAAGCTTAAGATCCTGTTATTTGTGCATGGGCTCTATTTTCCTCATTTGAGTCTTAATATATACTGAAAAGTGTATGTTAGCATTGATGGGGACATATTTATATCTCTGTGAATAGTCCTTTTTAGATAGATTTTCATTGATACCTTTAGTTTTCACATCATGTATATTTGCCATCCTTTATTTCTTCCTCTCTCCCTCCTAGAGAGCCATCCCTCAAATAACAAAGAATTTTTAAAAAGAAAAATCAGCAAAACCAGTGAACACATGAAGAAAATCTGATGTCATATGCAATGTTCTGTATCTGTGGACCCTCACCTCTGCCAAGAAGCAAGAGAAAGTGTTTTGGGGGTCTGCAAGAATAGCAGAACAGAACCTGAAATTAGCCAACACCATCTGGTCTTTTGAGTTGTTTCAACCTCAAACAGGCAAAGTACAAATAGATCCCAAATTTGTGATCACCAATATAGAGGTCATAGTTAGCATGACATTTTGTTGTGGCTACTGTAAGAGAGAGAAGCTGGTGGTAATGAAGAGGTCTAGAGGTTTGCGGTTTGAACAGACCCCAAGATTGTGGCACCAGACCCTGCCTGAAAGAATTCAACTCAAATCTTCTTCCAGCCAGGGGAAAAGTTTATTACAGATAAATCACATAGGCCAGGTGATGCCCATAAAGATGAGTGGGCATGAGAAAGGTTCAGCCTCTAGGCATGAGAGATTCTCAGCATTAAATGGGGGCCAGGGTGGATCTTATATACACTAAAGTAACTTTGGGTGGCCAGAGGAAGGGGGGGTGGTTGGGAAAAGGGTCTAGGTGAGAATTCCATTTGGAAGGTCTGAGGGATTGAATAAACAATGGGAATAGATAATGAAGGGAACTGGAAGGAGGAAGTTTGAAAGGCATATGAATAAGATCAAAAGGTTGGGCCAGGGCTTTTAAAGAGAGGTAAGGGGAGTAGATAAGGAACCTAAAAGTTTAAGGGTGTTCTGGGACCCATAGACAAATGGGAGCCAGATTCTTTTTAGGGCTAGGGGCAAAGGTGAATCTAAAAGTTTAAGGGTGTTCTGGGACCCATAGACAAACAAGAACAAGATTCTTTTTAGGGCTAGACAGGAAGGCACATCTAAATAAGATCAAAAGGTAAGGCTAAGGCTTTCAAAGGGAAATAAGGAGCTGGGGCCTGTAGAGCCAGATTCCCTTTGGGGCAAGGGGTGAGGATCTTGACTTGGGCGGATACCCTGATACCCCATCAGTAATAGCAGTTAGAGGGCCAGCCTTGAAGCTGAGGAGGTCTGGGTTCCTGGTTTTGACAAATACTAACTAACAGTATAATGATGAACAAGTCACTTAACTCTCAAGAATGTCCAGGTGACTTTATCAGACCCTCAGTTACATATTAATTGCTGATATTCAAGGGAGACTTTCTTTATTGAGGAGTCCCCACAACAGTAAAACATTTTCAGACAAAATTTATTCATCAAATAATATTACACTAATAGAGGCTTGTGGAAGAAATTAGAAAAGAACATCAAATCCAATGTTTGGTTATTAATACACTAATAATATTTAACTTTAATGAAGTGATGAAATTGTCAAACACAATATGATTCAAATGTAATGGGGCTATGACTTCTGCTTCCTGACCTCTGTAATCAAGACTTGGAATCCTCCCTAGTAGAAGAATGACTTGTATCTGGGACTTGACATTTTTTTAAAAGAAAAAAAAGAGCTCATTCAAAGGACAATCAAAGTTCTAATGTTTAAAAATAATTAGAATAAAAGAGTAAAAAGAAAACTAGACTGAGATTTGAATGCAGATTGATCCTGGGATTGTTTCTACTAAATGTTCCATGATGCTTTTCAAATTCTTGTGGTTATCTCCCTTCCTCTGTATGCTTCTTCTTCTCCCTCCCTCTCTTTCTGTCTGTATCTTTCTTTCTCTCTCTGCTTCTATCTTTCTCTCTCTCTCCTTTTCAACCTACAGGAGCATTGAGATGCCCTATAACACCTTTATCCCTCTTCTCCCTACTTTGAGAGAACAGAGAAGCCTGTTCTCATATGCCTGATTGTGGGAGTTCTGAGGTTGTAAGATGCTGGAATTCAGGGGACTGTGTTGGACCATTTAGGTAGTGATGTCAATCTCAAATAGAAATGATACTTTCTGGTGGTATATTGACTTAGAAAAGCACAAATTAACATTATAGATATTTTATTGTATTCTTATTTATTTTGTTAAACCTTTCCCAATTATATTTTAATCAACAAATTTGATACTTCTGAATTGTAGAGTATCTCACTTCTAATTAAGGAGATGAGCTTATTCTATATTCCCTTTTTTGAACTCCTCTTTTTTCTTTGAGTCCTCATCTCTCAGGGTTTCTTTCTATACAACAGTGGATCTCAAACTTTTCTCAGTGTGTGTGCCCTTCACTTTAAACAAAACTTTGGCAGATCCTCAGAAATTATTCTTTAATGCCTATTTACAAACAACATTAGGTTGTTGTTTTTATTAAGCAAACAAACAAATAAGCAAACATACTTGGGGTGTTTCAGGGTTCCTAACAGCACAGTTTAAGAGACCCTGATCCAGAGATAAGAATCAGGATAACTGAAGCCTATTGAATCCTGATGTATTAAAGCTATTTTTAATGTCCTTCCTTACCTTTCCTACATATTGAAAGAAGTAGGGCTGGGAGGAAGTGAGAGTAAAAATTCAATACAAATGGGAAAACTGTGGACTTCACGCATCATATGCAAAACTGTATGAACTACTGAACTGAATGTCTCCAATTTGGCAAGTAAGTCTGAGAAAGACAATTTTAAGAAACCTGACAAGCCCACTGAAATGTGCAGTTCAGTACCTCATCTTGCTTACTTCTCCATGAAATGTCAAAAGCACCTCCTACTGTGATATGTCTGCAAGCCCTGCAAGATTGATTAAATTTCTATATAATATAGAATTGCTGAATCTGGTAAACCATAAATTATATAATTTGTATTATACTTTATCAGTCACCTTTTAAAAATGTTTAAGTGCAAAACTTTTTTTCTTGTAGGTAATGAAGACCAGGGAAATGCTTCTTTTCTTTATGACAATTTTAGCAGTTTGTTGACCTAATTTAGCCAAGGACGGGTGGACCCTTAAAGAACCATGGAATAAAAATTGGATTAATTTGGAGGGGTTGAATTATTGTTTATAAAAGTCTGAGCCCCACTTGGTCATTGTTTGGGCCCTGATTGGCTCAGAGTGAATTAAATAGCAATTGTTTCTGTTTTGGTCAGAAATCCTGAGGGCATTCCCCTCCCAAATTGATTTTTATTCTGACTAAGTAAAAGAGGCTATTCTCTGTCTTGTTTCTTACATAGCCTTAATCATTGATTTGGCATTGCATCAGTCAAACCAGGATCTGATAAAGACCTTAGCTTAAAAAGGCCAAGGTCTCCCATTGCATCCAGATCTATATTGTCACTGGACCCAGATAGCTCCAGAAGAGAAAGTGAGGCTGGTGACTTTGCATAGCACTTCCTCACTTAAATCCAATTCATTTGCATGTCATGGCATTGCTTCTGTGATGTCATGATACTCTTCAGGAATGAAGGAAAAACAACAACAACAACAACAACGGAAGTCTGAGAATTATGTGGGTAGATTTTACTTTATTCAAAAAAGAATGAGTGCTTTTTTGTATGTGATAGTGTGGTGGAAGAGTTTCTCAAAGAGATAACATATATTTTTCCTTATTAAGATTCTAAATTAATAGGGTGATGCAAGAGTATAAGTCATTCAAGTCATCAGCTGATTTGGCCTTAGGAATGACCCTCACATCATGTTCAGGCCCCAGTCTTTTTTCAGAGGTAGAAAGACTGAAGGAAGAAAACTCTGAGGAAGAAGAAAACACCATCCTTGGCTAACCTATGCTCCATATCCCCATATTTCTTCTGGACTTCACCCTATAGAAACCTCACACTTATGATATTCATCCCTTACCCACATCTGCTAAATGCACTACAACTTAATATCTGATGAGGATTCAATAGACCATCTAGATGTTTGTGCCTTCATGCCCCCAGATCCAGTATAATGCTGCCTCCCTGAAAATAGTTTTCCCAATTTTGCCAATGATTGACTGAGTAATCTCAGGACAACCTCTTCGGCCCTCAGTTTCCTTATCTAAACACGGTGGTTTTCAGCTAGATGACTTCTAGTCCCTTTTTTTTTTTAAAGGCAATTGGGGTTAAGTGACTTGCCCAGGGTCACATAGCTAGTAAGTGTCAAGTGTTTGGTATGTCTAAGTCCCTTTTAAATGTTAAAATTCTACGTGCCATGTCCCTTACCCAAGAAAGGCAGATATAGCAATAGATAATGCCAAGGACCTTTAAACTGCCAGTGAGAAGTTTCCTAGTGAGCTCTCCAAGGTCCTTAGCTTCAGGCTTTTCTTTTGTTTCCTACTTTAAATCTTACACTCTCTACAATCTGACATCTCTTGTCAGTTGCTGCCCTACCCAGCCTGTATGACCAAGCCCTGCCTAGTTCCCAACAAGTAGGTAATAAGAGGTTTCCATCTAAGGCAGAGAAGATAATTATGGTAAACAGAGAATTGTATTATGAGTTGATAAAAAAAATCCAATTTTCTAGGGTCTTTGGGTGGATAAAAACTGGGTATATATGATTTCTAGGGCAGCTGACAAAACAAAATATAGAGATTGGATATTTTTCCTCAGTGACTACCCAGGACTGCAATTGTTTTCATCTCTTCATGGCTAGAATAATGCAACCATCAATCAAGAATGTGTTAGAAGATCCTGCTGCATTTTAATAGCTAATAGTTAAAGAGTTTTTAGTAAAATTTCACCTTTACCAAAAATGGGAGTTTCTTTCACTCCAGGTTGAATATTTAAATCATATTCTCACTTGTTGATCTTTTGGATCCAAATAGCAAGAGGCTAGCAGAAGAAGTCCATTTCTCTTCATTTAAACACAGTGATTAAAAGTGAGTCAAGACTTTAAAACTGTTGTAGATATCCTATCTAAAGAAAAAAAAGGACTAATTTAAAGTACTAATAAAAAGCTCATCATTGTGAATAACACTTGAACAGTTTATAAGTGTGTATAATTATATTGACAAGATAATCTAATGGGGACCTTCTATTTCTAAATACAATGATTTTCCTTATGCATTAGTTGGATATTCATGTTGTATTAGAAATCACATTCATGATATAAAATTTCATTTTCCCATTAGCTTCCTTCCACTAATAATTTTGGGAAGACTGCCCTTCAGGAAGGTGCTTAGGTCTTACATATAATGGAAATCACACCAAAAAATCAGACATATGCTTCAAGAATTAGTGCCATGTTTGACAAGGTATATTAAATTCTACAATATTTCTCTGGAATCAAGCTAACCAATTAGATAATCACAACAACTGAAGATATACACTAATGTAAAAACATGTTTATGTACACACTTAAATACACTTTTTATTTTACAAATATTTATCAGGAAATGATGATGTGCAAGACACTGTGCTAGGCTATGGTAACAAAATATTTACTATTATGTAGCTTATTTCCACTTCACTGTGACTTCTTATTGTCTTCATGTGATTTAGCATTTAAACAGCACAACTGGTTATATCATTACTACACGTGTTTATAAAAATGTCCTAGCTAGGTAGCTGGAAATACATTGTAGATACATTTAAACAGTATGATTTCTTAACCACTATAGGTCCTCTTAAATTGAAATTCACACTCTCTAGCAGCTCATTTATCAATCACTATTTGCTGACTCTAATTACTAATTGATAACAGAAAGGTTCTGATACTTCTTATGTGATGAGAAATTCCTTATCACATGTAGTGAAGGGTTTTAATGTAGTGAAGGATTTTTATTTAAATCTGTGATCAAATATGCACAATGAAACACATTCTCTCCCACCCCCACCTTCTATTAAATGAATAATTGTGAAAATACTACAAGGGAGCAGACCTAAGTGAACTTCGTTCCCATTGTAGTGCTTTGTATATAGTAGCTGTCTAATAAATGGTTATTAATTTGTAGAATCTTAGAACTAGATAAAACTTTCAAATCCATCTAGTCCAACTGTACTCAAATGGGATTCTCTCTACAAAATAGTACACAAATGATTGCCCAGTCTATCTAAGGAATGTTTTCTGGTAAGTGGTAAAGTACTGTCTCCTATTCAAATGAATGAACTTGAAGCTGATTTATATAGTGCACATGATCTGATGTGGATATTCCAAAAATCATAGTAGAAGAAAAAGTCACAGCAGATGTAGATTACTATGTGCTAAACATTAGTGGAGAAAACTATTACTGGAGAAATTCAGGCATGTTTAGTATTATACCAGTTAGTGATAGAGAGAAATGAGAGTATCTCTTATCTTCCTGTGATTACGCAAGTCTAATATGGCATTTATACCTCTTTTAACTACAAAAACTGTCTAAAGGGCCAGGTATTTGAATATTTTTTTTTATTAAGTCTTGAAATAATTAGGTTATCAGATCATTTGGAAAAACTGTTGGTGTACATTACTGATAGATAGGATTGCAGTACATGAGCTTTAAGGAGTTCAGTTTTTTTTAATTGAACTAACATTTTGCTGTAATTATTTGGCCATGTTCCTGTTTTAAGATCATGCCAAGGTAGCCACAGAGTTACTCACCTTTTGATTGTATATCCTGAGAAAAGCATTGGGATTTTGGTCCTGTTAATAAGATTCTAGATTCTGTGAATGGGTATAGATGAGCTGGAGTATTGCCAGAAGAGGGCAAGTAGGATAAGGAAGAGTTTTGAGTTTATGCCAGGAATTTGATTGAAAGAACTGGTTAGCTTGCAGAAGAGAAGATTTGGTGTAGATATAATATACCTTTCTTCAAGTATTTGAAGGACTGTCACATGGAAGAGCAATTAGACTCAGTTTGCTTGGCCCTAGAAAGTAGAACTAGTAGTGATGGATAGAAATAGCAAAGAGTCAAATTTCCTTGATCAAAAGAAAAACTTCCTAATAATTAGTACTATCCAAAAATGGATTGAACTTCAAAACATATTGTGTTCCTCTTTACTGGAAGTCATCAAGTTAAGAGTAGATAACACCTCTTTGGTATGTTGTCAAGGGGATACCTTTTCCAGTAAGGGTTGGACTAGATGACCTCTGAGGTATCTCAGTTACTATCTTACAACTCCAAAAGGTCTCTCTAACATCCCATAGAATCATCCTAACAACCTGCATAGAATATGAACACTAATTCTTTGTCATTAGCTCAGAAGGATTTTCCAAACTTTGATATTTTACCCCAGTAAATTAACACATTATATTCAAATAAAGTTTAAAAAACAACAGGCTGTAGGATGAAATTTCAGATGGTTGCCACCATCATGACCTCTTGGAAATATATGGTGACAAGTATTTGGATTGTTTAAGAAATAGTACCCTAGGGGCAGAGATTATACCTTTCGTATATGTTATGATAGTAAATAAGGCAGAAGGTGGCATAGTGGATAGAATGCTAGACTTGGAGTCAGGAAAACCTGATTTTGAATCCTACACCAGACACATGCTAGCTTTGTGACTTTGGACAGGTCACTTAACTTTTCTTACCTCAGTTTCCTAACCTGTAAGTTAGAAATAATAATAACAATCTATGTTCCAGGGTTGTTATGAGGATCAAATGAGACAACATATACAAAGGGCTTTGCAAACCTCAAAACACTATATAAACACTATAGCTATATAAAGTATGTCATACTATGCTTTGCTAAATTATTTGAGTCTAATATGGAACTGAAATTTATATTCCTTTATGATGGAACGAATAAAGCTTGCATTAGTGGGTTTAAGGTAATATGTTTGCCAAATTTGTTTGCCCAAATATGTTTGCACTTATCTGAATTAGTAGGTTTAAGGTAATATATTTGCCCAAAATTTCATTTTTTTTAATTTCCCCATTTCCAAGAATATATTTAATTGTGATTTAGAAGATTTTTTTCAAAAATCTGCCCTTCTGACTTTTTGTGATCTTTCTTCTGTGGACATGAAATTCAACTCCACGATTAACAAAACTGTCCTACAATGGCTAGATTAGTGAGGAGAATGTGAATCTGAAGTTTCTTAAGACTTCAATCAGTATTTCATTTCAAACATTGTAATAAAGTCTTCTGACTGATCTCTTATATATTTTTAATGGGATTGCAGTCCATCAACAAGGATTTATTAAGTATTTACCATGTGCCAAGTAACATGCGAAGCACTCGGGATACAAATACAAGGAAAAATAAGTTTCTGCCTTCAAGGAGTTTGTATTCTAATAGATCAAGATAGCATATAAAAGGAAGCTTGAAAGCGCCAGGGGAAGGAAAATACCTGGATAGAGTATGGTGGCAAAGTCTGGAGAGTCAGGAGCAGTAGTGAGAGAGGAATGAAGGATGGCTGGCCCTTAGGCCCTTCAAGATGGTGCTTCCAAGGGACAACTCATAAATGAGAGAAAGGAACCACAGTTTAGAGGGATATTTCAGGGAGAGAAGGCAGCTGAGGCATAGTGATGAAGTCCAAAGAGTCAGAAGCAGAGTTGAGATAGTAATAAAAGAAATAAGAATTTCAGCTGTTGTTATTATTGTTATCTATAAAAGCACATGCAGTGATTATTTTTGTAAACTATTTGAATTATTTGTTTTTCACTATAAATACTTAAACTTTATTTAAAATAGTACATAGCCTCTGACAGTTAGGACTATGATTAAGGTATGACAACTAGGACTTTGTCCCAGGCCATTGAATTTTGAAGGAGCTAACATTAGTTTGAGGCAGCAAGGAGATGAAATGGATAGAGTACCGTGCCTGAAGTCAGGAAGATTCATCTTCCCAAGTTCAAATCTGGCCTCAGATACTTAGTAGCTGTGTGACCCTGGACAAGTCACTTAACTCTATTTGCCTCACATCATAATTTGTAAAATGAGCTGGAAAAGGAAATGGCAAACAATTCCAGTATCTTTGCCAAGAAAACCCCAAATGGGGTTGTGAAGAGTCAGAAATGCCTGAAGAACAACAAAGTTACTTTTAGTCATTCAACAGATACAAAACAGCAATGTCCTTAGCACCTAGTTGCAAGATTTAATTAAAATGAAAAGGTACTAGATATGAGCTCCTTTCCCCAGCCTCACCTTCCCAGTAGTGCTTTTTCTTCTCATCAGGTGTAGGCAGGGCAGATTTTGTGCTACTGGTCCTAGGTGCAAAAATTGCATTATTCCTTTACTGATAGGGACAGATGTTCATGTGCTTTGCATGCTATTTTAGACTTATGTAAAAGACTATTTTTTAAGAGACTTTGACCCTATAGGGCATGTTATTATTGTACTTGCCTGGCATTGTATGTGGTTTGAAAAATGTCTCTGGTGCTCTGCACTGGGAATCACCCTGGGAGGGTGCTGGCTGCCTTTGCTTTCAATGAATTCCTAAGGCATGCTGTTGTGGTTGGAAGTTAGATCTGTCTCTTCTGGTTTTGTGGTCAGGTTCCCAGTGCGGTAACGGCCAGGCTGCTATTTAGTTGTGCCTCTGTAGCAGTTGGCAGCCAACGGCTCTCTATGGGGAACTCTAGAATGGAAAGGCAGCCAATCATGCGTGGTGTAATTTACATCTGATTGATTGAAGGTCTAAGAATCACAGAAACAATTAATTTGTACCAGGACTCCTGTGGGCTGGAAACTGAAAGATGTTGCCACTAGTACCCAACTTTAATTTTTGTCTTGATCAATCACCTGTCTTTTCCACATGTCTAGTATGTTTTCAGAATTAACTAAAAGACTCATACACGTTTAAAGAAGCAACAGAATTTTCTGGTTCTGGAAAACTAGAACATAAAAAAAAAACCACTCATTGATAAAACTTAGTTGTAACCATGAAATACATTATCTGGTTTTCAATTTGATAATGGGGTGGCACTTTCCTTGCAACTAAAATGGGAACAAAACCCCTTAAAGTAAATCATCTTGTTTTTATTCAGGGAAGAAAGATTACATTGGCCAGAAGAAAAGGAAAAGAATAGTGGGCTACTGCACTGGGAGAACACAACAGCGAGTATAATTTAGCAATCTCCCCCCACTTAAATGTCCCTCCCAAAACCCAAGATGCCTTAACTTTATAGTTAAGGATGAAGTGAAAATTGCAAAAGTAATTTGTCACAGGAAGCCTTTAAAATGGTTCTGGGAATTGCTCTTATTTTTTGCATAAACCTTAGACAATCTTAAAAATACTTATTCCATTAAGTATGCATGTATGATTTAATATTTTATTGTAGATAGTAGCACCTAAATAATGAAATTGAAGGATGATGGGAGAGACTGGTCTCATCTAATTACAGTACCAAATTATAAGTTCACAAGCTTCAAAACGCATTAAAGCATCTTCCTTATTAAGAAAACTGATTGCTTACACAAGTATGTCTAATGCAGTAGTGTATTTTCCAGTTCTCAGTATGATATTGTCATTCATTGATAATAATACATATTCTTATATTACACCAAAAATGCTGATTTTTCATATTGCTAAAAAGTTCAAGTTAGTCCTATTCTAGCATACACAGTTTAAAATTACTATAAAATACAAAGGTAATGGTTTGTATTTGCTTTGTATTTAACTATTATTTCTTCCTTACTTTACCTATAGAGAAATTGATATTAAGGGGGAGAAAAGGGTTGTGTCAGATTATGCAGGGATACTGAGTAAGGTTAGAACCTTGGGAAAAAAAAAAAGATTAGAACCTGGATAACTTGACAGAAATGCTTTGTTTGACTTTCTGAGCCAGCCTGTGGAATTAATGAGAGTTTAACATATTACTCTTCCTATTTCTAATCTGTCTCTTATCCAATCCATCTACTAACCTTCCTAAAATCATGTTTGTCCATGTCACTCTGCTGCTGGAAAAAAAAAAACCCCTAGGATAAAAAGGAAAGATTTCTTACCCTGACATATAGAGCCCTCAAAATTCTAGCTCCTAGTTACCTTTCTAGTATTATTTTATATTGCTCACCTTCACATATTCACATGTTCTAATAAAAAAAAGGTAGTATTGGTCAAAAGGCAATGCCGAGGCACATGGGAAGTATAAGCAATCTGTAGTATGTAATAAATAATAAATTAATTATAAATATTAATAAATAATAATAAATTCCCATCAATTGGGGAATGGCTGAGCAAGTTGTGGTATATGAATGTGATGGAATACTATTGTGCTACAAGAAATGATGAACAAGCTGACTTCAGAAAAACCTGGAAAAACTTGTATGGTCTGATGCTGAGTGAAGTGAGTGGAACCAAGAGAACGTTATACACAATAACAGCCACATTGCATGATGACTAATATTGATAAACTTAACCCTTCCTGGCAATACAAGAATCTAAGACATGATGGAAGATGCTATCCACACCCAAAGAAAGAACTATGGAAGCCAAATTGCTAATTTTTTTCTCTTCTGTTGAGTTTTGTTTCCTCTTTCTGATGGTTCCTCCTATTGGTTTTAATTTCTACTTACAACATCACTAATGTGAAAATATGTTTAATATGAATGTAAATGTATAGCCTATATCAGATTATGTGCCGTCTTGGGGAGGGTGGTGGGGAGGAAGGGGGAGAAAAATTTTAAATTCAAAAGCATATGGAAGTTATTGTTGATAAATCAAAATAAATTAAAAAAAAAACCAAAAAAAACCCAAAGAACTAGGCAAAGAATGTTGTAAAAATATTTGATCATAATAGAAGATGGTTTGAGTGTGTGGCAAGAATGAGGGATAACTAATGGAAAATCCTTGAGTTCTATTACTTCTATTCTGTCCATCAGTATAGTAAGTGCCTGCTAGTTGATAGGGATACAAAGACAAATATGAAACAGTGCCTGATGCTCAGGAACTTATACTCTATTGGAAATGATAGCAGGTACACACACACACACACACACACACACACACATACATACACGTACAACATTTATGTACATATACCTATATATGTGCAATATACACAAGCATATTCAGACTATATACAAAATAAATACATGTTGAGCTAAGTGGGTTCAGGAAATGCTTACCAAAAAAAAGTGGTATTTTACCTGAGTCTTGAAGGAAAAAAGTTATTCTCCGAGTCTAATGTCCTCTGCTGACCTATCATGGCATGAAACTATCTTTAAGTTCTTGCAGGCTATGCTAATGGAGGTGAAACTCTGGCAGGTCCTACTAAGATGGAAATGGAGTGTATTCAAAAAAAGGACTCTAGCTTGGTAGTCCAAGTAGCAGCCTAGCTAAATTTGAAGTGATTCATTGGTTGGATTTAAGTGATGAATTTTTCAGCAATAATAAATGTTGAAGACTATCTATTAAATTATGGAGCAGTTGTGATCTTTATCAATGGAAGGAATAAAAACTTACAGATCCTTGAAATGATAAAGTATTTAAGATTTACCCAGTGCTCTTCTTATCACAACACTTCAAGTTAGGCAATATAATTATTATTAATTCCATTTTACAAATAAAAAAATTGAGGCTTAGAGAAATTATGAGACTTGTCCAATTAAATAGCAATGGCAGGACTTTTTGAATCCTTTCATAAGGCAAAGCAACAGGTGTTTAGTAAGTACTTCCTATGTGCCAGATACTGTGTGAAGCACTGGGGTACAAGCAAAAAAAAAGTTCCTGTCTTCAAGGAACTTACAATTTAATGGGGAAAACAACAAAGGGATCTGGAAAGCTGGGGAGTGGGTCTTGGGATCAAAGTTCAAAAGATCAGAAGCACAGATGGGAGGAGTATAAAGGCTGGGCCTTTCCACAAAATGGAGACCCAGGAGGAACTCACCAATGAGAGAGGGGAATCTTATGGAATAAGGATATTCCAAGGATGCTTATTCCTCTGTTCTCTATCACATTCCTCACAGAGATTATTTGAAACATTTCTCCTCAGATCTCCTCTATTACTCCTTCCCCACCATCTCCGCATAGGTCTTTGCCTCATACTTTGAAAACAGTCTTTTACAACATGAATCCTCTTTTTCTCTACAACTCCTCTTGACATCATCTCTGCCCCACCCCCAGAGGAAAAGGTGACCCTTCAGAGGTAGGCAAAATGGTACAGTGGAAGGAGACTTGAAGTTGGAATTATGTGGTGTGTTTGAATCCCCACTTTGTTACTTTCTACATGTATAGTTTTGGGCAAGTGTCTTAATTCCTAGTCCGTTGCTGTACTCTTCTGTAAAATGATTAACAGCTTCAGTTAAGTAGCAGGATATAAAATAAATCCATAAAAATAATTATCATTTCTTCACAGTAGTAACAAAAACTAGCAAGAGAAGATAAGAGAAATACCATTCAAAATAGCTATAAAAAGTATAAAATGTTGGGAAGTTAACCCACCAATACATATGCAAGTTGCATAAATGCAACTACAAAACACTTTTTACAGAAATAAAGGGAGATAAATAATTGGAGAGAAATTCTCTCTGTACAATTAGATTGTCCCAATATAATAAAAATGACAATACTTTCTGAAATAATTTATAGATTTATTGTTACACCAACAAAATTATTGATATAAGAGAGAATATTTTATGTATCTAGACAAAACTGTAACAAAATTCATTGGAAAGGGCAAAAAGTCTGGAAACTTATGGAAAAGCCTGAGAAAAGATAGAAATGAAAAGGTCCTAGCATTACTAAACCTCAAACTATGTCATGAGACTTGGTCATCAAAATTATTTACTGTTGATGAAAAAAAAGAAGAAAAATAGATTTATAGAACAGATTAAATCATGAAGCAATAAAAAGCAATCAAAACAGCAGTCTTCTATTTGACAACATGAAAATATATATATTATTAGGGAAAATACTCTCTTTTTGACAAGAACCACTGGGAAAACTGGAAAAGAATTTGGCAGAAATTAGGATTAGGTCAAGACCTAGTACCACATATCACAGAAAAATCAAAGTGTATGCAAGACTGGATATAAAATTGTTACATCCTTTAAAAAATAGAGAATATAAAAAAGAATAATATCAGGTACTTTTCATACTTATACCTTAAGCTCCCTTCTTCACCAGACAAGGATAAATAAATCACAGATGAAAAACAGATAATTTTGAGTACCAAAAAATCAATGATCAGAGAGAAATTATAGAATTATTTTTATCAAATAGCATTTTAAAAATCTGATATTTGAGATATTAAGGGGACTTTTATAAACATATAATACACAGGACCATTCTCAAATAGATGAGCATTTAATACTATGAATAACTTTCAAAAGAATTGAAAACTAATTAAGTCATATGAAAACATGCCCAAGTAGTAGTTACTAATCACGAAAAACTTGCAAGTTACAATAACTACAATGATTCATCTCACATGAAGCAAATCGACAAAGATGTTGAGAATAACAGTTAACACTGAAGAGTCTGTAGAAAGACAGATACATTCATAAACTGTTGGTAGAACTGTGAATTGGTTCAACTGTTCTGGATATGTTTACAATTGTGCAAGAAAATGACTACATTTTTAATATACTTTGACCCAGTAATTCCATTATTGGGTATATATCCTAAGAAACTTAACAACGGGAACAATAGTCATAGCTGCATTCTTTGTGGTAGCAAAGAAAAGGAAACAAAGTGAGTGTCCATTGTCAGAGAATGGCTTAAAAAACTATGCTATATTAGTTTAATGGACTATTGAGCAATAATAAATTTCAAATATGAGGCATTCAGAAAGACTGGAAAGATTCATTTGGGAGCAGGTAGGTGGCACAGTGGATAGAGCACCGGCCCTGAAGTCAGGAGGACCTGAGTTCAAATCCGGCCTCAGACCAAACACTTGACACTTACTAGCTGTGTGACCCTGGGCAAGTCACTTAACCCCAATTGCCTAACCAAAAAAAAAAAAGATTCATATGAACTGATGCAGAATGAAATACCCAAGACCAAAATAAAATACAAAATAAAATAAAATAAAATTATGTAAAACAATATAAATAAAATTGTTAATAAGAGAAAGTTGAGCTCTAATCAAATAACAATTTAAAAAATCATGGAGATCATATAATAAAAAAAATAATTTAACTCTGTTCCTGAGTTTCCTCATCTCTGAAATGAGGGGGGTTGAACCAGATGGCCTCTACAATCACCCCTGGGTGTGTCTTTAAGTCTATAATCCTATGATCCTTCTTCCTCATTGCAGAGAGTCAAGGGACTACTAGGCACGAATGGTGTACATACAATGTCAGATGCAGTCACTTGTTTCTTATCATAAGGGAGGGTTTAATAAGGTAGGCCAGAGGTCCCCTCTCCCTAGAGGTGACTATTATGTAAAAACAAACCAAAAAAATGAAGACATTGCATTAAAGATTTTAAATTGTTACCAAGTTATCAAAATTACAAGGAAAATTTATATTGAGTTATCTATAATCTATAGTCAATATACTCCAAAAGTGATAATGCTTAATTGCTCCAGTATTATATAGATCAGGGAATGCATCATTTAGTGAACTAAGAATCCGAATATTCTTAAAACAGCCCAGATTATCAGCAGTGACGCATATACCTTGTCCCTAAATGAGCATGGATTTAAAGATTAAGAAGTTCAACATAGAATTATTTTATTTGTAATTATGAGTTAGAGTAAAACTGAATGTACTATAGATAATAAAATCTTGATTAGCTAGAATCTATCTGACCATAACACTGAATTCATCATTTTATTCATTTACTTATTTTGTATTTGACTTTTAGGAGGAGGCAAAAGAAACAGAAAAGGAGCTCATATAATGGCATGGCTTGGGATCATTACACATTCCTTGCACTTTTTATATCCATAGTACTATGTTACATCCATAGTACTATAAAATTCATTCATTTATTTATTCATTCATTTAAACAAATATTTATTAACTGACAAAATTTATCAAGTAAATTTATTAAGATTTTTAAGGCAGTGTGCTGTAGTGCCATGGTGTCACACTGAAATGGAAACAGGCAGCTTACTGACTTCTTAGAAAATCATAAATTAATATTATCTGTGTTGCATCATACTTTAATTTTTAAAAATGTTTCCTAATTACATTTTAGTCTATTTTCCTCTGTACTCAGGAGTTTTACACAGCAGAATTTGACACCTTTGCTATAATGAATAGAGTCTAAATGGATTTAGAGTCAGGAAGAAGTGGGTTTAATACTTCAGCACAAGCTGTGTTTCCCTAGGCAAATTATTTAACATCTCTGGGTCTTAGTTTCTTATTTTTAAAGTTAAAAGGTTGGATGTGAGATTTTAAAGGTCTCTTCCAACTGTAAATTTATGGTTCTATGACTCCAGTGCTAAGCACTTGACATGATATAAAATTAAGAGAACATATGGCTTTTGCTCTTATGGCAGATAATTTCATCTGATGTTTTAAAATCATGTCTCTATAGGAACATGAGATTCCCAAATCAAATGGTTAAAAATTGTTAACTAGTAATTTAGACCTTATAGATTATATCTAGCAGTGCAACAAATGTATTCATTTTGCAGATGAGGAAACTGAGGCCCATAGAGGTAAAGTGAATCACACAAGACCACACAGTAAAGAATCACACAGTGATTAAAGGTCCCACAGCAGCAAAATCAGAACTCAAAATCAAATCATCAAACCAGCAGTCTTTCCATTATCTCACACTGTCTCTATCAAAGGAGGCATGTTCAAAATATTTTTATTCTCCAAGACAGGAAAGCAAATATATATATAGATATGCATAGATATATGCACATATACATATCCATCATCTATCTATCTATCCATCTATGTATCTATCTATCATCTCTCTATCAGATTTTTAGCAAAAGTTGAAAGAAAAATATTTTTATCATAGCCTTAAGCTAAGTAGAATGTTCCATCTACTCAGACACCCACTTCTAATTCATTGAAGTTTTAAGGTATGGTAAATATGATTGAGTTTTTTGTTTTGTTTTTCTGCAGGAGACAAAATTAGACACTAATAGGAGGAAGGCTGTGGCAATGTTACATGCAACCAAAAATATTTCACATTTTGCTGATCCTAAAGAATATTTGTGGGCCAATATCATGATGAATTAGCTGTAAGCAACCCTGTTTTCCAGTTATGACTGTAGTATTAGGGCTTGTTTCTAGGAGAGACAAGGATGGTAGCTAGTTGAGAAGCACAAAGAGAAATTCTAAATAATGTAGTACCAAATTTCATAGCATGCTGCTCTGTGAATGAGCCAATGACTTTTCATCCTGTGTGCTCCTCATTGCTGAGAACAAACAGCTTAATTCTTGGAACAACTGCTACAAGTCTGTTTTAACAACCTAAGAAAGCTGTGTTATTCTGCAAAGAAAAGGGGACTGTGAGCTCCTTCTGGCAGTAAGTTCTGTCATCCTATTTCCTAAAAGGAGGCAGGTGACAATCAGTTATGCTAAAAAAAAGTCACAAAGTAGAGAATAGTAGCTGACATCATGGAAACTGTGACACCTTTTAAGAAGTATAGTCTTGTGTGAAATATAAATATATATGTATACATATTATGTCTAATGTAGGGAGAGAAACATACAAATTGAACATCTGTTTAGGTGTTAAAATTTCTCATAATTTCCTCTCAGAAAATCTGGACTTTGCAACTAACATAGAAAGAGAAAAAAAGTAGAAGAGGTATTCACTGAAATGGTATAGTTTTCGTTAGGTATTCTGAAAAGTTCAAAGGTTTACCTGGTTCATCTTCTCATCTGTACTTTTACAGAAGACAGGTCCATTAGCTATTGCCTTCTTACCTTTCCAATCTTCTTAGCCCTTACTCCCCTCCGAGTACTCTGCAAATCCACTAACACTGATTTCCTTGCTGTTCCTTGCATATGACACTCTATCTCCTGACTCTGAGCATTTTCACTGGCTGTCTCCCAAGTTGGAAATATTCTCCCTCCTCATCTCTGTCTCCTAGCCTCTCTGGCTTCCTTCACGTCTTAGCTAGTCTGCCCTTCTATAAGAAACCTTTTCCAGTTCTACTTAATTTTCATGCCTTCCCTCTGTGATATCCCCAATTTATTCTGTATATATTTTTGAACATAATTGTGTTTCGTCTCTTCCTGGAGACTTTGAAATTCTCATGGGCAGGGACTATATTTTGCCTTTCTTTGTATCCTCAGTGCTAAGCACAGAACCTGCCTCAGAGTAGATGCTTAATAAATACTTGTTGACTGACAGGATTCTGGCAAATATCTCTGATGCTTGTGGTAAAGTTTATATAATTATAGCACCAGGAGTCAGAAAGACTTGAGTTCAAATTTGGCCTTAGGCATTTACTAGCTGGGCATGTCAATTAATCTCAGCCTCAGTTTCCTCAACTGTAAAATGGAAATTGTAATAGTACCAACCTCTCAGTTGTTTTGAGGATCAAATAAGATAATCTTCGTATAGCACTTAGCATAGTACCTGGCTCATATTAGGTGCTTAATAAATGACTATTTCCTTCCCCTTCCTCTTCAGATAAGGAAACTGAGACACAGAGATGTAGAGATAAAATAAGTATCATAAGTGGGATTTGAAGTCTTCCTGACTCTAAGTACAAAACACTATATACTGAGACACATTGCCTTTCAACTTGCCCAAGGATTTTTTTTTTCCTTTGGCAGTTTACTTAGGTCTTTTTTTTTTTTTTTAGATTAGGTCCTTTATGAGGTCTCTCTCTAGTTTTGTTTGTTTAGATACTTTGGTTTTTGTAAGATATTCATTAACTGTCTTTGAATTTGTTTTGCTAGCATATATGTTCATATAATCACTTTTGAGAAGTATTTTTGTTCTTTTTTGAATTCGATTCACTTTACTCATTTTTATTTTGATAATTTGATTTTATTTTTTAATCATTGTAGCTATTGGTCTATTTATTTTGTTAGTCTTTTTAAAAAGAATAATAGCTCTTAGTTTTTTTTTTAGTTTTATGTTCCTTATTTTAAAATTTCCTATTTCTCCTCTAACATTGGTGTCCTTTCTGTTGCCCTTCTTTTAGGGCTGCTAATTTGTTTATTTACTAGTCTTTTAACTTGGATGCTCAGTTCATTGATTCTCCCATTCCTTCTCCTAATTTGTTAATGTGTTTCCAGAGATAATTTTTTTCCTCTTCAAGCTGCTTTAGTTATGCTTCATAAGTTCTTATTATATATATGTATAAGTTTATTATTATAATTATCTTTAGCATAATTATTATTTGTTTTACCTTTCCATTATTTGGGGTGTCATTACTTAGTCATTATTTTGATCTACTTCTTCTGCTCACATTTTATTTATTCATTGCTATTTTATTGAACTGTGTTATGTAAAGGTGATGTTTGTACCTTTTTGCTCTTGTTTATGATTACTTAATGTCCTAGTACATGATACTTTTTTTTGTAAAAGACTTACAGGATGTTGAATTATAGGTACATGTTTTAATACTCCTATTCAGAAACTAATATAGGTGGATCAAATCTATCTCCCTTCTTGTTTGCTTTTTTGTTTGATTTATCCAGCTCTAGGAGAAGAATATTAATTTTCCCTACATTATTGTGTTAGTATAAATTTCCTTCTGCAGTGCATTTTAGTTGTCTTTAAAGTAAAGTAAAATGATTTAAAAAAAAGTAAAAAGAACTTCTTGGCTTCTATGTCATGTGGTTATGTATATTTAATTTTTTTGTTTACATCTATGCCTTTAAGTATAGTACAGTTTATTTGTCTCTCTTTACCTTATCAACCTTTACTGTTGCTTTTTCTAAGATCATGATTACAATTCTGTTTTTTTTTAAGATCAGCTGAAATAAAATATATTTATTTTCTATAAACTTATTTTAATGTTTCTTCATGTTTTACATGTGTTTCTAAATGTGAAAATTATTGAAATTAAGAAGAAAATCCATTCCTTTATTTTTCTTGTTTTTGTTTTTTTTTTTTTGTAAATTCAATCCACTTACTTTAAGGATATTATTGTTAAGTTTTTATTTTCTTAAATTAAATCCATATAACTAAAATAACAAAACACACACACATATATAGACATATATAATACACACATCATATATAGATAATAAATATATATTATACATATATAATGTATGGATTTAGTAGATAAGAACACAAACATAACTCTCACTACATACCTGCTCACACACATGAATATATTTTTTACCTTCTCTTTAATATTAGCTCATATTCTCTATAAATTGTGTCTTTGTTTTTTTTCTCTTCTACCCTATAAATTCTAAATTCCTTCAATTTACTTTTATTATACCCTCACACTTTTTTTAATCTTTCCTTTTCCCATTTCAGATAACTATAGCACCCAAACACCCCTGTCCCTGACACCACATTTATTTTCTATTTTATTATATTTTCTATTTTATTATCATTATTATTTAAAGTTCATTTCAAAGGAATATTGTCTTTATTCCATACTCTTATCCCTTTTCCCTTCTGAAGATTCTAGAATTTCTCCCAGAGCATGCTAATTCTTGATGGTGGTAGTAGTAGGAAGTATGCTATAACCTTAGGCCAGGTGTCTTGATTCCATTCTTTGCCTTTTCCTTCATTATTCTTTGCTTTGTCCTATCTTCACTCTTGATCTAAGAGGAATTCTTTGGTATTATTGTATCACTTACAATATTGATTTTCTAGTGAGAGAGTTTTTCCTCTGAAATATTAATTTACTTATTCTACCTATTGTTCTACTGATTTTTCCATTATACCTTTTGATCCTAAGATTTTTTTTTTTAGTTCATCGATGCTCTTTATTTTCTCAGTGTCTCTCAGTGTATATGCTGCTTTTAAAGAAGATTAAACAAATCACTATCCACATGAAAACAAACATTTAATTTCTTGGTCTTCCTAGATCTAGATCCAGATAGGTAAACATATATATTTATCTAAAGCTAGATCTCACTATGTAATTCTATATAAATTTGTAGAGTTAATACAATTTATGTAGAGCTATATAAATGTCTAGACATGTATATTTATGTCTTTATAACTATGTCTAGATACCTATATCTATATCTATATATGTATTTAAACATCCAAAAATCTGTGTGTATAGATAGATAGACATATCTGTCTATACACATACACACATACACAGGTATCTGTTTAGGAGATGTAGATATCCAGATGGAGATTTATATGTGTGTTTGTGGACATATATGTGTGTATGTGCATGTGTATGCAGACAGTTCTTGCTTTACATAAATTCGCATTGTACAAATTTGACTTTATGCAAAGAATTCTGAAAGAAATCCATATAACTATGTTAACTTTACTGTATAGTACTGTGCATACTTTGTTACTAACTTTGGCTTTCATTTCATACTTCTGTTTATTATCATGGTACAGTATTTAATATGTCTACATTTTAGTACATTTTATGACTCATATAAAGGTATTATTTTGTGTATACCTTTATTATATAGACTAAGTGAAATGGAAGGTAGGGGCAAATTTGCATTGTGTAAAAATCATTTTATATAAATGTCTGCAGAACTGTCCACATATGTAAAATGAGACTATGTATATATGTGTGTATGTATGTATATGTATACACACACACATCCATAAATATGTCTGTCCATACCTATATAGCTCTGTCTGTATATCTATCTCTTAGTTGATAGATATATCATCCCCATCTGCCTGTCTCTTCATTATCTACCTACCTATCTATCTATCTATCTATCTATCTATCTATCTATCTATCTATCTATCTA
>NW_020940360.1:22761747-22784346 GCF_900497805.2 Vombatus ursinus
CTATCTATCTATCTATCTATCTATCTATCTATCTATCTATCTATCTACTTATCTATCTATCATTATGTGGTTGACCAATAAGGATCTAATCCTAACAGCATACACAATATTTCTAGCATGGTTTTTATTGCAACATATGGAAGCTTGGTGAGCCTGCTTCTAGCCACATGTGACTAAGGGGCTGGTGTTGTGTTATGATTTTTCTGGTTATGTTCAAAGCCAGAAGTACTGATGATGGAGTTAGAACTGAACTTACATATGAAAGAATCAACATTTCCTCTACCTTAGCTTGTCTTGCCTTTCTCTGTTCATTTTTTATTTTCAAAGGAGAAAGAACTACTGTGAGCCTCTGAGGTGGGGGAAGAGCAGCAGCGACAGTTGCATCATCAACCCATATGGTTGCCATGTGTCCCTGAACACATGGTGTATGTTTCTTTCATTTTTAGTTTTTTTCATTATATTAGGTCAGTCATTTTTCCAGAGATGGATGGATCAAGTTTACAAGCTTGTGAGTTTTGAAAGGTCAGAAAAACCTTTTAGAAAAGTTCCTTAGAGAACAAAGTAGATACAGGGTCCACACGAGCTGGTAACAACAGTAACTGAGTGTGGTTAGAAGCCAGCCCTAAGGGCTAACTTGCTTGACCTAGCCCTCATTGACCCATCAGTAAACATGAGAAATCCTGCAAGGAGTCAGTGAAGCAGAGTCCATACTCAGGAATGAACTTGGTGAGCATATC
Source organism: Vombatus ursinus (assembly GCF_900497805.2). Classification (NCBI taxonomy): domain Eukaryota; kingdom Metazoa; phylum Chordata; class Mammalia; order Diprotodontia; family Vombatidae; genus Vombatus; species Vombatus ursinus. The sequence continues at coordinate 22,762,485 of NW_020940360.1, forward strand.
TCTCAAAGATAAAAGAACTCCCAGCATTAGGAAGTGATCCTCTGCCACACAGCTTCCCTACATGGATTCCTCAATACTTTTGTGAGGCAGATTTTGTGAGCCCACTCTCCATATATATATAATGCATATGTAGGTGCATGCATATGTATATATATGCATGTATGATATATAATTTATATGTACACAGAGAATAGAGATATTCATATATATGTATATTATATATATGTACTTTATATATGTATACATATACATACATACATACATACACATATACATATACATACACACACACACACACACACACACACACACACACACACACACACACATATATATATATATATATGCCTATTCCGCAGGGTACAAACTTCTTGAGAGCAGAACATGTTTTTTTCTGTCTTTATAGCTCAAAGGCCTAGCACAGTACTTAGCACAACATTGTTTAATGGCCATTTGTTGAATTGAATTGGAGTTGAATAAAACATCAATCTCTTAGCAAAGGACTTTTGAAGTTGGGAGAGATTCTGGAGTTTAGGGTGCTGAAAAGCAATAGTTAGACAGTGGGAAAACAGGCAACAGCAGGCATGTCCTGAACCCTTGGAGGTGGTGAGATCATTAGAAAGTAAGGATGAAGGATAGTGGGAAGGAGAAGAGCCTGTACGGGTAATTGGAAAGCAAAAAAAGATAAACCTCATCTTCAGAATTTTGCTTAGCATTGACTGTGTATTTATACATACTTATACACATACATACACATATATGTATATCGCTAAATTTCATGGTTACACGTGTCCCTCTTGTTTTATCAGTTTTAATTGATCAACATGTGCATTTAACAATTTTTCATTTTACCCAATAATCGAGTGACAAAACCTTTCTGATTTGTGTTGTACTTTGCTTTGTTTGACTATTATAGTTTTAATATAACCATAAAGATGATCACATTAAAACAATAAGTATTATGTTTCTTATTTTAATCCAGATTTCAGGTTGGGGTTTCAGCTAATTCTCCAGTATTTTAGAAAGCTTCTTTTTGTCTTCTCCTTGTGCTGTCATCATGGTGTCGTAGACATAGTTCTGCTCAGTCAGGGATTACTATGATTGTCTTGGGTGCTTGGAGGCTGCAGGATGTGAGGTAGGAACGTGGTGGGATCTCAAAAAATGACAGTGGGACAAAAGAACCTTTATACCTAGTAGTTAGAAAGCAAAACAAACTATCTCACTCACCTGTGTTGAGATTGGTGCTGTGCTAGCAGGAGGAGGGGGAACACTCGGGTTTAAAGTATGCAGGTTCTGATAGTTAGTAGCTGTGTTAGACAATAATAGATGTGGGGACCTTAGAAGTCATCTAATCTAGTCTCATTTTATAGAGGAGGAAATGGAAGCCCAGAGAGGTCAGGTTAGTACACATAGGTACTAAATGGCAGTCACAAATTGAACTCAGGTCTTGTAACTCCCAAAAGCTCCAAGTTCAGTCTTTGCTCTTTCCTCTGGACTATATACTTGCCAAACTAGGGCAAGTCTTTTAACTTCCTGAACTCAATTTTCTCATCTGCAAAAGGCAAATGAGTGCTACCTACCTTGCAGGGCTATTGTGAGACTCAAAGGAAATAACAATAACATTTTATAATTTGAAAGTCCTTCATAATGTCTATTGTTGATGTTATTACTGTTGTTACAAGTCACTAAAATCCAATTGTTTTCTTATGGCCCTTTTCTGTAAACCTAATTGAACTACCACATATGAAATTTTAATTCTATTTTGTTCTAGAGACCAGACATCCCCCCCCCCCTTATCTTAGGATATTAAAATCTGCTTTTTAAAGAGGGTAATGCTAAAAATCATTCCTTATTATAAAACCTTACATTAGCTAACCAAGTAAATACATAAATGTGCCATAAAGCCTATTAATAGGCATTTTGTTTACATATTTTTATCTCAATTATCTATGCCCATAGGACTCATTCAATCAATTTTTCACTAAGTAGTTTTCAAAATATAATTACTCTTATGGGTAGGTCTATGAACAGCAGTGTCATTTACAGTATAGTTCACTAATTGCACTTTGAAGCCATTATAATGAATTATACTAGTACATTCTTCAAGAAGATCAGTTAATGCTAATCATTTGCATCACATATATCACTTAGCAGAGATCCATCCATAACAGACTTTTCATTTACAGCCTCATTTCTTTTTAATTCTCTTGTAATGCAAGTTATAATCCTAAATATATACAGTAGATGCTGTAGTTACCTGTTAGCCTCGTGGGCTAGGAGGCTGTTTAGTGGCAAAGTCAAGGGCCAAAGAAAATTCCAGGATAGGAAAGACTTTGAGATTCTAGATTGTGTTGCTATTCAGTTATTGAATGATAGCTATACTTTTAAACATCAGCCTCCACGTCTGGTGCTGAGGTTTCTCCAGAAATCTTATTTCCCTTCATTTCTTTCCGCTGTTCTCAGCCTTCAGATGACTGTGTCTGAGGAAATCTCTTTTTGTGGCTAGGATAGCTGTATTTTGACAGGACTAGCTTTTGATAAGATCCTGGGCAACCTGGGTTCTTATCAACATGAGAGTTTTATGGGAAGCTAAGTCAATTCAACAAACAGAAAATTTATTGTCTGCTATGTAAGCTGCTAATGTGACTAGACATACCAGGAAACATCAGTGGGGACTTCCTATACCAAAGCAGATTAGAATATGCTCTATAAATAATAGTTTAAGAGAGTTGCTTGAGGCTCAGAGGGTTCATTTGCCTGGAGATACACAGCTAATAAGTGTATGAGATCAGATTTAAGCTGGATCAGGGGTAGGGACCCTGAGGCTTCAAGGCCACATGTGGCCCTTTAGGTCCTCATGTGGGGCCCTTTGACTGAATGCAAAGTTGGATTCTGATGTTTAAAGGTACTTGAGGCACTTGAGGACCTAGAGGGCCTCATGTGGCCTCGAAGCCTCAGGTTCCCCACCCCTGTATCTAGATTCTAAGTTCATCACTCAATCTACTAAACCCTATTGCTTAATAAGAAAGTCATAAGATCATAGATTTTGAGGTGTAAAGGACCTCAGAGGTCATGTCCTTTAAGTCACTAGGTGAGGAACTTGAAGCCCAGGTAATTTAAGTAACTTGTCCAAGTTCACACAGGTAATTTTAAAAGTGGAATTTGAGCCCTGCCTAAGTTCTCTGACTCCAGAGCCAGTGATTTCTTCACTGTAGATTGTTTCAAGATAAAAATATCATGTTTGTCTAAGTGCTTTGGTTGCATTATGTTTGGTGAAAATATGAGATATAAAGTATAAAAAAATCTATTATTTACTTCTTTTTTATTTTTACATCTACTTGTCAAGTTGGCTTAATCAGAATTGTTGTTTTTTTTTATGAGAATTAATGAAGAGATTTGCAGGGAGCTTCAGTCTTAATGCCTTTCAGTTGTTGGCTTTATACGCAAAAAGGAATTGGCCTAAATACTCACTAATGTTAAGTTATCACATGATCTGGAGGGGGAAGGGAAATTGGAGATTGTCTAGTTAGGCACCCCTGGTTTGACAAATAAGGAAATGGAGGCCCAGAGAGGGTAACATACAGTGTCACCCAGGTAGTAAGTGGCAGAGCTGGGATTCAATTCCAGGTCTTCTGACTCTCAAGCCAATAAGCATCCTTGATGTGCTACCCTGGTTCTTCCTTAATTAACTGTGGATTATTTGTTGGTTTTGAACTCTTTTAAAATGATGATATTCTGAAAGCAGATCTTTTAATTACAAGGGAAAGACTGATCATTGTATTCTCATATCACATCTTCATAGCTTGGATTTTTAACTCCATTCCAGAAAATTCTAATGGGAAGGGAAAGAAGGATTTTAGTGAGCTTCTGCAGTGGGCTTGTGGTATAAAGAGAAATATGTTATGGAGGTTCATACAGAGTTACCATTGATAGAATTATAACAGTTTAGTTATTTTTCAGTCATGTCTGACTCTTCATGACCCCATTTGAGGATTTCTTGGCAAAGATGCTGCAATGGTTTGCTATTTCCTTCTCCAGCTCATTTTGCAGATGAGGAAACTGAGGCAAACATGGTTAAGTGACTTGCCTAGAGTCACACAGTTAATAGGTGGCTGATGCTGGATTTGAACTTGGGCTTCCTGACTTCAAACCTGGCACTTTATTCACTGAGCCACTTAGCTGCCCTAATAATAACAACAGTAACAGTGCCAGTAATAACAATAAGCAACAACAACAATTTATTAAGCTATGTTCCAGGCATTATGCAAAGTGCTTTACACTTATTATCTTATTTGGGCATCACAACAATTCTGGGAAGGTGGTGCTATTATTATCCCTATTTTATCATTGAGGAAACTGAGGCAGAGGTTAAGTGGCTTGCCAAGTGTCACACAACTAGGATGTATTTGAGACCAGATTTGAACTCAAGTCTTCCTGACTCACCTAGTCGTGAACATTAAAGGTATGATGTGGCTACAAAATCTTCCTCCAGGTTCTATTTTGTTGCTCTGACAACAAGTAAGCAACCCAGTGCCAGGTTTCTGAATATGTGCCAGCCTACCTTCCTATTTAAAATGCTTGCCCATTAGTTATAGTTTTATATACTCCCAAGCCACCTAACTGTGGATAGCCCATTTAACTTGCCTGAACTACAGCTTCTTTATCTGTAGAACAGGGATAACATTAATTGTACCACTTACCTTAAAAGGTACTAGTGTGGAATGGGTTTTGCAGCAGAATGTGGTAGAGAGAGCTTTAAACTCAGAGTCACAAAGACCAGGATCTGGCTCCTGCCTAAGATTATTTTTTTTAATTTTAAGTGTGTGTTTATTTATTTTTAATCAGTCACTTGGTATTTATTTATTTTCTTTTTTAAATTAATTTATTTTGATTTATCAACAATCACTTCCATAAGCTTTTGAGTTTTAAATTTTTTCTCTCTCTCCCTCCCTACCTCCCTCCCCAAGACAACATGCAATCTGACATAGGCTATACATACACGTTCCTATTAAACATATTTTCACATTAGTGATATTGTAAGTAAGAATTAGAATCAATAGGAGGAACTACCAGAAAGAGGAAACAAAACACAACAGAAGAAAAAAATAGCAAATAGTATGCTTCGATCTGCATTCAAACTCCGTAGTTCTTTCTTTGGGTGTGGATAGCATATTCCATTATGAGGCTTTTGGAGATGTCTTAGATCCTTGTATTGCCGAGAACGGTTAAGTCTATCAATATTAGTCATCGCACAATATGGCTGTTGCTGTGTACAGTGTTCTCCTGGTTCTGCTCACTTCACTCAGCATCAAACCATACAAGCCTTTCCAGGTTTTTCTGAAGTCTTCCTGTTCATCATTTCTTATAGCACAATAGTAATCCATTACATTCATATATCACATTCACAGTTATCATTACTATCTGTGTCTTTCTCTCTATCCTTTCCCCCCTACACTGTTTATGTTTTTCTTTCTCCTTTCTCCTTTTTCCTCCTCACTAATGTTTTGCTTTTGACCACTGCCTCCCTCAGTCCCACCTCCCTTCTATTAGCCCCCTCCCTTTTCTTTCCCTTTACCCTTACTACTTCTTCCCTTCTTTCTATCTCCCCTCCCATTTCTTTCCCCTTTTCCCTCCTACTGCCTGTAGGGCATGGTAGATTTCTATACCTAACTGATTATGTTATTTCCTTCTGGAGTCCGAATCTGATGAGAGTAAAGTTCAAACAATGCTCATCTCTCTCCCTTCTTTCCCTCTGTTGTAATAGGTTTTTGTGCCTTTTCGTGTGATGTAATTTACTCTTGTCTGCCTCCTCCTTTCCTTTTCCCTCAGTACATTTTCTTAGTTAGATCAGATTAATCTAACTTGGATCCATTTAACCTACATGATTAGATTTTTTCATCATTACATCAAAGTCAATTTATCCCCACCCCCTTTATGTATACCCCTTTAAGATGGTGTAATAACAATACAGTTATCAAGAGTTGCAAGTGTCATCTTCACTTGTAGGGATGTAAACAGTTTGCCCTTATTAACAACAAGTTGTTTCTTTCTGTCCCTTTTACCTTTTTGTGTTTCTCTTGAGTCTTGTATTTAAAGATCAAATTTTTTGTTGAGCTCTGGTCTTTTTATCAGGAAGGTATGGAAGTCCCCTATTTTGTTGAATATCCATCTCCTTCCCTGAAAGATCATGCTAATTTTTGCTGGGTAGTTGATCCTTGGTTGTAATGCAAGCTCCTTTGCCTTATGGAATATCCTATTCCACACCCTATGGTCTATTAATGTAGAACCTGCAAGGTCCTATGTAATCCTGACTGTGGTTCCATGACATTTAAGTTGTTTCTTTCTGGCTGCTTGCAGTATTTTCTCTTTGACCTGATAATTTTGCAATTTGGCTACTATATTCCTTGGTGTTTTCAATTTGGGATCTCTTTCAGGAGGTAATCGGTGGATTCTTTCTATGGTGATTTTACCCTCTGGTTCTAGGACCTCAGGGCAGTTTTCCTTTATGATTTCCTGAAAGATACTGTCCAGGCTCTTTTTTTTTTTTAATCATGATTTTCAGGTAGAAAAATAGTTTCAAATTGTATCACCTGGAACGATTTTCCAGAACAGTTGTTTTACCAATGAGGTATTTTACATTTTCATCTATTTCTTCATTCTTTTGTTTTTGTTTGACTGATTCTTGCTGTCTCATAGAGCCATTAGCTTCCATTTGCCCAATTCTAAATTTTAAGATTGTTTTCTTCTATTAGATTTTGTACCTTCTTCCCCATTAGGCCAATTGTGTTTTTTTAGGAATTTGTTTTCTTCAGTGTACTTTTTTTTTTCCAGTTGGCCAATTGTATTTTTTAAGGACTTGTTTTCTACAGTTAATTTTTGTCCTTCTTTTTCCAAACTAGTGACTCTCTCTTGCATACCTCTCATTTCTTTTCCCATTTTTTCTTCTACCTCTCTCATTTGACTTTTAAAATCCTTCTTGAACTCTTGTAAGAAGGATTTTTGGGCTTCAAACCAGTTCATACTCCCTTTTGAGGTTCCAGATGTGGGTTTGTTGACAATGTTGTTCTCTTCAGAATTTCTGCCTTGATCTTCACTCTTTCCATAATAAGAATTTATCCTATGTTTCTTTTTGCTCATGATATTTGCTTATTTCCTGGCCTTTAAAGAGATTGGGCTCTCCTGCTGGGGAGCAGAGGGCACTGAACCAAGCTTCTTGTGTTGGGAGCCTAGGGCCTGGTTGCTGGCTTTGTGTGCTGGGGCCTCCAATGTTGGCAGTTGGAGGCTGTAGGGTTTTGGCAGCTTACCTGGTGTTGGACTGGAATCAGCAACACTGGAACTCTAGGGGTAGTCTGGCTCCTGAAGATTTCCTGCTCATCCAGGCCTTTCCCCGCTTTTACTTTCTTCAGCTCCTTTCAGATGGATGTTGTAGGATGTTGTAGATGGATGTTTATCCACCTGGGCCCCTTGGAGCACTGCTTCCCTTAGTTTTGCTGAGGCACTGGGAGAGCCAGTTGCTGTAGGCACCTAGTGGTTTTCCAGTTCCCCTGATGTCAGTGAGGCACTCGGGGGTCCAGGTGTTGGTGTTTGCCTGCTCCACCACCTGGGCTTCAGGATCTCCTCATGGTATGCTGAGGTGGTGCTTTCCACTAGCTTGCTGGGATACCTCCTGTTCTGTACTGCTCCCCTTCCACCAGGGTAAGAGGGGACTTTCCCGTTAATCCCTCTAGCTACCTGGGCTACTGGACTGCTTCACCCCATCTTTCTTCTGGTTCAGCTGTTCCAAGGTTTTTCCTGGGTGATATTTTCTGGGCTTTCAAGGGTTACCTTTCAAGGGTTACCCTTTTCAAGGGTAAGAACAACTGACCTCTTACTCCACCATCTTGGCTCCCCCTGCCTAAGATTTTTGCTAGTTACGTGGCCCTGGGCAAGTCATTCTTTGAGCTTAGTTTCCTCATCTTTGAAATGGGGAGGAGGGGTATTAGACTTCTAAGATCTATATGATCTTATACACCATGCACTTCTATACAAATGTGAATATTATTCTGATCCATGAGAGGGACTATGCCTCAGTAGATAAAGGACTATGCTTGGAGTGAGAAATGTGTGAGTTCAAATCATTCCTCAGACACTTACTAGCTGTAGGTCCTTGGACAAATCACTTAAGCTGTCATGCAATTCTCCACATCCAAGAAATCTATCTGGACCAAAACCAACTAACCCTTTCCCCTCCCAAAAATGATCCATAGACTTGCTAAAGCACCTAGAACAGAAAAGAAAAAAAAAGAGTTTGGGGTATGTCTGAAATCAAAATATGAAATAAAAATTGCACATATGAAGGATATCTCTCTTGAATAGTGTTTTCAAGTTGCTATGCTTATTAATGTAGTCACTCTTTATTATAACATAGCCCACAGTTTTCGGGCTTTCAACATGGGACTATGTCAAGTCCTTCAAAATACAGCAGCTGTATTTACAAAAATCTATGAAGGATTCTTGGATTCCATTAGATTTTTTTTTTGCAGTGTCCAACTTTTTAATATGTTTTGGACATTCCATAGACTCATACAGCTCTAGAAATGGAAGGGATTTCAGAGTCAACGCCCTCATTTTGCTTTTAAGGAAAGTAAGGCCCGAGGAAGCTTAACTCGCCCATGATTGGAAGATAATTAGTGCCAGAGGCATTTACAGTGAATATTTGTTCTTGTGAAAAGGCAAAGCTGTTTCCTTTTTCCTTAAAAGACTATAAGAATTTTGAAGGCTTACATTTCATGCATGGTCTTTGAGAATCCAGGGTTCCATGCCAAGAGGTAGCAAAAGGGTAGGGTTTTAGAGGATGTCAAGTGTTTTAAAAAATGTTTTACTGAGTCATTCATGATTCTGATGAATTTGGTCTAGCTGTTTATTTTAGAGATAGAAATTGAGACTCCAGTGAGGATAATAATTTGCCCGTTGTCACCTAGCAGTGGACATGTATTTAGAAGCAAGAACTTTTCTGGCCCTGTGTGTGGAATTCCCATAGAATACCAGCTGCACCCTGCTTCCTGACACGGTCACATGCTATAATTCTGAAAAATGTAGCTTTAAATAGCCAAATTAAGATACAAATGTGTTATAAGAATTTGCACTGTAACCTTTCTCTCCACTTGCTCACTAGCAAAGTGTAGAAAAAGTGGAGGCAGACAGCTGGTAGAGAAACCAGGAAGCTGACAATAGAGAGAGTAATTACAACATACATTAAAGGTTGAAAACATTATTTTTAAAAAATCACATTTGTCTTTGAAGTGTTTGTAAGTCTATGGGAAAATAAAAAAGAAGAGGATTAGTTAGTGGGATGAGAATCTGGGGATGCAGTTTATTATGAAAAAGAAAAGCATGAAGAATTGAGTAGAAATGATAGGAAGAATTGACAGGTCCAGGAGTCAGATTGCAGACAAGAAGAGCAAACGAGAACAGAAAGCATGTATGCTCTGAGGATCCAAATATTAGTAGCTCAGATCCAAAACAAAGGGGTGATTCATTTAAGCAGATGTTTAATCTGAGGTGGATTTTTTTCATTTTCCTTTTTGTTTTTGCTATTCAGTTTTTTTAACATCTCCTGCCTCAACTGCATAGTATTATCACTTCTATATTCTAATCTCTCTCTCTTGCTGCTTAAAATTATCACTCTTTTATTTCAAAATGTTGCTTCTTATCCTTTGATCCACTAATTGGCTTTATTACCCTCAACCCCTTCTTGCCTTCTCTGCATGCTGTCTGATGATTTTTTTTTAATCAACTAATCCCCAATTTTCACACTCCCATTTCCTGCTTCCATTTCCTCCCCTTTCCACTTTCTGTATATATTGAGCTGTAGTGGGCTATTCAACAGAGCTTCTAACCCCAAGAGAAATTCAAGTTTGTTTTCAGCATTGGTCCCAGGAGAGCTCTTATCTTGTGGCCAAATGCATAAAGTAAGTTTTCAGAGAAGGACACTGAACCATAATCTCTTGAGATTTCTTGGGTGCAGGAGGCTTGAGAAAGAAACTACCATTTTGTTTTTTTTTGGGGGGGGAGAAGGTCTGTCTTTAACTAAACATTAAAAAAAATGAATCTTTAGAACTTTCTTATTCCCACTCATTTAACAGTTTGTTAGACAATTCTGGGTTAGTAACAACAAAGAAGAGGCAGCTTTCTGTAGTGGAAAAGGCAGTGGTCTTTTAAGTAGAAGACCCAACCTTTGATACAACATCTCAGAGCTTCAGACTTCCCATGCATACAGTGGGGGAGAATTAGGTTTATACAATCTACCTGTCAGTATTATTGTGAGCAAAGTGCTTTGTTAACCTCTGTAAACTTAGAGTACTAATAAGCATGGGATCATATTATTAAGGAGAGGCTATATTAATGGATGCTTGGCATAGTGGATAGAGAGGGGGCCTCAGAGTTAAGAAGGCGTGACTTCCAATTCAGCCTCTTTGCATGCTAATCATGTGACTCTGGGCAAGACACTTAAACTCTCAATACCCTTGTACTAAATGACTTCAGGACATTATGCTTTTTGAGGGCTGGTACAAAAGTGAAATTGTCCTTGGTCTTTCTCATTATTAGCTTTTAGAGGTAATGGCTTGATAATAAATAACAACAACAACAACAACAACAACATTTATATAGCATGTATTATGTGCCAGGCACTGTGCTAAGTGCTTTACAGTTGTCATTTCATTTGATCCTCCCTAGGACTCTGGGAGATTGTTGTGGTTCATTTGTTTCAGTTGTGTCTGACTCTTTGTGACACCATTTGGGGTTTTTTTTGGCAAAGATACCAGAATGGTTTGCCATTTCCTTCTCCAGCTCATTTTACTGATGAGGAAACTGAAATAAACAAGGGTAAGTGACTTGCCCAGGGTCACACAGCTAAGTGTCTGAGGCCAGATTTGAACTCAGGAAGATGAGTCTTCCTGACTCCATTCATAGAATTCTATCCACTGTAACTGGGTTCAAGTCCTGCATCTCATCCACTCTGGTTGTATGACCCTGGGCAATTCATGTAACCTCTCAGTATCCCAAGAATATAAAGTTGCAGAGTGGCTGCAAATCTGCACTGATGGAGGGAAGTTTCCTCATTCAGAGTACTCTATTTTAATGAAATCATTGATCTGGTCCAAAAAAATTATCAATGTGATATTGTGGGTGGGAAGTAACTATGTACTGACCTTTTGTATAGAAAGATGACTTAACAGCCTATAAGACTTGCTTTTTTTTTCCTCCAGGAGGCATGATTGGTATGTAAGTAGTCGTCTATTTTGAGTTATTTAGCTGCCCTTGGGAACAATAGTATACTCTTGAAAGGTGGTGGAGGAAAGGAGAAATGAATTGTGTGGTACAGGCCATGAAGTTCATATGTTTTCTCTTATGAACTCCTTGGCCCATGTAAGAATTGAACCTAAAACTTTGGCCTCACTCATTAGCTTCATGCACTAATCAAGAGAGTACCTTATAGTAATGTGCTGCCTTAGACATATGAGAATGATGATATTGACTGGACCACCAACAGCAAGGCATAAGCTGTTCATGATTTTTTTAAAATGGTGATGAGTTTGTGGTGCTCTGTCTCTTCCTCTCTGTCCTGCTCCCCAACTCTCCCTTTGGGTCCCTGTAAACAGCATGCACTTGAAGGATGGCTGGTCAGAGTCAGGGGTCAATTCTGTAGCCATGGAATGGAGCCAAGCTCAATGGCTCTCACTCTGGGCCTCATTAGTCTTGTGTCCTAACCAGATAAGCTTACTGGCTACAGCATATGTGTATAATGAAATGCAAAGTGTATGTGACTAGAATCTAGTTATTAGGAATTTATTGAAAATAATAATCTTTCCTTCTTTCTCTATTTTGATTTTAAAAAAAGAATGTTATTACATCATTTCTTTCTTTGCATGTAAAAATGGGGTTAGTACTTAGTTGTTTCTTTTTTATGATTGCTCTTGATAGCTTCAATTGTCATTATTAACTATAGTGGGGCTATTGCCCTAAAGAGAATTATTTTCTGAGGCAATGCAGGATGAGGGAAAAAATCTAGCAAAACCTTCCTCTGCCTGAAATCAATAATAAAATAAGTTCATTTCATACAAATACATGCCAAAAGCTTTCATGACAGTATAAAAATGTAAAAAAATTCCTTTGGAGGATATGAGTTTATTGAATTTCCTGACTTCACTGTTTTATAGACTATATCCTAACCAGATAGTGTAATCTAATTGTATCAACTTGGAAGTATATAGGATTTTATTGCAATGTTAAAAAGGTCAGTAGCTTTGGAACTTAAATTCTTCCCTGTCTTCCTTGCTGCACTAGAAGCTCAACATCAAAGAATATCAAGGTAACTTTAATAAAAAGTAGAATTTTATACACTTAAATTTACTCATTCATCTATATTATATAGATATACATATATATTATCACATTCTTTTGATGAATACTTACTAAATATGTGGCAAAGCAATATATATTTTATTGAATGTGGAGCAAAATTTATATTAATATACTTGACATGGATATAAGATTTCTGTCCATGCACTTTTGTGCTGTAACTATTATTGAATATTACATTTTTATCACTTCAAACCTTATCCAATACTTTACTGCCTTATTCTAACATGGAAAATATAGCAAGTCTCTGAAAAGTATTCCACTAACTTTAGAATAGAACAAGTTAGTTTCTGATTCTGGTAGGATTTGTAGCATTTTTGAATATTAGATGTTCTATAATAGACTTGTATCAACTATAGGAAGAGCACTAAATTAGGCACCATATGGGGAAAGGAAAAGAACAAAAGTCATAGTCCATCTCTTTCAGCAATTTGTAAGTTGATAAGTTACATATGTTCATGAAAAGATATGAGCATAATTAAAACCCCAGCATACCACTAAGTACAACATTTTATAAAAGTAGAAAAATAAAAGACTTTGGTACAATGAGCCAGCCAAGCTTTCTACTTCATGGAAGAGGTTTCTTTGCTAGTTTGGGAGAAATCTTGTTCACATGATAAATGGAACATTTGGAATTAGAATTTCAGGCCTGTAAAGAGACTTTAGAAATGATCTAATCCAACCACCTCTTTTTTTTTTTTCACAAATAATCAACCAAAGAGCAAGCATTTATGAAGCTACATACAAAGCTACATACACTTACTATGCAAGTGTACATATACAAAGAATGAAATAATCTCTTTTCTCAAGGAGATTACATTCTAACTAAAGCCTGAGATGGTTAAACAATCTGCCCAATGGATCCATAATGGAACTTGAGCCTTCTTACTGTCAACCATGATACTCCTTGGATGTATGTGTCTATATCCTGGACACATCTTCCAATATTTGGTTGACTCTTACAGGTTTTCTTGTAATGGAATCATGTAAAATAGAATGGCCAAAGCACTTTCTGTTTTGAGGAGGGAGGAATTTGAAATTTCTGTAATATAAATGGGCTTATTTAGTACTTCTGTTATAGGAGAGATTCAACAATAATAATGCCACTATTATAATGCCATTTCTGTAATAATAGCACTTCTGTTATAAAACACCATTATTATAGAAATGCTATTATAAGACAAGCTCTGTTATTTAGAATTGCTTCTACAATAGCAGTGCTTAAAAAGTCTTCTTGCATTATAGAAAATTATTGCAAATTTTTCTTGCTTTGAAATGAAATTTTCATTCTAAATCTTATTTGATGCTGTGGTAAAGTGCCTCTTAGATTTTGCACTGATGACTCTGAGGCACAGGCAATATTGTCTGTTTAGGACAGGAAATTGCTTGACAGTCAAAGTCCACTTGGTCAAAAAAAGCTGTTTTCTATTGTTGTTTCCCCGAGTCAAGTGAATTGCCCTTGTCTGGATTGTCTGTTCAAACCTAGCCCATTCTTTGTGTTATCCTTCTGATATGGATATCACCTTTCAGTACAGAAAATTATTTTTCATCCCTTTATAGTGCCTAGAATATAGCTAGCACTTAATAAATTGCATGTTGAATAGAGTTAAAGGTTTCAGACAATATGGTTTCACTCAATTAAGGTATCTATAATCTTTCTTTTCTTTTCTTTGTTTTGTTTTGGAGGAGTGTGTGTGTGTGTGTGTGTGTGTGTGTGTGTGTGTGTCTGGTTTTGGAGCTCAGATCTGTGATTTGACCCATGGTGAAGAAACTCCCTGTTCTAATGCAGGTTGGAACCTGCCCAGCAATTTATAGTGTTATAAATTGTAATATAATAAATAACTTAGAGTGTTAAAGCATTCTTGGGAACATTTTGACATTAAGTGACTTGTTCAGGTTCACACAGAAAGTTTATGTTGGAAACAGGACTTGAATGCAGTTTTTCTTAAGTTTGAATCTGACTCTTTAATCACAATATCATTATTTCCTCTTAGTCTTGACTTTAACTTAAGTGAATTCAAACTAATAATTCAAAGTAAAACTCTTAAAACTGTGGAACATTTAAAAGTTTTAAGTATTGGTTGATGATGCGGTGTGGCAGATAGAAAGCATATTTCTGAGTTAGGAAGCACTGTGTTGAAATCTTCTCTGATGTCAAGTGGTCCAGGATAAGTCACTTAATCTCTCAGTCTCCCAAGTAACTCAATTCAAGTGCTAATTGATAGAGAGAATTTCCTCAACAGGATTTTCCTAAACCAATAAAAATAACTTCTTTTTAAAACAATTAAATTTTAATAGTTGACTTCTTGAAAAATCCAATTTTCCACCTCTAGGTGTGTGTATGGAGGATCAAGGATTCGAGGGCTTGTAATTTCACTGGTGTAATGAACTCTTGTGGAGAAAACACCTTTTACCAAAGATCTGCAACTTTTCTGTCATTTTTAGTTTTAGCATTGCCTGGAACCCCAAGAGGTTAAGTCACCTTCCATTGCATATGTCAGAGGCAGAGTCAGTCAGCCAGTAAACATTTATCAAGCTCTTACTATATGCCAGGTACTAAACTAAATGTGGCAGATACAAAGAAAGGCAAAAGACAGCTCCTGCCCTCAAAGAGCTCACAATCTAATGAGGACACAACATGCAAACAACTAAGTATGAAAAAAATGTTATTTACAGGATAAATAGGAAATAACAGATGGAAGGCAAGAGAATTAAGTGAGATTGGGAAAGGGACCTATGGCTGGCATTCTATCCAGTACAATGCCTCTTGCCTCTCATACATATATGATTATTTTGTTACTACTTATACTCCGAACCTATTTCTTGGTACCTTTGTGAGATTGGTTGATCCCAGCTTAAGCAAGTGTCAGCTCCTGTTTTGCATTTGTGATTTCCTAATAACTAATGGACTCTTGTTACCAGGAATAACATTACACCCAAAATAATTTCCAAATTCTGGCTAATGATCCACAATCAATGTGGCTTGTTGATCTAACTACAAGATATTCACAATAATGAATAATTCAGGGCAAGTATTGTTGTTGTCCTTTGTGTAAAAGTAATTAATGATTAGCAAAATCTAATACCTACTCATATGACAAAACACAAATATGAATAAAAATGAGTGGAAATCTAACCCCATAGGTGAGTAAAAAGAAATTCAGACTTCTTAGGAAGTATTGAAAAAAACAAAAAGAACAAATCAGTTCAAAACAAAACAACCCCTTCCCCTTCCCAAGAAGTGGAATGTAATGGGATGATCCTGCTAAGGTACTAGGGATAACTCTCAACTTTTACTTTCTCCATCTACAAGACTACAGAACTTCTCTGCTACTAGGAGAAAAAAAAAACAAAGAAAAAGGGGGGGAATGGGGAAGGGAACAAAAAGATACTCTGTCACCCTGCTGGATCATCCTGCTGCCTATGGATTTATGATTTCACTGTTTTAGATACTCTTTGTCTTAGCTAGTAAAAACTGTGACCTCTTCATATGTTTTCCCCACAAGTCTTTCATACATGTTTTCCATGTTAGAGAACTTATTTTTTCTTTGTATATCCTGAGGATATCAATGAATCACTCATGTTGTTTTCTTTCATCCTCACTATGTTACTGGGCAACCTCTTTTTAAGCTTTCAAATATCCTCCAATACTTGTGTATTAAGTTCTCATTGGTAATATGTTATGGTCTGGTCATTCCCAGCATTCATCTTTCCATTAATCTTTGGATAACTATTATTCTTTTTATATTGGAATATCCCACCATTTGTAGGCATATACCATTATCTGGAGAAAATTGGTGCTAAAGAAATGTTTTTGTAGCAGCAAATAGTTGGGGTTCTTTGACAGCATGGCATGACTTCTCAAATAACTCCTCTTGATCAATTATGAGCCAGATTCATTCTTCTTTTCTAGCTCTTTTTCTAAGATACAAATATCGATGGGTTATTTGGATACATTGTCAATACAGCAGCATTCCATGTTCTGAGCAAATCCATGTTTCTTTACCTACTTTGTTTTTTCAATGTGGATGGTTAGATTGATGTCTTTTGCACTATTGTGAATTTCACTGATGAGGTTTTGAAGTGTTCAGGAGCACAATAATGTCAATGCAGCCATTTGCAAATGGCAGCGTATGGAAAAAAAATCAACAGGAAGTAACTTTATACTGGATATCCTATTTGATATTATATAATACTTGTTGCAAATATTTCCTTTTTAAAAAATGTGTAGGGGAGTACATGTGATGGTTATTAATATTAATTTTAATAAATATATATTTTATTGTCCCCAATTCCTCTCTCTAAGGTATGAAGGTTTTTATGATATGATATCGTGCAGTATATGTTACAGTTAAGGTTAACAACATTCAGTGTATCATAAGTAATACATAGGAGACAAAACGGTCAAATATGTGGATGGAGTGTTGGTAATGAGACCATAATTTTAAACCTCGCCTAGGACACATAGATGCCTTGGTCATGCTCTATCCTCTGGAATTTGATATGTATTTAAAAGCTTATCCACATAATGTTTGTTTTCATGAATTTAGGTTTGTTTCTACATCTTGATTTGATTGTCATCTAGTAATCTTTCCTTTTGAAAAATAGGCCATTGATTAATCATATGCTCATATCTAAATCTGTACTCTCTTAGGCTAAGGGGATGGAGGTTCACTGAATACCAGATTTGTTGATATCAGCTTTGCTGTATACATCTTTGACCAAACAGTGGAACCAATGGCTCTTCCCATCAAGTTCTGGCCTCCTGGTCTGCTGTTTGTTATACCATGGGATTCAGTGATCACAACTAAGAAAATCTTGGTAAGAAACAACATCTGTTCTCACCTATTCTGTTCCCAAATCTGGACTATTTGATGTCTTCAAATTGAGTAACTGAAGGAATTACTGTGTTGTGGCTCCGAGCCTCTCTGTTTGAAATTTCAGAGAAAAAACACTCTTGGGGGCACATTGTTGTGCAAGAAAGATTCTGATGAATCATGCCAATTACTTTATGAGAATATCAGAGTGAATAAACTTTTCATTTACTATTTTAGTTATACTATGCAGGGAAATACTATATGAGTGAGTAAAAATGTAAGTTCTGTACTACAGTGTTTGGCTAGAATTCTCCCTCTCAAAAGGATTATAACTGTTGTGTTTCCAACTAAGTTGAGTTACCCACCTTGTACAATATGTGAGGAGCAAGGTGGGGAGCATGTTGTTAGGGCTTTTGTTAACTTTCTCGTTTTGTCTTGACTTACTGTACATTTACCCTGTTGTTGCTGAACCTCTATAAGGTTTATTCATGAACCAAACTTACACATTCTATCATACTAGTCTGCCTTTAGCCAAAAAAAACCCCAAACATTCCCCCATGACAACCACAAATCCAAACCCTATCTCTTCCTTCTTTACTTAACATCTATATAAAATTAGAATTCCAAAGTGTGTAGGTAATCTTATTTTTTTCCCTTTGATCTTCCTCTTCTGTGTTGTCTTTAGAGGATGGAAAAGGTTAAAAAAAAAAAGATTGAAGTTTGCTAACTTGGCCTGGCATGGAGCTGAGGTTGTTTTAACCTGTTAATGTATCTTTTTCTTACCTACATGATCAGTTTGCACATAGGTATAAATGTCTCTCGTACCTCTCAATTGAAAAAAAAATGTGTGGCACCACACAGATGTGCTAATTTTACTTTGATTTTGCTCTTGAATATGATGTTGATTTCTTTAAGGCAAATTTTTCTAATTTTATCTAAACTTCATTACATTATTAGAAAGAAAATTTTCTAAAAACCCTAACTTGTAACAGCCATGCTTTAAGTGATCTGGATTGTAGACATGTACCCAAAAGGAAAAAGAGTAACTTTAAAGCAGTTTTACTGTAACAAAATGGATCTCTCAGTAAAGAAGACAAAATAGCAAATTTCCTAGAATCCAATAAGCATTTTTTAAGCTTCTGCTATGTACCAGGCACTGTGCTAAGAGCTGGGAATATAATTAATAAAAAGAAAGACAATTCCTGCCCTTAAGGAGGCTACAATCTAATGGAAAGAGGCAACATATAAAAGGAGGCAGGAAAGTGGAAGTAAGGGTTGGGTTTGGGGTCACCAGAGTCCCATTCTGCTTCTACAAAGGAAGGGAATGAAAGGAATTTGGTTCTCTATGCTCCAACTAGAGGGGAGAAGATGCTAAGGGAGGTGGCATCAACCAATGCTTGAGTTAGCAGCATGGAGGTGAGATTAGGAGTAAAGCTAAGTGGAGTGAGTTGAAAGTCCAATATCTTCCCTCTTGAAAACTTTTCATTTAAGAAAAATAAAAAAACAACAACGTGATTTTCTTCTTAATACTTCAATATTTCCTTCAGGGAAATGTAATTTCTGTAGTGTGGGTAATGTGATAGAGTAGAATGAGTGAATGATTTGGAGTGAGAAGACCTGGGTTCGAATACTAGGTCTTCTACATACAATTGATGTGACCAAGAGAAAGTCACTTAACATCTATTGGTCTCATTTATTCATTTGTAAAATGAGGAGTTTGGACTACTTGGTCTCTGAGGTTCTTTCCAATTGAGTCTAAGAGATGAAAGCCTTCTATTGAAGTAGGTGGCAGCCATCTGTAAAATTTTGTAGATGATCTTCAAGAGTTGCTGTGAGTGAAAATTTTATCATGTCAGTTCAGCTTGGTGCTGCACCTTTGTATGCTTGGTTAGCCTGGTCCTTGGACAGCAGGCCTGGAGCCTATCACTGGCAGATGGAGTAAAATCACTGGATGGAAGTACAGGAAGTTATTTATTTCTGGGCTTCCAGAGCCCTCTCTAAATGACTCACAAGTTTCCATCCCTGTTTTTGTTTAGCTCAGTTAGTTAGGGGCAAAATCCCTATGAATTGAAGGTCAAAGTTTGATCTTGGTCTGCACTGGTTTGTTTGCCCCACTTCCTAATCCTGGTGACCCATTTGCCTCATGTGGAAATTCCTGTCGCTGAACCAGGTTAAATTGCAATTGGGAAATGTTTAGCAAAATAATTAAAAATACAAGAAGACATAGATGATGTTAATTTGTGATTTTCTAAGTCAATATGTGGCCTGCATTGATTCAATTTTATTTGAGTTTGTCACCACTGGTTTAGAACAATCCATCCCCACTCCTGGAAAAACAAAATCATAATAAGCACAATCTTTTTATATAAAAGATGGACTTAAAATGACATCAGATAACACAGGATAAAAGCATCATCTGAATTTTGTCTAACTTTTTCTCATGACATTATTTTGTTTTGTTGTTGTTAATGTGACCTTTGGCATTCTGAATAAATATCTCCTGTTGCAACAGGTGATACTAATATATATATATAAATGTATATGTATATTCATATATATGTATATTTAAGATTGTTTTAGATAATATAGCAGGTGATATTTATTCATATATATTTAAGATTTTATAAATATGCAATGGGTGATATTTATTCATGTATATATAAAATTATATGTTATTCATATACTATTTATGTGTGTGTGTGTGTGTGTGTGTGTGTGTGTGTTAAAAGGCTCAGGATGGTAGTGTGCTACATCTGTAATCCCTGCTATTAGGGAAGACTGAGTGAGGCTGATGGTTTGCTTGAATTTAGGAGTTTTGAGCTGCTGTTAGCTAAGATTTGGTATCCATACTAGGTTAGGCAAGAATATGGTGAACCCCTCAGGGATTGGGGATGGGGGAGAGGGTCCACCAGGTTGGCTAAGGAGAGGCAAACTAGACTAGGTCAGAAATGGAGTAGGGCAAAGTACTTGTGCCAATCTGACCTGAGGAGCTTCTGTACTTCCTGTCTGGTCAAGATAGGGACAATCCCAAAAACAAAACGAAAACAATAACTATGGTTTATTATTTTTTCTGGTGAAATTTTAGCACTTAATGGTCCTGAAAATTAAAAAAATGGTTCTTTTAAATATGTAACCTAAATTTTTCTAGAAAAAAATTGTGAGTTTTCTACCTATTCACTTATCTATTCATCTTTTTATCTTTTGTCTGTCTATTTAATTTTTTGACTCTTCTTATAATCTATGCTGTACTTGATTGATATTAATTGAAAGATGAAAAGTTGAATATTTTGTTTTTGTTTTTCATCTTTGGTGTTTTTCATACATCTTCCCTTCAAAAGACCTAGGTTGGGAGACAGAAGAAACCTTAGGAGACCTCTAGTTTAGGCTCTTTATTTTACAAATGAGGTAACTTAAAGCCCCAGAGGGTTTAGGTACTTTAACAAAGAGAAGGACTAGGACATGCACTAAGGTCTATGACTTCCAGTCCCAGGCCCTTTCTGCTTTACTGTGTTTCTCTTTCTTTCTTTCTTTCTTTCTTTCTTTCTTTCTTTCTTTCTTTCTTTCTTTCTTTCTTTCTTTCTTTCTTTCTTTCTTTCTTTCTTTCTTTCTTTCTTTCTCTCTCTCTTTCTGTCTCTCTCTCTCTCCCTTCCTTCCTTTCTCTCTCTTCCTTTCTTCCTTTCTTTTTCTCTTTTTCTCCCTTCCTTCCTTCCTTCCTTCCTTCCTTCCTTCCTTCCTTCCTTCCTTCCTTCCTTCTTCCTTCCTTCCTTCCTTCTTTCCTTCCTTCCTTCCAACTGTAAGATCACAAATATCTGAGGCACCATGGAATAGTGAAAACAGTTCTGGATTTGGAATGAGAAGATCTGGATTCAAATCCCAGCTCTACCATTTACCATCTATGAGACTTTGGGCAATTCATTTGACTTCTCTGAAAGTCATTTTGAGCCTCAATTTCTTCATTTGTAAAATATAAGAGTTGTGTGTGACGATGCCAGGTCTCTTGAAGCTCTAATTCAAAGATCTCGTGATTGCTGATTTTCCTTTGAAACTGTAATATTTTGCTTTGAAATTTATATTGTATGATCTGAACTTGAGAGCTTTGTTTGTTGTTAGGTAGTGAAGGTACAAGTGTGAAAAAAAAATAGTGGCTACTCTATTTAACTCCTCTAATTTAAAGCCAAAGATTATTCCTTCCTACCTCCTCTTTGATTATCTCCAGGGTTTTATGCCATGATGTCAGAAAGTTCTATTGGGTATCTTTATTCCTTGTAAAATACATGCACTTGGACCTATTTTTATTCTCTAGTGTCTATATGTTTCTTTTGTATGTTATTTTCAGTCAGTTCTCCCCACTATCTCTATTGGGCACCATCTGTTGTTTTTGGTTGCTCATTGAAAAAGCTCCCTCAGGACTCCTCAGTGTTAGAAATCCTTCCTGTTCTGGAAGTGACTGTAGGACAAACATAATTTTGCAGCTAATACTAGGTGTGCAAAAACTGTTGGTTATTTCTCTCCTTTTACTTGGATAATATTTTGATAGAGCAACATTTTTCATAACTTTAAAGTTCTAAAATCAACCTTTTCTGAGTTTATGATTTCTCTCCCTTTCCCTCTCCCACTCCCCTTCTCTCTCTCTCTCCCTCCCC
>NW_020940360.1:22784446-22966242 GCF_900497805.2 Vombatus ursinus
TCCTCTCCTCCCCTCCCCTCCCCTCCCCTCTCCTCTCCTCTCCTCTCTCTCGTGTCTCTCTCTCTTCCTCTCCCTCCCTTCCTCTCCCTCTTCTCTTTCTACATAATACTTTTATATTTTAGTGTATTAAAATGGTTTCTCTGATCCTGCTGGCCTGATATATGTGGTGTTGGAATTAAAAGTTTCTAAACTTTAACTGGTTCCTATTAGTTCGACAAAATTATAATGCTATTAAGAAACACAGAAATCATATGGATGCAATGTTCTGGAGAATCTTATTCTATGTCAGCACACTAAACTGCACTTTATTGAAATGTAACCATCAGACTTCAAAGCTCAGTAACCCCCAAAACCTTCTAGGAGATGTAGTCTAGGGGTTTTGTTGTGTTTGTTGTTCTGTTGTTTCAATTGTGTCTGTCACAAAGAACGGGGTTTTCTTGCCAAAGACACTGGAGTGGTTCCCCATTTCCTTCTCCAGTTCATTTTACAGGGTTAAGTGACTTGCCCAGAGTCACACAGCTATTAAGCATCTGATCCTGGATGTTAAGTCAGGAAGATGAATCTTCCTGATTCCAGGCCCAGCGCTGTGTCCACTGCCCATAGTCCAGGGGAAAAGTAAGCAAAGATCAGTCAGTGCAGATCTGGTATAGAATTATTTCAGTGACTGTAAGACAGAGAAATAATGACCTTTTTAAGAAAAGGAGAGGTTTTTTTTTTATGACCAAAGTTAAGTGCATATAGCCATTAAGGTTCTACTATTATTTTATGCCTTATTGAGGTGTGAAGGTGACCCTGCATTCTCAAAAAGCATGTCAATAGATTGTGACCCGGGATAGGTCCTACTGACCTGGAAGAGCTATATGCACGGGCATATAGCCAATGGAAGTAGCATTTGCATGTATGAAATGTTGTTATCTTTTATATGGATAAGATTTTGCCTGAAGGTAAGCTTGGTCCATTTTTGACATTAAGTTGTTGCCAGACCTTAGCTTTAGAGTAAGCAGAAAGTGTGACATTGCTGTGTGAGTATTGCATGTTCTATGACCATGCTTAAAGATGGTTCTTTTCCTTTCTACTTCCATCTATGTAACTCAGGGAATATGGTCATTCTGTTCCATACCAAAGCAATCTTCCTCCTGCACTACAGAGATATTTTCAAATAAGAGAACTTTGTGTCACATCATTCCTATCTATATGATCTTCTTTTGTTTGGATACATGTTTTCACCAATATATCCCAAGTCATATTTTAACAAGAACATGCAGCAGTGATTGTGAGAAGAATGATTTATCTTACCGGATATCACCCCAGAACAGCAACGAAAAAGATCTTTGCAGCAAGTGTATCTTCAATATATGATGAAAAAATAATTTTGGAAAGAGATTCTTAAAAAAAACAAAAAACAAATAATGTTCTCCATAAGCAATCTGCAGACTTGCATAATGTTAGCCATATGCTGTCCTTTTTCATTCTCAGAGACAAAATTAGGCCTAGAATGTTCTTACTAGCTGCGTTTTAAATATAGTGTTAGGGTAAACAGTTTTCTACTATTATTATTACAAACCATATGTTTCCTATTATTACCTTTCCTATGAATATGTAAAGTGAACCCAGAAATTTTGCTGGTTGTCTTTTCGCCAACATCTTTACTTTAACATCCTTTTCCCAGAGTAATTGACTAGTGTCTGTATATTAATATAGGAATGCAATTCTAAAAATGAGCAAAAATACACTATAATCAGGAATTTATTCAAGGATTTTATACTATTTGAATCCCAGAAATAGATATAAGGTGTATCAAAATGCAGAGGAAAAGACTATTACCATTCCCTCCTTCCACCAATGTCATTGGCTCCCTAAATTGTTAATGCATCATGCTAGCCAATGACAGTTTTCATAAATTATTATACTACTGTTGGCTGACCTGGTGCTGTTTGACAGCTCAGTTAGCCAATGTCACCATACATAGAAATCATAGCAAATACTGGACATGTCTTTCTTTTCTCACATTTCATTTTCTTCCCCCACCCCCCTCACCATTCAACAAACTAAGAGGTATGAAGTTGCAAAATATTCCCTATTCTCAAATGTTTGTAGAACAAAGTAACAAAACCTCAGATTGCTACTTAAGAATGAATTAGCTACAATGTAATGTCCTACTCGCTATGTACTAAATAACTAAGGGGCTTGGTGCTCCAGTTGAGGGTGTTTGGGAGAACTTCAACAAAAGTGTAGTAATACCCTCATGTGTCCCACTGTGTCTAGAGTTCTGAGTATAACCTCATGTACTGGTGATTGTGATGAGATATATATTTAAAATAAGTGAGTATGACCAGAGTAACCATAAGAACATAGACTTAGGGTTGCAAGGGACATTGAGGATATTTAATCTAATCTCATATGATAATAGAGCTAGAGCTAGAATGAATGAAAGTAAAAGCCTGTATTAAGTGCTTACCGTATGCCAAGTACTGTGCTAACCCTGGGGATACAAATTTAAAAGCAAAGCAAAACAAACAAACAAATGAAAACAAAGCAGTCCCAGCCCTCTTTGAGTTTGTATTCTAATGAGGAAAAACAACACAGATAGGAGGATTGAGTGCAGGGTGGTTGGCCAGGTTTAGTCTAAGGACTTATGGCCAGTCAGACACTATCTGTAATATCAGGTTACATGATAAGGCCTGAGAAGGGACCTCAGAGGTCATCTAGTCCCAATTCCTCATTTTTAAGTTAAAGAAATTTACAACTCAAGACACTATCATTGTATGATGGGTAGGTTTTGGGGTGCGAGAGCTAAGAAGATATATAATAAACTGGGGATGCATCTTACTGTTTAAGTAGACATGTTTTCCTGTCTGTAGAAAATTTCATGCTGATAAAATCAAGCCAGCTTGTGTATCAAAGGGTAGCTAGGTGGCATAGTGGATATGGCACTGGGCTTGGAGTCATGAAGGCTCATCTTCCTGAGTTCAAATCTGGCCTCAGACATTTACTAATGTGACCCTGGGCAAGTCACTTAACCCTGTTTGCCTCAGTTTCCTTATCTGTAAAATGGACTGGAGAAGGAAATGGCAGACCACTTTAGTATCCTTGCCAAGAAAACACCAAATGGGGTCATGCAGAATCAGACATAACTGAAAAACAACTGAACCACTACAACAAAGCTTGTGCAGCAAACCATCTATCCTGATAGGCAGGGACCAGAAAGTGTAGGTTGCTTGGGGTGTGCAACTTAGCAACTAAAGTAGTCATATGTTGTACTAAAAGAAAAAGTCTACTAGAAAATGCTGTTGGATATGAGTAGCTTAGAAAAATTAAAATAGTCAAAACCTTTTTCCACTTAGTTGGTCATTTGAATGTAAAAGTCAGTAAATAAGGTTTGACTTTTCTTAAGAGAACTGTTCAATTGAAAGAAAAAGTAGTTCCATTAATTATCCATTATTTCTGCTAAAAGTTCAAATTATTATTTTCTTGAGATTGAGTATTTCACTTTTAGGTACAGATATTTAAAATATTTGTATATGGCTGAGACAGAGAGAGTTAATTAGTAAATAACCATTTAAGGGCCTACTAAAAAAAAGTAAGACAGTCCCTGCCTAGAGATCACTGTAATGGGGGAGATAACATTCAAATAACTATGTATAAATAAGCCATAGACAGTATGGATTAGGGATACACAACAAAGGGAAGGCACTTAAATTAAGAAGGATTCAGCAAGTTTTCCTGTAGAAGGTGGGATTTTAGCTGGGACTTGAAGAAAGTCAGGGAAGCCAGGAGGTAGAGATGAAGAGGGAGACAGTTCCATGAGTTGCAGATAGTGGATGAAAATGCTTGAGTTGGGGTAGCAGTTAGTGATGGGAAATGTAAACAAACTTCTTGAGAAATTCAAATTTTGTGATTTAGGTATTGATTCAATTGCTCTAATAAGTAGACAATTTAACTTAGTTTTCCTGAGCGCTAGAAATAACAAGATCAAAAATTACTGAATTTTCTAATTATTTTTTTCCCTGTAGGTATGTGATCATAAATGATATATTTAGAGCTAGAAGAGACCTCAGATTCATTTTATGGATGAGGAAACTGGAACCCAGGATTGTTAAATGATTTGCCTAACGTCACACAGGTTTTGAATCCATGCCCTTTGATACCAGAGATAGTAATCTTTCCTGTGGACCACAATGTTTCCCATTAATTCTCAACTTTAACTGATATCTATG
This sequence comes from Vombatus ursinus, assembly GCF_900497805.2. NCBI lineage: Eukaryota > Metazoa > Chordata > Mammalia > Diprotodontia > Vombatidae > Vombatus > Vombatus ursinus. The sequence continues at coordinate 22,788,664 of NW_020940360.1, forward strand.
CCCTTAGTCCTTGGAGAAGTTAATCTACTCATCTTGAAAACTTCCACCCAAGAGTGTAAATGGGTTGGTTTGTGATTGGGCATAAACTAGTTTACTTAGGCCAACATCATTGCTGCTAGCCTAGACTTCAGACAATCCTATAGCTTCTGACCATCCACTCAGGCCATCTTATTATGTGCCTGTCTGCTTTCCACCTCCCCTGAAGGAAGCTCCCATCCCAGGTCATCACTTCCCTACATCCTATCTTTTTCTGCTCCTCAAGGGTAAATGCTTTCTCTTTAAATTTGTATATCCAGCACCTCTCATAGTGTCTGGCATACAGCAACTGCTTAATAAATACTTTTTCATTCATTTGTTCATACCTTCATTCATTCACCTAATTATCTTCCATTCCCCATCTTTTATCCTCTCAGATTTTGTATACTTAATTTGTGCTGCATCACTTTATACAGCTGGATATATTACTCTAAGGGTGTTTCGTACACATGCTATGTTACCACAATGAGAATGCAAACCCCTTCCTGGTAAGGACTGCATATTCTTTTTTTTTTTTTTGGATTAATAATTTTATTTCATAATAATATCTTGGATTTCTTCCCAGTAACCTAGAGTGCCAGGTAATGCAATTGTTACTCCCGTCTTCAAGATGAGGAAATTGATGCTTAATACATTTAAGGGAATTGTTCATAATCACATAGTTATTAAGTATCATAGCTAGTACTCAAAGCCAGGTCTTATACTGCAGATAGTATTGTGCTCAATAATATGGACTGACTCTTTACTTCTCTGTAACAAAGTCATTGTATTTTAAATCTGGGACAGACTTTGGAGATTATATAGTCATAAAATCACAGAATGGAAGACATCTCAGAGGCAATCTAGCCCAATGTGTACCTGAATAAGAATTTTCTCTATGACACACTGGACAAGAAGTTATTCAGTTTTTTCCCTTAAAGGTCCCTAAGGAAAGGGAAGCACAAATGTGTTGGTAAACATTTAACAACTGACTCTTCAAGAAAAAAAAAACAAGTATCCAAATACATGTTTAAATTAATCTACATTATTAACATTTTCTCCATCACTTCCTTAAGTCTACATAATAAAAATAAAATCCTTGATTTGTAGCATCTGCTGATTCCAGAGGTATAAATGTTCACACTGAAAATTTAATACTCAGCTCTCTTAAGCTGATTTGAACTGGTTCCAGTACAACCCTGAGGGAAACCCATGATTTCCCAATGAAGCCTATTCCTATTTGAATAGCCTGAATTATTGGGAAAATGCCTCTTTGAAATTCCACCCCATTGTTCCTAGTCCTACCTTTTGTATTTTTTAGGGATTTGTTTTCTTCAGTTAATTTTTGTCCTTCCTTTTCCAAGCTATTGACTCTCTCTTGCATACATCTCATTTCTTTTCCCAATTTTTCTTCTACCTCTCTCATTTGACTTTTAAAATCCTTCTTGAGTTCTTCCAAGAAGGCTTTTTGGGCTTCAGACTAGTTCCTTCTGAGGTTCTAGATGTGGATTTGTTGATAATGTTGTTCTCTTCAGAATTTCTGCCTTGATCTTCCCTGTTCCCATAATAAGAATCTATCCTGTGTTTCTTTTTGCTCATGGTGTTTGCTTATGTCTTGGCCTTTAAAGAGATTGAGCTTTCTTACTGGGGAGCAGGGGGCACTGACCCAAGCTTCTTGTGTTGGGACCCCAGGGCCTGGTCACTGGCTGTGTGCTGGGGCCTCCAAATGCTGGGGGTTCTGGCAGCTTACCTAGTGTTGGGCTAGAGTCAGCAACACTGGAAATCTAGGGGTGGAATTGGGTAGTCTGGCTCCTGGAGGTTGCCTGCTCACCTTGGCCTTTCCTTCTATTTGCTTTCTTCAGCTTCTTTCAGATGGGTGTTGCAGGGTGTTTATCTGTCTGGGGCTCCTTGGAGCACTTCCCTTAGTTTTGCTGAGGCACTGGGAGAGCTGGTCAATGTAGAATGCCGAGGCACCTGGTGGTTTTCTGAGCTGGTTTCCACAAGTTCCCTTGCCCTCACTGAGGCACTAGGGGGTCCTGGTGTTGCAGTTTGCCTGCTCCATCACCTGAGATTCAGGATCTCCTCCTGGTATGCTGAGGTGGGGCTTTTCACTAACTTGCTGGAACACCTCCCATTCTGTACTGCTCCCTTTCCCTCAGGGCAAGAAGGGCGTTTTTTGTTAATCCCTCAAGTTACCTGGGCTACTGGACTGCTATACCCAGTCTTCTAGTTCAGCTGTTCCAGGGTCTTTCCTGGGGCAATATTTTCTGGGCTTTCAGAGGTTAAGAGCAACTTACTTCTTACTCTGCCATCTTGGCTCCTGGAAGCAGAAGTCCTAGTCCTACCTCTTGGAGCCAAGCAATCCTTTTCTACATGATAATACTTCAGATACCTGAAAACAGCTATCAAATCTCCCTTAAGCCTCCCTTCTCCAGTATAAATATTGTCCTTCAACTAATCCTTAATTGATATCGGAATCTTCAGGGTTTCACCATTCTGCTTTCCCTCCCCTGGATGCTTTCCAGTGAAATGGTGTCCAGAACAATATATACAGTTACATATTGTTGTTTGAATATATATAGGAATATAGTATATATATATATATATATACACACACACACATATATATACACACATATATGTATGTATATATACACACACATACATATATTTATATTATATGCACATAATGTGTGTGTAAACACACACACACACACACACATACACACACACATACACACACATTCTGGATGGAGCCTAAGAGATCACAGAGTCCAACCTTATTTTATAGATCGAGAAACTGAGGTTGAGATAGGTGAGGTGACTTTTCCAAAGTCAAACAGCTAATCATTGGCCAAGCTGTAACTCATATATAGGTTTTCTGACTCCAAGTCCAATTCTTGTTCCTTCCATTTCCTTTCTTTCTCTTCTCTTCTGTTCCCTTTCTTTCCTTTGTTTTACCTTCTCTTCCCTTCCTTCCTTCCTTCTTTCCTTTCTTTCTTTTTTTCTTTCTTTCTTTTGTTCTTTCTTTTTCTTTCTCTTTCTTTCTTTCTTTCCTTCTTTCTTTCTTTCTTTCTTTCCTTCTTTCTTTCCTTCTCTCTCTCTTTCTCTCTCTCTCCCTCTCTCTCTCTCTCTTTCTTTCTTTCTTTCTTTTCTCTTCTTTTTCCTTTTCATCCCACTTGGCCATGGAAAGCCACTGAAGGCTTTTTAGAACAGCAGAAACGAGGTTAGTCCTGTGCATTGAAAAAGATTATGATGTTAACTATGACATCTTACAAATGAAGAAAACACAGAATTAAATGATTGGCTCAAGGTGACCCTACTAACCAATGACAGTATTAATACTAAAAGTCAGTTTAATTACTTTTTTTGTTTATTTTGTTTCTGTTTTGTTTGTCTGAGAAAGGCCCCTATTTCATTTTTAATAGTGATGAAAGAAAAATATTGACACTATTATGTCACATATAATTATAATGCAAGAATTGAAATATAATAATAGTAATTACTTACATTAATATAGTCCTAATAGATTCTCTATAGTTTTTTGCTGATGATGCAATGGTAGACAGTGGGACTCCAGACTCTGTGATTTCACAGGCATTGGCAACTCCATGGTGAGGAGGATGTACCTATGTAGATGGGTACCTTCTCTGCAACTTGCAATTATAAAACAAGGGATCTTAACCTTAGATGAGTAATGGACCCTTTTGACAGTCTGGGGATAACTATGGACCCTTTTTAAGAATATTGTTTTTAATATAATATTTTATTTTCCCATAAATACACATTAAAACAATTTTTAACATTAAAAAAAGTGTTTTGAGTTCCAAATTCTATCTCTCCCTCCCTTCCTCCCTTCCCCCTTCCCTGAGATGGTAAGCAATCTGATATAGGTTATACTTATGCAATCATGTAAAACATTAAGAATAATGTTTTTAAATGCATAAAGTAGCATACATAAGGTCACAAAGCAAACCAATTACAAAAACATAATTTTTTTCCATGTAAGTTCACAGGCTCCCTGAAGTCTATCCATGGGTTGATGGACTCCAGGTTAAGAACCCTTCTCTTAGAGAATTTCCTAAATCATTGAGAGTTAAGTGACTTGCAGAGGGCCACAGCTGGTATGTATCAGAAGTGGAGTTGAACTCAAGTCTTCTTGACTTTGAAGCTGGCTCTCTATCTACTATGTCACATTGCCTCTCCAGTGATGACACTAATTTAATAATATTTTATATGTCACACTCTGAGTGGGGAGGTTGTATAGTGTTTGCACTCCTCCCTCACCTTCAATACCTGAAAGGTCTGTAATTTTATCAGTATTTGTTCTTCTTCCTCCAACACTGCTTGTAGCTGTGGCCCAAGGTTTATCACACTGTCAATTTCCAAACTTAGACCCTTAGGCTAGCTGCTCTTGAACAACAGGAATAGCACCTACCTCCTATAGTTGTTGTGGCAATAAAACGAGATATTTGTAAAATACTTTACAAACCTTAAAGCACTATATATAAATGGTATTATTCTTATTTTTATTCTTACTACTATTACTACTACTACAATACTACTACTACTATCCCTACACCTACACATATACCTACTATCACTACTGTTACTACTACTGCTGCTACTACTACTACTACTACTAAGGTTATGGTGATGCAGCAGTGGCCCAGTATTTAAAAGCTTTCCCACTGAGTCAAGAATACCAGACCTTACTCTCTGATAGCATGGCTATGGTTCCATCCCCTGCCATTGTACTATGATGGAAGAGGAGAACTTGTCTGGAAGAAATTTTGTATTGCATTTTTAAATGGTACGGCATCTAGTTCTACCTTAATAACCTTCTTTAGGAGAATTTCTGAATGTATTTTCTGTATTGGATTAGATTAGAAAGTCTGATGCCAGTGGAATTTGATGAAAATACTGAATGGGGGTCTGGGGTTGCAGGCAGAGATAGAAATACTCTTCTTGGACAGCTAGACAGTACGGTGGAGAGAGGAGCTGGCCTTGAGTCAGGAAGACCCAACTTCAGAACTAGTATCACACATTTCCTGTGTGCCACCCTGAGCAAGTCACTTAATGCCTCAGTTTCCTACCTACCAGAATTGTTGTGAGGATCAAAAGAGATAATAATTATAAAGCACTTAGCACAGTGCTTGGCACATAGTAAGCAGTATGCAAACATTAGTATTTCATTATTATTATTATTATTATTTTAAACTTTCTTAGAGCAGGTGTGAATCTCTCTACTGTGACCTATTTAATATAGATTATCCTGCATAATGAACAAGGAACCCACTTTAAAAATTATATCTTGATTAGGCTTTTGGACATCAAAGAATCATCAATTTATAACCACAAATATTTAGCTAACCTGATGATTGCATCATGATTTATGAGAGTAGTGGAGTACACTCTAATTGACTCAAGACCCCAATTTTACAGGTAGACTGACTAAAAATGATATTGGCAGACATAAAAAAAAAAGGCAAAACATCCTCCCTACTCCCTAATTGGGAAAAAAAAATCTTACCAATTTGTTGGCTGAGACAGAGAACTGGGAATTGTTTTTTTTTAAAATAAATGATTGAAAGTATCATAAAAGAAGTAATCTGAGGACAGGTAAAGTTTGAGTTAGTCCAGAAAGCCATTTTCTATAAACCTGGGCTCTAATAAAAATTGCAGGGGCTTCCAGACCGCCTCTGATCTCTTTCCAGGTACACTTCTGGAAAAGTCACCAAAAATGCAAGATAGTGAATCTGTTCAACAAGACAATATTGTCTTTTCTGCAGGGACACTAGGACCATTATTCAGACAAAATGGTCATTGGATATTTAGCTCTTGGGTTAAAGGAAGCAGGTTATTGGGCAAGTACCCCTTGTTATTTGTGGGACATCAACTCCCATGACAATGCTGCAATACTAGGATGGATCCTCCTTTTATGTGGGCAGTTTTTTACTACGGGTGAATCCTGTCAATTCATACCATGTAACATGGTTTGGGGTGTACCTTATGAGACTAAGCAGCCACCTGGGCAACCATCTGCAGCTGTCATGGAACATCAGCACCCATGGCAGTGCTGTATTACAGGGATGGATCCTCTTTTGACTTGGTTGGTTTTGTTTTTGTTTTTGTTTTTTATTGGTGGGTAATCCTGCCCATTTATAGTTAGCTGACATGTATTGTTTGGGGTATAATTCAGGAATAGGTACTGCTAAGAATATAAAAATGATTTAGTATCCACAATAAGTAGGATAGAGGGTTCATGCATGTCATTCTGAATAGTTCTACACGGAATGTTGTATTCTGTGAGAACCTTGCTCTTCAGAGACCATTTTCCAGACTTGTTCTGTCTGGGAATAAGTTCAGAATACAATTGGAGTATTGTTTTAAGTTCTGGGTTCCCCCACCTCCCTTATAAAGAAGGACATTGATAAACTAGACAACATCCAGAGAAAGGCAACCAGAATGGTAAAGAGGCTTGAGTCCATGTATATGAGTATTTGTTGAAGAAGCTAGGCATGTTTAGTTTGGAGAACAGAAGAATCAAGGGTAACATGGAAGGTTTGTTCAAGTAGTTAACCAGTTTTCATATGGGAATTCAATTAGATTTGGGTTTGGTTTCAGGTGGCAGAACTAGCAGCAATTGTAGAAGTGCAAAGAAGCTAATTTACCCTTGATGTGAGGGGCAGAAATACATTCTGATATCCAAACGTGAAAGAGACTACCTCAAGTAGTCATAAGTGTCCCCTTATTGGGGTCCTCCATCAATGTCTGGATTACCAATAATGTAATCAATCATCAAGCTTTATTAAGTACCAAAGGGCTAGGACCTGTGTTAAGCCTTGGGGATACAAAGACAAGAGAGAGAGAAAGAGAAAGAGAGAGAGAAAGAGACAGAGAGAGAGACAGAGAGACAGAGAGAGACAGAGAAGAAATAATCTCTTCCCTCAAAGAGATTGTATTCGATCATGGAAGACAATATGTACATGTAAGTGAATTTAGATTAAATACAGAATAGTTAATTGTGAAGTAAGTGATAGCACTAGTAATTGTAGGATTGGAAAAAGATTTCATGTACATGGTAAGAGAGCGTTGAGGAGGGAGTGCCTTCCAACAATGGGGGGACAATTTGTTGGCTCTCTCATAGACAGAACTCTCTCTCAGTTACAAATTAGAATAGATGGTCCCTAAAGTTTCTTCTACCTTTGGAATTCTGTGGCTACTCTAAAAAGCGAGATGTCAGATTTCTGACACTATATGATTGATTTTGCCATGTGTTAATGTGTTCTATGAGAAGAAAGTGCTTTGTGTGTTGCAAAGAAAATGGGAATTAAAGTTAAGTTAAATTATTATATTCAAAATCTATGTGATTGAGGGTCAGTGTGGCATAATAGATAAAGGACTGGTGTTGGTGTCATGGAAACCTGGGTTCAAGTACTGTCTCTGATACGTTTTGACTGTGTGAACATCCTCAATCTGCAACTTGTCGGTGTCCCAGACAACTTTCTATGACTCTAAGTCTTGGAAGTGTGGTATAAAGTGAAGTGAAAAAATAGGGGGCAGCTAGGTGGCTCAGTGGATAGAGCACAGACCCTGGAGTCAGGAGGACCTCAGTTCAAATCCAGCCTCAGACCAGACTCTTGACACTTACTAGCTGTGTGAACCTGGGCAAGTCACTTAACTCAAACTGCCTTAAAAGAAAAAGAAAGAAAAGAGAAAAACTCACTAGTTATATTTTGATCTTAGGCAAATCACTTAACCTCCTTGGGCTTTATTTTCCTCACTTGTAAAAAGAGGCTAAGATGGTTTCTTATGTCTGTTCCAGTTTTAAATATATAATCATATGATCTTAAATTATAGAAGATTTGCTGATCTACATCAGTAAAGGGAGTTTTTATCCTGTAACTCCCTACACTGTTAAAGTAATGAGTCTGGACTCTCTGCTCCCAATAAATAAAAATGTTTAGGATTTAAAGTTAAAAGAATTGCTAGGTTTGATAGGATACTTTTCCTGAATAAAAATTCAGTTGTTTAATATCATACCTAATAGATTCTCTTAAATTTCACCTTCAGAAGTACTGACATTGAATTCAGATATTAAAAAATAAGTATTTTAAATGGAGCAGTATGTAAAATATGGAAAAAAATTACATTAATTTAAATATAGGGTTATATGCAGCCATTGTGAAAAAATGGATATTCTTCACATTGGAGAATTTTAACATTGATGATATCTGGAACTAACCTCAATGTTGTTTTTAACTGCATTTAAAAAAAACCTACATGTTATTAGTCATATGATACACATGGTCATCTTTGAGTAATTTAATTGCGTTGATTCTCAAAGTCATTGGTATTTTTTCCTAGAACAGCTTAGGGAATCATTTGCTCATAATATAGTGAAACATGGCAGTAACAATATTTTGTTCTAAAACTTTAGATTTCTTTTTCATCTTTGCCATTTGAAAAAAGCATTTACTATACTACTCTAGTTTTCTCTTTTGCCTTGTTTTTTTTCTCCCACTACTCCCTCTTCTCATCAAATATCACACACTGTAGTCCCAAATTTTGTTTTCTTTCACTGTTCTTTTTCCCCATGATAGTAGCCTCAAAAAGGATTGAAATTTAGTGTTGCAACATTGTCCTGATACCCTCTAAAAGAGAAGACCCAACTGATTGGAGTAGAGAGTTCACTCTGGGGGGAAAAAGTGAGATAAAATAGTTCTGTTCCAAAACTCAAAATTGGAAGAGATCTAATAAACTCTCTAGTTGAACTTGTAACTAAACAGGAATAGTCCTGCAATGAACCTAAAACCATAACCTTCTGAGATAGCCAATTCCATTTTGATATCCACAATTGCTCTTAGCAGTATAGCATCATACATCTAGAACTGGGAGGCACCTATGAGACTGTGTCGTCCAGTCCCCTCATATTATAGTTAAGAAAACTGAGATCCATGCGGTTAAGTTACTTGGCTAAGGTCATACAGATAATAAACATTTCAGTGAGATCTGAACCCATGGTTTCAGATGACAGTATTTCTAGTGTACCATGATTTGATTATATCAAGCCTAAACTTTTCTCTATTTGACATGTCCATTTGTATTAGTTCTACCTTCTGCAGCCAAATACACAAGTCCTCTTCTACTAAATAGTCTTTCAAATAATGTCATCAATTCAGCAAGCATTTATTAAACACCTACTATGTGCAAGGTATTGAACATACAAAAACCAAATGAAATAGTTCCTGGATTCAAGGAGCTTACAACCTCCTTACAGAAAATAACATGGACACAGTTAAGGTTGAGTGGGTGGGGTGGGGAGGAGAAGTTGAGGGTAAGGAGAACCAGTTTCTCCTGGTGAGGAAAGTTTGTTGGGCAAACTGTTGTGTGGTTTGACATTTGTTGTACAACTTAGAATCTTAAAGAGTTTTCTGGGGAGCTGAGCGTATACGTGTGATTAGCCTAGGACCAACCAACGTATTTCAGAGGCTAGATTTGAAATCTGACTCTGGGACTGTCTCCTTGTTCACTATACCAAACTACCTGTCATATGAAGATAAATAAATATTAAATATATGCATCTATAAATGCAAAATAATTTTGAGGCAAAGAAAATACCACTTGTGCCCCTTAATTCTTCGGATTTTTTCCTAAGACTTCCCAATCCTGAACAATATTTTTTTTGAAATTCTTTTTGTCAATATTGTTTTTGCCCAGATGAGTTGCAGAGATGGATAGTAGTCAACAGGTTGGGCAGGTTTTAATGTAGTTCTCCATCATTTTCTAGATACATACCCCATGAAAAGAATATTGAATGAATGAGAGCATTTTTATTTGATTGACAAATAAACACCTTACTTATCCTTAGCATATTTTCACCAACCAACATTACTGAGCTTTTCCTCCTCTGACCCTTTGATTCAATTCAACAAACAACTATGTTCCAACTATTATGCCATGTGATGATGATGCAGAGATAAAATGAAATTGTCTGTGCCCTCCAGGAGCTTATGTTACTCATTACAGGTAATCTCTCACCTGGCAATACTTATGTATCTATGTAATCTTTTCATGGAGGACAAGTAGGTAGCTGTGTTGGTCATAAAGTTGGGGAAACCTGGGTCCAAATTCTGCCTTTGATGCTTACTAGTTATATGACTATAGACATGTCAAGTATATAATGTCTTGGTGTTCCTGGCAACTCTTTCTTCAGGGCTACAGTTTACTGAAAAGTTGCTGATGTGCATGGATGGAGGTAGTTTTTACACCTGGAACACCCTATACTGAATAAATCACAGGTCTAGACCAAAAAGCAAAACATGCTATATGAAAACTGGCAAGTAATTAAAATTTTTTGAGCTTCAGTTTCCTCATCTGTAAAATGAAGTTAATGATAGCTATAGTATCTGTTTCATAGGGTGGTTGTAAGGCTTATATGTAATAGGATAAGGAACAATAATTGCCTCAAGCACTGTGAATTTAAGTGCCTTGTTCAAAATCACACAGTCAATATTTTTCAGAACTCCAAATTGGATTCAGGTCTTCTTGGCTCCTAAACCTGCTGTCCTTTTTCAATGACTTCCAATGTGATATGGGCTTCAGTAAAAGAACCATATCTTTTATGAATTAGGAGAAGATAGTCCTGCTGTTTGCTACCCTCATCAGATCACATCTGAGGTGTTGTGTTCATTTTGGGACACCTTATTTTAGGAAGGCTATTGATAAGGTACAGGGTATGCAGAGAAATGGAGGCCAAAACAAATGGAAGGTTGAGTTCAGGGCAGCATCAGTAGACCAGTTTGGTTGGAACATTGAGTTTGTAAGCCTGGAAACATAGTCTGAGGTCAGGTTATGAAGGATGTTAATGTAGGGTCTCAGGAAAGTTTTTGATCAACTAGTGGCACAGTCAAATTTGTGCTTTGGGAAGATTACTTTGACAACTGTGTGGAGGCTGAATTGGAGAGGAAAGAGACCAAAAATTGGAATACAGCAAGGAGGTTGTTATAATAGTCTAGAGCAGAGGTGACGAGGTCCAAAATGAGATGATGGCTATGTGAATACAGAGAAAGATACTTGTTGGAGACATGTTGTGGAGGGAGAGAGAACTTAATATGACTTGGTAAATGATTGGATGTGGAGGATGAGGGAAAGTGGAGATTCAAAGATGACTCTCAAGTTGCAAATGTAAGTGACCATAGGTTAGTAGACCTTTTGATAGAAATATAGAAGTTTGGAGGAGAGGTGCTTTTAAAAGTAAAGATAATTTGTTTCATTTTAGATGTATTGAGTTCTAAATGTCTATGGGACATCCAGGTAAAGATGTCAACTGGTGATGCAGGAGTGTGATGAGGGCTTGAATATGTAAATTATGAGTCAATTGCATAGAAATAATGGTTGAACTAGTGTGAGCTCAAGAGATCACTGAGAGAGAAAGAGAACAGAGAAAAAGAGAGGGTGAGGGCAGAGCATTGAAATACACCCATAAGTATGGGGCAGAGCATGAATGATGATCCTGCAAAGGAGACTGAGGAAGGATGACAACCAGGAGAGAACAGTATCACAAAGACGCAAGGAACAAAGAGTATTTAGGAGGATGTAATAGGTAATCAGTAGTGGCAAACACTACAGAGAGGATAAGTAATATAGGAAATTACAGGGTCAAAGTAATATAGGAAATTACAGGGTCAGAATAAGTACCTCTGCCTCAAAGTCAAACGCTCTTTTCACTTTAGTGTTTAAGTAAAGACTACTCTCAAATTCCTAAGGACTATCTGTGAGGGTAGTTGTGCACAGGCTTTATGCATTTGGGTGTCAGATGGATGATCTCTGAGATTTTTTTCTATTCTAAGATTCTATACCTTCGTGACTAAACATTCTGAGTCATAAATTTAGAACTGGAAGGAACCTTAGAGGTCTTCTAGTCCAACTTCCTCATTTTATAGATGAAGAAACTGAGACAGAAAGGTTAAGTGACTTGCCCAGTATCACACAGTTGATAAATGTCTTAGTGTCAGTTGCCAATCCATCTGGGTAAGGTCCAGGGGACCTTCCAAAGCTACAATTCAGGGATATATTTCTATTTAGTTCTATTACAAATATAATTAATAACATTCATCATTGAAGATAGAGTCTTCTAATTTTTTAAACCAAACTTTAAGAGGTGTTATCTTTTTTGTTTGTTTGTTTTGTTTTGTTTTGTAGTTGTTAATTCCTTGGTGCTCCTCTCACTGACTTTGCTCAGCAGGGTTTAACATGATGCCAAAAGCATTTCCATTTGTAACTCTAATCATCTGTGACGAATCTGGCTCACTTCCTTTAACAAGGGAAGTCTCCGTTGAAGTTTTGTTTATGAATAATGAGTCTTACTAATCTCTGTTTGGCAATGTCTTGGCATTCAAATTAAATCTAGACTTTCAAGCTAGTGTTCAGGGAGAGCACCAAGGACCAAATGGGCTATTTCTATCAGGGTAACAAAGCAAAAAGCTTACTTATGTTATCAGTATGAGTTAATTTTTATTAAGCAATGTCTGTAGGAGGCTAGGCATGATAAAAAAGAGAACTCCCTTGGCTAGTGATCTTGGACAAGCAAAATGGCAGTTATTATTCTGCCATACTTCCATTGGGTAGGGGAAACATTGAGGAGTGCCTCTAGATAGTGCTTGTATTAGAAACAATGTAGGATGCTAACCATCTGCCCCCACCCATCCCTTTTTAGGGCTTACATCAGCCAATCAACAAATATTTTTCTTGTGCTAATTCTGTCAAAGATAACAAATACCAGTGAGAGGTACTTGAAGAAGATTCAAATAAGTGGCACCAGCCTTACACTGATACCAAGTAAGAGATACAAGTAAGTACAAGACAACTGAAGCTCAGGGAGGTTAAGTGCTTGATAATCTAATTAGAGACATACAAATAAAGAGATGGAAAAGCATCATGACATGGTAGAAAGGCTTTTTGGCCTAGAGTCCAAAGAATGCTTTGAATGTAGCCTGGACCACTTACTAGTCATGTGACTGTGGGCATGTAATTTAAATCCTTTGAACCTCAATTTGTTGTTGTTGTTCAGTTGTTTCAGTTGTGTCCTACTCTTTGTGACCCCCTTTGGAGTTTTCTTGGCAAAGATACTGGAGGGTTTGCCATTTCTTTCTCCAACTCATTTAATAGATGAGGAACTGAGGCAACCAGGGTCAAGTGACTTGCCCAGTGTCACAGAGCTAGTAAGTGTCTGAGGCTGGATTTAAACTCATCAGGAAGATGAGTCTTCCTCACTCCAGGCCCAGAACTGTATCCACTGTACCACCTAGCTGCCTGAACCTCAATTTACTCATCTGTAAAATGAATGTGATAATGTTCCCACTGCCTATTTCACAGGGTTGTTGTAAGGAAAATACTTTGTAAATTGAAAAATACTATATAAATGTGATCCATTACTAGCTCTGGCACTTACTAGACCTGTAGTATGGATGAATTGCTTAATATCTTAGTTAAGGCTTAATTTCCTAATGTATAAAATGAGAATAATGCTGTCTGTATTAGTCAGCTATTTGTCATCATTATCTCATCCTCATCCTTTTGATGGCATTCAGATAGAAAAAGTCCTAGGACAAGTTACTAACCTACTATTTCTTATATTAAAGTTCTACAGACTATTGCATAAATGGATAAAATAACTCTATTTTGGTATATGAGTAAAAGTATTAAAAGGTTAACTCATCTCCATGTAGACTCACTACATTCTCAATATAACTCGAGTAGTAGACAGCATGGTAGAAGTAATGAATAAATTCACCCTGTTTCTATGTGATTTTGATTTCTTGCTAGATTTCATATTTTGATGATTTTTCATTCCATTTAGCATGGCGACTATAAGAATATATTGTGACAAAATCTATTAAAAAGTTCTTGAGTTTTTATGAATCAGTATTTGAGTGATTATTGGCAACAGTTTGATATTTGATAATAGTACAGTTCCAGTATTATTTGCTAGTAAAATTTTCAAGAATATTTCAAGTACTGCGTTTGTCCCATGGGGAATTTTCATTTGTCAATGGAAGATAGTCAGCTTCTGATGTGTGATTCTAGTCACCAAGTTTTATATCTTGCTAAGTATTTAATAATGTTAATTTTTTGAAGCCTTCAATGAAGTGTTATATAGTTTCTACCTTTTCCTTGAATAATTTTCATTGATCACTAAGTCTGGGTTCCTTCTGGATAAACTTTCTTATAAATTGTGTATCATCTTATCCCGTTATCACCATCATAAACCATTATATTTCCATAAAGAAATCTGTATGACTCTGTCACTTCTTCAACACTTGTTTTGTTGGTTGAGTTTATGTGAATGATGCCCATCAAGGGCCTTTTGATTTCACTCTTGGATCTTGGTAAAATCTTGTTGTTATTATTGTTATTGTTACCATTATTGTCATCATCATATATCTGTTTGTATAGCACATGTCAAGACTTCACAGAGGATGTAATAATTTAATTGGGTTTTGACATATAGGTAAAATTTAGAAAGATTGAGAGGAGGAGAGTGTTTCAGATGAGAGGAATGGTGTGTACAAAGGTATCAAGGTAAAAATACCAAAGATGTATTTGGAGGGATAATAAAATCTGGTTCATATAGGAGGTTCATACAGGGAAACAGTAGCAAATGATTGGATAGGTAGGTTGGGCCCTTTTTTAGCTAAATTCCTTGAAAAGGAATAGATGCTTCCATTTTCTTTCCTCTCATTCTCTTTCTTAACCCCCTATAATCTGACTTCTGACCTTATTGTTACACTGGAATTGCTCTCTCCAAAGTTACTAATCATCTCTTAGTTGCCAAATCCAATGGTCTTTTCTCAATTCTCATTTATCTTGATCTCTTTGTAGCCTTTGACACTGTCAATCATTCTGTCTTCCTTTGTATTCTCTTCTTTTTAGGTTTTCAGGTCACCACTCTCTCCTGGTTTTCCTCCTACTTATTGGATGACTCCTCTGTTTTCTCTGGATCCTCTAGATCACACCCTCTAACTATAGGT
Organism: Vombatus ursinus; assembly: GCF_900497805.2. Classification (NCBI taxonomy): domain Eukaryota; kingdom Metazoa; phylum Chordata; class Mammalia; order Diprotodontia; family Vombatidae; genus Vombatus; species Vombatus ursinus. The sequence continues at coordinate 22,803,714 of NW_020940360.1, forward strand.
GTCCCTCAGCATTCTGTCCTGTTCTCTTCTCCCTCTATACTACATCAACTGATGATCTTAGATCTCATAGATTTAATTCCTATATCCATGCTGATATTTCTCAGATCTACCTATACTTCTCCAATTTCTCTGCTGACTTTTAATCTGACATTTCCAATTGCTTTCAGAAATCTCAAACTGGATGTCCAGTAGACATCTTATACTCAAAAATTGTTCTATCCAAAACATGAATCATTATCTTTTCCCTTAAATACTCTCCCTCCTCCTACCTTTCCTATTACTCCTACGGGGGGGGGGTGGTGACACCATCCTCCCAGGACCTCATGCTCACAATCTAGGAGTCAACTTAGATTTCTCACTTTCTCTCACTCCACACCCCCATATCTAATCTGTTGCCAATGCCTGTCAATTTCATCTTTGAAACATCTCTCAAATACTTCCCCTTCTCTTTTCTGACACTGCCACCACTCTAGTGCAGGCCTTCATAACCTTATGCCTGGATTATTGCATTAGCTTGTTAGTGTGAGTCTGCCTGCCTCAAGTCTTTCCCTACTCCAATCCATCCTCCATTCAGTCACTCAAATGATTTTCATAAAGTGCAAGTCTGATCACGTCACCTCTCTACCCAGCAAACTCCAGTAGCTTCCTATTGCTTCCAAGAACAAATACAAAATGCTCTGTTTGACATTCAAAGCCCTTCATAACCTAACCCCTTCTGATGTTTCCAGTCTTCTTACATCTTACTCCCTTTGATTCAGGTACACTGGCTTCCTGCCTATTCTACAAACAAGACACTCAGTTTCTCTTGGCTTTGGGCATTCATCCAAGCTGTCCCCTATCCCTGGAATGTTCTCCCTCCTCCACTGATCTCTCTGGCTTCCTTTTAGTCCCAACTAAAATACAACCTTCCTTAGAAAATCCTTCTTAATTTCAGTACCTTTCCTCTGTCAATTATTTCCTGTTTATCCTGTATATAGCTTGCTTTATGTATGTTTGTTTGCATGTTATCTCCCCATTAGATTGTAATCTTGTGCCTTTGAGGGCACAACCTGTATTTTGCCTCTTTTGGTATCCCCAGTGTTTAGGAGAGTGCTTGGGAAATAATAAGTGCTTAATAAATGCTTATTGATTATCTATTACCTATTATCAATAGATCAATCAATAAGCATTTATTAAGTACTTACTATGGATCAAGCACTGTGCTATGCTTATGTTTTATTTTGAAGACTTCTGGATTAATTCAAGTTGGAGCAATGAGCCAAGGAGAGAGAAAATAACTCCTTTGGGGGTTAGCTCCAGGAGACGATCTGTTACATGTCAGTAATATATCATTGGTGAGCCCTAGATTACATTTTAAATGAAGAAACTGAGGCCTAAAAGGTGAAATGACTTGCCTATGGCCATCTACCTGATTAAAAGCAAATCCAAGGATTTGAACCCAGGTCTTTGGATTCAAATTGAAAGACCTTTCCATTGTGCCAATCTGTATCTCATAGTAAAAATCTAAATAATTCTTTCTTTCAGTTTTATTCACATTCCTTTCAATATAAAATATAGAAGGTATAGGAAAAACCCAGGAAATTCACCTTGAGTTCCTAATGGTCTCTAAACAAGGAGTTAAAAAATATTTAGGAAGCCCTCCTTTGCCTCCCCCTAAGATATCTAGTCAACTTCACCAATATATTAAAAAAAAAAACAAGGTGTATAATACCCACACAATGTAGGTCTTTAATAAATGTTATTGTTCCCTTAAATTAACATTGGCCTTATCCATATGTGTATCATCCTTCATCCACGACTTCTTTTCATCTTTTTCTACTTCTTGGTAACTCACACTACTTAACTCTTGGTGAATCTGCCCTTAGTAAGCATGCTCAGACTTTCTCCCTTTCCTCTTTCTTCTGCCCACCCCCTCACATTTCAGGGGAACCCAAACAAAAATTAAGTTCAAAAGGAAATCAAAGTACCATATGTTGAATTTATTTTAGGCTATACATAATCTAAAATAAATATAAAGTATTCCTAGATCCTGAGTCTGTGTTTCCAAGTGTGCATCTCTAATTTTCTCTTTGTGTGGGAAAGAGCAGGAGCAGAAATCTGATTGTACCATGGTTTCATAGCTCAATAAATTACACTTAGGGTGCAGAAGATTTACAGTGCCTTAGTCAATGAATAATTATTCCTTTCTGATCTCAGTAGGATCCTATAAAAAGGGGCTACACATGCTTCCTTGTTCCTCTTGAGGAAGCAAACAAAACTATAAAATTATTAGTCACAATTTAATTACTTTTTGTAACTACACTGAAGGAGTATGTGGAGTTTATTTCTGCCTCTCTTGTAATATGGAAAGGAACAGAACATGCCTCCTACTTTAACATTACCAGATTATAAAATAAAGGGCGGAGGTAGAGGGAATAAGCATTTATATAGCTCCTACCAGGCACTGGTGCCAGGCACTGTGATAAGTGCTTTTTACAAACATTATCTAGTGGAATATAGGAATCTATGTTTTGAAATAATTTTACTACCTATCTTCCCCAATTAACATGGAATGGAGTATACTCAAAAAGGGTAGGTGGCTTTTTCTTTTTCTTTTTTTGTGTATGTGTGTGTATATACTTATCTTTGGCATTAATTTTCTGCTTATTTTTGTTTGTTGTAGAATTCAAATGAATAAACCTAAAATAAAATTTAAAAACAGCCCTTACATTTAAAATAAAAGTGTCCACTTTTCTAGTTTAACCCATCTTGGTAAAGGGAGCAATGATAGCATCAAGCCCATGTGGGAGCAAAGGATGAACACAAATAGGTTTCCCCTTTGTAGCAAGCAGATATAATTTACTGGACTGGTTGAGGAGAGCAGAATGAAGACTTCAACACAGCACACTTCCCTTTAGGATGCAGTATGGTTTTCTGAAGAAAGTGAGAGGCAGTATTATGGAAAGAGCATTGTGTTTCCACAAGCTTCAGGGCTCATACTTGTAATACCCTGCTACTGGTGGATACTGAAGCTAGTGGATTGCTTGAGTTCAGGAGTTCCGGGTGACTGTAGGGTTAAAGCCAATTGGGTACCTGCAGTGTCTGGCACTAATATGGTGAACCCTAGTGGTGGAAGGCCAATAGGCTACTTGAGAAGGGTTGAAACAGGTTAGTTGAGAAAAATGGAGCAGGTTAAAGTTTCCTTACCAATCAGGTATGGGTATTGGGCCTATGACTGACTGCTACGTCTCCAGCTTAGGTGAGATAGGGAGACCTACTTTAAAAAGAACAGCCAAATAATCAATCAAACAAACAAAGAAACAGAGAAACCACTGTGCTTATTGACCTCACAGGGTGGGTGTAAGGATACAGTGACCAGCTACTGGGGCTGATCTTTGCCTTTTCGTCTCTTTATTTTCTTTCCTCCCTCAGTCCGTTGGTCAGTCCTTGGCAATTTATTAAGCCTGTACTCTGGAAATGCAAACATGAAAATGAAACAGTTCATGCTCTCAAAGAGCTTGTATTCTGTCATGGGAGACAATATGCATACATGCAAGTATATCACATAATAATTACATGGCAATTGTAATTGGGTAATGGTAAATGGTAATTGAGATAGCTAGGTGGCACAGTGGACAGAGTGCCAGGCCTGGAGTCAGGAAGACTGATCTTTCTGCCTTCAGACACTTACTAGCTATGTGAGTCTGGGCAAGTCAGTTTCCTCATCTGTAAAATGGGCTGGAGAGTGAAATGGCAAACCCCTCCAGTATTTCTGCAAAAGAAAAACCCAAATGGGGTCATGAAAAGTCAGACATGACTGAAAAATGACTGAATAACAATGGTAGAGGAGAGTGGGGAAGGCACTAGTAGTTTTTGAGAATTAGGGAAGGCTTCATGTAAAAGATAATTTTTGAACTGAGTTTTGAAGGAAACTAGGGATTCTATGAGGTAGAAGTATGTAGGAGTCCATTCCATGCATGAGGGTCAGCCTAGAAAAGCCACGTTTAAGGATGTTATTAGCATAATAGGTAGTATTAATACAAATGTGTATCCATACTGTCTGATGTTGTGGGTTAAAATAACTACCTTTATGATATACTCTGGCTTCCAGGGAACTAGGATACCTGACTCTCATAGGCTGGGATAGCCATGAACACTGAATGTTAGAGGGAGAATTGCAGCTAGATGGCTCAGTAGACAGAGTGCTAGGCCTTGAGTCAGGATGACTCAGGTTTACCTCTGGCCTCAGACACTTGCTAGCTTTGTGACCCTGGGCACTTAACTTATGTTTGCCCTAATCCACTAGAAAAGGAAATGCAATCCACTCCAGTATCTTCACCAATAAAACCCCATGGACAATATGGCCCTTGAGTTACAAAGAGTAGGACATAACTGAATGACTGCATGAGCTCAGAAGCAGTGCTGTTATGTAATGGATGCCCAATACATATAGAATGATTGATTTTGTTTTCCCCATTTCTGTAAACAAACAAAAAAATGAAAAAAAAAAACCTTTGGTCATAGTATCAAAGATCAAGATGCAGAAGGAATATCAGAAAACACTCCATTTTACAGATGAGGACCCTGAAACCCAGGGAGGTTATTTGCCCAAAGTCCTATCAGTAATAGAAGTAGAAATTGAACTCAGGTCCTCTGACTCCAGAGACACTACTCTTTCCATTATACCATGCTGCCTCTCATACTCTTTATAGTTTCTGCACACTTCATCTTGGCCACATTGGAAACTCACCTTATATTACCATTGAAATTTCCTTTCCATCCCTCTCCTAGCTGTGAGGGATGGTCAATCATCACTTCTGTCACATTAAACAGAGGTCACTACCTCGGGAAAAGACAGAGAAGAGGCCACTTGGCAGTGGGGTAGTACATTTGGGGGAGTGGGATTTAAAATAGAATTTTTTTTATTTGGCTGATTTAAAGCACTCGTTTTGAACTTGGCAATTATACGAGGTTTGAATAAAAGCTTCATAAAAAGTCAACACCTTGTCAGAATCGTTTGTCCCACTTGAAATGAAAACTGAGGCTAACACAAACAAATTACAGAAGAGTTAGAGTTTCTGATATAGAAAACCCAGTTTCAGGGTATGATGCTATCTTTGATGAAATCTTGAAACAGAACAAAGCTGTACTTAATAGACTTGATTCTCTTGACAATACAGTCAGAGGTTTAAAAAAAAAATCTCGGTATTGCTTGTGTGCCTGAATAGACCGAGGCTGGAGATGGTAATTTTTTGTCAAATGGCTTCTAGATATCCTTGGAGTGTACACCCCTGTGGAATCTGGCTCATCTCAATTCTGCCAGGAGGCTATCAGAAATGATTTTAACTCCTTAAATTCCTGGGTCTATATACTTAATATGTGAGTATACAAAGCTAATGAAGAAAATTCTCCTGTTGGCAAGGGTCTTCTGAAAACTGCTTTATAATGGCTTTTGTGTTGGAATGAGCCCAGACTATAGCTCCAGGCTAATGAAGAGAAGGGAATGCTTTGTTATGATTATAAAACAACTCTATCATATCTTTCTCCTTTCTGTAGCTGTATGTGCTGTTACAAAGAAGGCATAGGCTTCAGATGAACATGATTCGGTCTAAGATTCAGGGAGGTTTTTTTTTTTTTTCAAATGGAAAAGTACAGATTATTTTCTGGAAGAATGATCTAATAACATAAACAACATATTATATTCATTCACATATTTAACAACTAGGTTTCAGTGTTCCAGTATTTTCAGCCATATAGCATCTTATATACTTTCATCAATCTGTGATCTTAGAGATGTGGGTATTTCAGTCAATGGTGAAGGTCACAATCTATCCATGACTGCATGTTCTATGTGAATCTTGACCACGTTGTCCCATAGATTCACTGTTGGGGATACCCTCAATGTGCTGGTAACTTTCCATAATATCTTTTGACATTGCAAAGATAACAACAGAACAGAACAGAATTGGGCTGTCCAATAATTTTTTGTCATTTACATGATGTGACTATCCCATCTTTTTTGCTCATTTCTTTAATGGCATTTTTTCCCCACTTCAATTTTTTAATTCCTGGTTTATAATATTTTTAGATCTGCAAACATTTAGTATCTATACATCACTGGGAGAATAATAGTGTTAAAAAAAGGTTGAATTTTTTGTTGGTTGTTTTTTTTTGTCAGGGAGTGGCTTAGGATCACTGAAAAACCTGTCAATTTTTCCATATTCAGATCATCCTGTTATTCTCCTTTCTCTTCCCATTGAATTCTGGAACTAGCTAATTGTCCAATTATGAATATGTGTGTAATATAAACATATACACACATACATATACACATGTGTGCACATATTTGTATGTGTGTGTGTTGATAGACAAAATCAATTGACTACCAAAACCATTGTATGTCATAGGGTGAACAGGGTGTCTTGCATCCACTTTGTTTTTCCTTATGAATGTCTAAGCCAATCTCTTAGATTTCTCTGTAAAGGCCCCCTATATTAACCTAGGATTTAATATAATCAGTACAATGTTATCTTTCAACAGAAGCATCTAGGGTATTATGCCATTGATAGAGAATCACTTTTCCATTTGGACATAAAAATAGGTCAAAGGACAAGTTAATGAAAAAAATTCTTGGTTGGTACAAGTAGATCTCAGCTTATTATTGACTGTTACTTAATTGCAAGAAATATCAGAAAAGTCATCAAAAAAAGAAATATGTGATCAGATAACCAGAAAACCCCAGTGGTTCCCTATGACCAGAAAAGGAAGTGGGCCAGTTATAGCATGATTGAGGGATAACAGGAGAGACCAAAGGCTGCTTTTGTATCTATAAAGTATTAAAAGAATCAGAGGAAAGACTGAATAGGCATACGTCAGAGATATTGTGAGTTCAGTTCCAGACCATCACACTAAAGAAATTATCACAATAAAGCGATTCATCTGACTTTTTTGGTTTCCCAGTACATATAGAACTTATGTTTATACTATACTATAATCTATTAAGTGTGCAATAGTATTATGTCTAAAAACTGTACATTCCTTAATTAAAAATTACTTTGTGGTGAAAAAAAATGCTATCACCTGAGCCTTTAGCAAGCTGTAATCTTTTTCTGGGGGAGGATCTTGCCTTGATGTTGATAGCTGCTGACTGATCAAGGTGGTGGTTGCTGAAGGTTGGAGTGGCTGTTGCAATTTCTTAAAACAAGACAACAATGAAGTTTGCAATATTGATTGACTCTTCCTTTCACAAAAGAGTTCTCTATGGCATGTGATGCTTTTTTTTTTATAGCATTTTACCCACTGTAGAACTTTTTTCAAAATTGGAGTCAATCCTATGCTGCTGTTTTATCAACTAACTTTATGTAATATTCTTTAATATTGTTGCATCTCAGAGAATAGGGTGGCTGGAGTAGAGGAAGTGAGATGGGAATGGTTGGTCAGTGGAACAGTCAGAATACACACATTTATTAAGTTTGCAGTCTTTTTGTGGGTGTCGTTTGTGGTGCCCCAAATCCATTACAGTAATAACATCAAAGATCACTAATCACAGATCACTATGACAGATATAATAATAAAAATGAAAAAGTTTGAAATGTTGTGAAAAACATCAAAATATGACACAGAGACATAATGTGAGCAAATGCTGTTGGAAAAATGGCACCAATAGACTTGTGTAAGGCAAGATTGCCACAAACCTTCAATTTGTAAAAAAAAAAAAAGGCAATATCTGTGAAGTGCAATAAAATAATGTATGCCTGTAATGTATCAAAGTTCATATTCTTTAAGAAATATTAACATAAGGAAATGAACAAAATCAGAAATCATGGGTGGGTTGTGATTTGTGCTGGATGTTAGAGAGATTAACCATGTTCATAAGATCTCTAATACATCAGAATACATATATTCTACCCCTCATTCCTGATTTTGAGGAGGAACTACACATCTCCTAAGGACAGATTGCTTTTGTCAACTGAAGTCAGTTACACTACTGGCTACATCTTCATTGTAGGACTTTTGATATTACATGTTAAATTCTGGAAATGTTTATTCATTTATATTATCCAGAGAGTTGTTATTTCTGGGAATGAGAGATGAGAAGGGAGTAAATAAAATTTCTGTCTGACAGGCATCTTGCAATAATGAGAAATAATTTTCAAAGCAGTTAGTAGTCAGAGACGCTATTTTGTCAATTCTTTCCTGGGCTCCAGCTCTTCATTGCCATTTGCTTGTCTTCTAATAGCACCAATGGTTACATTTTTTTGTCATTGTATCTCCATTGTACCTTTCACACAGTGGGTGCTTAATAGATGGTTTTTAATTCAGTTTCAAGCACCAAATTATATAGAAGCTAAGTGATGACAGAATATCAAGAAAGAAGAGGGAAATTGAAGACTAAAAATGAGCCATTGAATTTGGCAATTACGAGGTCATTAATGACTTCTGACAGTATTTTCAGCAGAAACCAGCTTGTGTTGAGAAAAGTAGAGATGTTACTACTGCATAGTAGTAAGTGTACACTATTCTTTCATTATATATGTCATTGAAGCTGGACCTAGTGGTGCACAGCTGTAGATCCTCATGTTGGGGAAACTGAAGCTGGCAGATTGCTTGAGTTTGGGGAGTTTTGAAGAGTTACAGCTGATTGGGTGTCCACACTAAATTTCTGTCACCAAGATGATTGGTTTCAGTAGCATAGGGCCACTATGCTGCCTGAAAAAGAAGTTCTCCTCAAGTTCTAACCTCAAGTTCTCCTCCAGTCAAGACTAGGGGGAAACACATGAAATTGTGGCAATCAAGAAATTCAAGGACAGTGAAGAAATGATGAGCAGGCAGACTTCAGAAAAACCTGGAAAGACTAACATGTACTGGTGCCAGTGAAGTGAGCAAAACCAGGAAAACATTGTACACAGTATCAGCAATATTGTATGATGATCAACTATGAATGACTTAGCTCTTTGCAGCAACACAAGTACAAAGATGGAAAACATTATCCACATCCAGATAAAGAACTGATGGACTTTGAATCCAGATAAAAACATACTTTTTTTTTCACTTACTTTATTTTTTTGGTGTTTTTTTTCTCTTTTGATCTGTTTCTTTCACAACTGTGACTAATATGGAAATATGTTTTACATAATTGCACATATATAATCTATATCAAATGGCCTGATATTTTAGGGAGAGGGGAGGGGAGGAAGGGAGGAAAATTTGGAACTCAAAATCTTATAAAAATGCATGCTAAAAATTGTCCTGACACACAATTGGGAAAAATAAAATACTATTTAAAAAAAAAAACTGAGCCCAATCAACTAATAATTAAGAAACCCGATGAGAAACTAGAGTGACTTTTTCTACCCTAGAACTTAATTTTGTAATTCAGAAGCCCATAAGCATAGACAAAGGAAAAATTCATTGGTAATGGCAAAATGTACCTGTAAAACCAGTGTAGATGAATAAGCCAGAAGCTTCCCATTGTGACCAAAGACACATATAACCTGCCAGACTGTTATGCAAATATAGAAAGTGTTTCTGAGCAAGCCTCATGGTGATCAGAAACCCAGTTTGGACTCTGAAAGTGACAGGAAGTAGCAGTGTTAAATCTAGGAATGGCAGCACTCAGACTGGGTCTCCCAGGCCCAGTGTCCTAAAGTCTTCATCAAAAAGAGTACTTTATCCAATTGCTTGTCAGATATTTTTACCTGGATTTGCTGAATCTTCATCCAGGTCATGGCCACTAACTGCTGATGACTCCCAAGGATCTGTCATGGGCCATCTTCTCTTCTCCCTCTATACTATTTGCTTGATGATCTCATCAGCTCCCACTAATTGAACTGTCTTTTCTCTGAAAATGATTCTCGGATCTATTTATCTAGCTTTAACGACTCTACTGTCCTTCAACTTCATAGCACCAATTGCCTCTTGAATAGCTTGAAATGCATATTCCATAGATGCCTTAAACTCAACATGTCTAAAAGTCATTATCTTTCCCCTCAAACTCTTCCCTTTTTCTAACTTCCCTATTACTGTTACCACCATCCTCACAGTTGCCCATGATCACAATCTAGATGTAATCCTAAGCTCTTTAATTTTTCTCTCTTCCCTCCACCACTTCTCCATTTTATTGCCAAGTTCTATCAATACTACCATTGTGATATTTCTCCTATAAACCCCCTTCTCTACCTTGACACTACTACTGCCCTGGTACAAGTCTTCATCCCTTTATGCCTGGACAATTACAATAGCCTGCTTTTTGATCTCTTTGCCTCATCTCTTTCTACTACAATCTATCTTTTACTCAGTTGCCAAGCTATCTTCCTAAGCACAGGTCTGACCATGTCACCTCTGATAAGATCTGGTGGCACTCTATAACCTCCCATATCAAATATAAAGTTCTTTGGATTTGAAAGCCCTTCACAGCTTCATCTCTTCCTACTCCCCCCCCCCCAATATTCTAACAAGCCATTTTCTTTTATATCTTCTTCATTCTAGTGACATAGGTCTTCTTACTGTTCTTCACACAAGACACTCTGTTTTCTGACTCCTTGTTTTAACTGGTTGTCCTCTATGCCTGAAATTCTCCCCCCCCCTTACCTCCACCTCCTGTATTCCTTGGCTTCCTTTAAGACTTAACTCAAATTCCACCTTGTAAAAGAAGCCTTCCTCCCACCCCCACTATTAATGCCTTTCCTCTGAGATTACCTCCAATTTATATTGTGTATATCCAATAAACACATAGTTGTGTATACATTGTCTCCTCCCTTAGAATGTGAGCTCTTTGAGGGCAGTGACTATTTTTTTTGCCTTTCTTTGAATCCTTGATGCTTAGCACAGTGCCTGGAATATATTAGGTATTTAACAAATGCTTATTGATAATGATGATGACAATGATGATGATGTATGTACCATGGGCATTACTAACCCAACATTTACAAAAAGAAATTTCTCTTCTCCCTTAAATCTACCCGTATCTCATACTTCCCTATTTCTTTTAAGGACATCGTTATCTTTCTAGTCTCCTATGTTCTTAACCTTAGAATCATCCTTGATGTTTCCTTTCTTCCATTTCTAATCAGTTGATAAATTTTGTTGGTTCTACCTCCATGATATTTGGCCCATCTTTTCCCTTTTCTTCCCCCACACAACCACAATCTTATCACCTCTTACTGGATTATTGTAACAACCTTCTTATTGGTACATCCCACTTCATAATCTCCTTCTCTAATCTATCCTTTATGCACATATGCTAAATTAATATTCCTAAAATTCAGGTCAGACCATGTAACTTCCTTGCCATATTGCCTCTAGGATAAAAATCAAACAAACAAACATTTCAGCCTTGTGTTTAAATTCTTTTACCATCTGGTTTCCACCTACCTTTATAGACTTATTTAATATTAATCCTCTTCACAAACTATGAGTCAGTCAGAACTGGCCTACTAACTCTTCTCCAAACTCAACATTTCATTTCCTGGCTTCTTACAGGCTCTTTACTGTCTCTGGAATATGCTCTTTCCTATACCTCATAGAATTCCTGGCTTCCTTCAGTGTTCATGCTAGGGGTCACCTCCTGTGTAAATTCTTTCTTGATTTTCTCAGTTGTTAATATTCTTTACCTGTTCAAATGATATTTAATTTCCTTCTCTGTGTACTTGTTGTATCCCCCAGTAGAACATAAGTTCCTTGAGGGTAGGGACTATCTGGTTTATCTTTATATCACAAGACACATATCACAGCGTCTTACACATAGTAAGTATTTAATAAATATTTTATGAGATTGAAATTTGAAATCCTGGCAATGGTACATGTAAAGTCATTTTTTGTGTCTTTCTTGAGACCAAATTGAGGCATGAGAACAAGTAGGATATTCTATTGGGCTTTTGCTAATTTCTTCTCTCTATAGGTAAGTGGTTTTTTAATTATTATTTTTACTGAAAAATTAATTCAACCAACATTTATTAAATGATTACTATGTGCAAACCATTAAGATAATAGCTGTGGATACATACAGAGATGACAACCAATAGGCCTTCTCTCTTGAATAAGCTTATAGTTAAAGAGAGGATAATATGGCATTTCCACAAATAGATATAATACAAGGTAGAAAATGATGCAGCAAATAAGAAATTCAGACAATGTGCTCCAAGAAAATTTGAGGAAGGATAAATCCATTTCAATTTGAATTAAGTAACCAGAGATTATTTCATGGAAGAAGTATCACAGGAAGTGCTTGTAAAAAACAAAAACAAAAAACAACCAAACACCAAGGATTTGAATATTCAAAGCTGAGGAAAGAGCTCATTTCTGATTTGGTGGGGGGTGGGCAGTTACTATGAATGCAGGGGAGGTGGGGTGGGAGAGGATAAGATGAGATAAAGAAAGAACTATCAATATAGTATAGTTGGAGAATAATTCCAAGAAGGGAGTATCATGAAACGAAGATGGATCTTAGTTATTTATGATAAAAGTGCAAATGAATTTATTGAGAGGGCAAAATAATTAAAACATTAATAAGAGTCAGCTAAGTGATGCAATGAATACAACTCTGGGCCAGTGGATAGAACTCAGGAAGACTTGAGTTCAAATAGGACCACAGAAACTTGAGACACTTAACCTTTCCTATTTTACAGTTTTCTCAACTGTAAGATGTGGATAACAACAGCACCTAGCTCCCAGTATTATTGTAAAGATTGTAAACTGCTTAGCACAGTACCTGACACATAGTAAGAACTTAATAAATGTTTCTTTCCTTCCTTTCTTAATGACAACATTTTCTATAATAATCTTAGTATCTTAATACCCATTCACTTTGAAAACCTTAATAGTCAGGGGACTGTTAGGGCTGTGAGCCAAGTACCAAGTTGGAAATGTTCTTGGTCATGAAAGCACTGTAGTGGCAATATTATTTCATAATTTTATCCCTTGTTCTTTCCCATTTACTTGGGACAAAACAGATACATATACAAACTTACCACATCCTATTTTGGATGTGAAATATGTCTTACAAATCAGATGGACCATGATGCAGAAGAAAGATGGTTGGATTTAGAGTCAGAGAATATGGGGTTGAATCCTGACTGTGCAACTTATTACCAGTGAAACCTTTGAAAAGTCCCTTTCTCTATTTGAACTTTGTTTCTTTATCTGGAAAATGAAGGAATTGGACTAAAATCAGAGATTCAGGAATAGAGATCAGGGGCTCTGTGAGCTTGTATTTTCACTAACTTCAAAAATGAAATTTAACACTTCTTTACTTTTGAAAGTAGACAACAAACATGAGAAGGGGTCCATAGGTTAAGTAAACTTTTTGCTTGTGCTCATCAACCATGCATGAATTTTTGATGTCTAGAAATCTTACCTTCTTAGGTTTGAGTTTCCTTGCATTCTTTGTATAGACTTTTCCAAATGATTTGGGGCTGGTTGTGAGAGTTAAAGACAACAAGCAACTTGGGTTTGTGTGTTGGTATTTTTTTAACCTGTACTAGGGAAATGAAAGGAATCAAAGAAGGGATAGGACTGTATACTATGGAAGGAACCATGATAAAAGATGACAGAAAGCAGAACTATTGGACTCTTGTTTTGCTTCTGTTTTCTGTGCTAAATAAATTAATATTTGGACTAGAAAATATTGAATAAAATGGTTAGGAGGGAGTTGAAACCCTATACAATGGAGCAGATAAGACCTTACCTAGTTATTCTTGATCAATATAAGTCTACATAAGAACTATAAGAACTACATCCCAACTGAAAGCACTAATGAATTTTATTGATGAGTCACATGAATCATTGAAAGACCATGGAGAACAGGAGAAGAGCCAATTTTCAAAAAGAGATAAAAGAGTGGAGTCCACAAACTGTGGGCCAATGAGCTTGACTTTGTTTTCTACCCAATGTCTAGAATATATTATTAAATAGATAGTTAGAGAACATTCAAAAAAGGAAGTAATGATCAAGAATAGGCTATAACAAAATAACAACAACAACAACAACAACAACAATAATATATGGGTGGTTAGAGAACATCCAAAAAAGGAAGTGGTGATCAAGAATAGGCTGTAACAAAATAATAATGCTAATAACAGTAATAATAATGATATAGCATTTGTACAATACTTTAAGATTTGAAAGGTACTTGTTACCCAATTTTATCTTCATGGCAATCTTGGGAAGGAGATGCTGTTATTATTCCCATTTTCTAGATGAGGGAACTAAGGCAAACAGAGTTTAAGTGAACTAGGTCATATAGCTTGTGATCAGATTTGAACTCAGGTCTTCCTGACTCCAGGTCCAGAACACTATCCATTTGGTACCTGGTTAGTAGTAAGATTGAGAGAAAGTAAAGATGGCAGATAAACAGGGTTGATGGAAGAAGAGTTCACATAAGGTCATGAGAGCTGCAACAAAGAAAACCCATGATGTTGAGCATTTATTTAGTTTATAGTTAGAGTAATTGCATTTAGTATACCTGGAAAAATCTAATTAGCTTTTTACCGTAGGCAATTGTGAATGAAACTTTTACTCCAAGTCAAATACCTGGAGGAGAACCTGTTGAATATAACCCAACTCAAATATTAAAATATTCCTGTGTATCTGAAATCTCACTGATGAAGTTCTCTTTCTTGATGCAGATTGCAGCCCGCTTATGTCTGCCCAAATTGTCTATTAGACATCTCAAACTGGATGCCCTGCAGGCATTTTAATCTCAACATGCCCATGATAGAAATCCTCTTCTTCCTCTCCAAACTCTAACCTCTTCCTAACTTCCCTTCAAAAGAAGTAAAACACTAAGATAAAAGACAACTGGGAAAAGATTCTTGCAGAAGGTAGAATTATAGCTGAGGCATTAGAAGCCAGCACAGCAAGGAGGTAGGGAAGGGGGAAAGGAATAAGTATTTTTATAGTGCTATGCTAAGTAATTTACAAATATTATCTTATTTGATCAACCAACAACCTTTCGAGGTAGGTGCTGTTATCATCCCTACTTCACAGATGGGGAAACTGAAGCAAATAGGGGTTAAATGATTTACTCAAGGTAACACAGCCAGCAAGTGTGTAAGGTCTGATTTGAATTCTGGTCTTTCTGACTCCAAGCCTGATAGATACCCTATCCACTTCACCACATAGCTGCCCAAGTGGAAATGAGGAGGGAGAGTGTTCCAGGAAGAGAACTTCAAGCAAATATTGGACAACAATATATAGAGGATGGTGAAGGAGCTATTTTGATCCATATGTGGATTGGGCAAATGACCTCTGAAGTCCTTTCCAATCCTGCTAAGTCTGTAAATTTGTAGAAAGAACAAGACATAGGAATTTAGTATACTGTTTTATCTACCCCTTTTAAATATTAATCTTAAAAACCAAAACAAAACTTCAAAAAATAAATTTAAAATGAGACAATAAAAAGTCCCTAGACCAGAGGTTCCCAAACTTATTTGACCTACTGCCCCCTTTTCAAAAAAAAAATTACTTAATGCTCCTCTGGAAATCTGCTTTCTTTAACCCTTTAGCAGTTTTTTTGGAAATCCATGTCATTTCAAAAAATATATAAAATATATTTTTTAAAACATTATGCATCTTAAATTTAATAATTTGTTGTAAATTTGTGGTTTTTTCCTGTCATTGCAATTTTGATGATGCAATTTTATGTCGTGTAACCATATAATATCTTGTAGTAAATAGGTACATATACTAAACATACACATATTCCTGCTGGTGCATGCTGGACTTCCTGAAATGCTTGCCTGCCAACACTTCAACACTTGTTTGTTAAGACTGGGCAGCAGATTTGCCCACTAATTGGTTATACCTTGCATTTTGTGTGTTTATTTGGAAAATAATGTAATCACTACAACTTTAATCTGTTACACAACAGATGAAACATGTATGAACGGTCTTTCAAAATTTTCTTCTCTTCTCTTCTTTCCTTATACTTCCACTGCCCCATTATTTTTATTCAACTCCCCAACAAATGCACCCTAAGCTACTTCTACAACATCCCCCCCTCATCGTTTCAGCACCCACCAGTGGGCAATATTGCCCACTTTGGGAATCTCTGCCCGGACTCTGTTGCCATCAGAAAAAGTAGTCAATGAATTTTCAAGACCCCTTCTGTTATTTAAAATAGATGAACCTGATTCCATAGAGATATACATTCTACCTGGTGAAGAGAGGATGCTTTGGTGTATTTATAAAAAAGCTCACCAATTGCTACTTCTCTTCTGCAGTCCTATGTCCTGCTATTGTGAAGATTTGAATATCTGTTACTCTGAATTAGGTGCAAAGGGCTTATCTTGGCAAAAAGTAAAGAACAGTCTTTTTTTTCCCCCCTAGGGAAATTTTAATTGAGTTCTTAACATAAAGGCATCAAATGTTTAAAGGAGTTTGCAAGTCCATACATTCACAAAGCATTATCATTCTGATTATTACTTGACTCCAACAAACTGTTAAGTATAATAGTAAAAGAAATAAACAAATATACCTTCTTTAGAATGAAAAAAAATGTTTCTGATATGTGTGCGTCAAAGGTTTTCAAAGTCATATAATAATAATAATAATAACTATAATTCATGCTTTATCTCACTTAAGGTATACAAAACACTTGACTAGAAGCTGCTGAGATTTTTTAAAATGAAAATTCATTTTAAAGTATAATAATTAGCTTGTTTTTAGCCTAGAGGCAATATAATACTCCTTACCCCCCCAAGGTCTACAGAGTTCTTTCCTCTTTGATTTAAGGGGTTTATTTTAGATGAAAAATTATGAGTTCAATTACAATCACTGTGAGCCCCAGTTAGATAAAGTCTTAACATTTAGGCAGAAGTTAGATTTCTACTTAATTTTGTATTTATAATGTATTTGTAGTTATCTCTGGCCTTTTTCTGTTTATAACAAAGTTCACTTTACTGGAAATGTTTGAGTTATGAATCAGCACACTATCTTATAGTATCTGTAAATATATAGGCTGCAGGAAGGGATGTTGGGAAATAGCCAGCCTTTTCTTGGGGCTTCTGTTCTGAGATGCCTACAGAGCTAATGACTTTCTTCCATGGCTCTCTTCTCTGCCTTACACACTTCTCCTTCACTCCTTAAGAGGGTGTGCTGGAAACCCATACTTACTCCAAACTCTACAATTAATGTAGTTTTAAATATTTAAATGACCCCTGGGACATGGCAAAGTTTTCTTGACCTATGCGAACATGATTCATATGCAACATCATTGCATTTAGAAGGACTTTCCCCATAGTATAAGGTTTATTAGATTGGGCATCTTATCACTTACTTTAATTGAGATGGGACTGAGTAAATCAACCCCTTCCTCCCAAACTCTCAAGAAATATATAGTAGCTTTTGATTGTCATGTATTTTCTTTGTCAATGCATATTAAATTTCTACATTACCTACATAAAAGGGAATGTGAATATTTTTTAAGTAAAAAAAGAATCATAGGTTCATAAATGCAGAGTGGAAGGGACCATGGGTGTCATTTAGTCCAACACCTTCATTTTGCAAATGGAAGCTGAGGCAAAGCTTTTAAGTGGCAGAATGAGTATTCAATCCAAGGTCTGATTTTAGATTCAGCATTCTTTCCTCTTTCCACACCTTCATGGACTGGAACCCTGTCTTCTAGAAGACTCTAGCCTTAGCTCTTAACATATTCTAAGTGATGTTGCAAGAGTTGTCAGTTCTCAGGATATACTATTGCTTAAACAATAGGGAAGCATAGTTGGGTAGAAAGAAAATGAGCCTTTGGGTCAGCAAGGACACACACACACATACACACACACAAAAAAAGTGAAAAAAGATGCTTCAATCTGCACTCAGAGTTCATCAATTCTCTCCCTGGAAATGGAGAACATTTTTCATTATGTGTCCTTTGGAATTGTCTTGGTTCATTGTCTTGATCAGAGTAGTTAAGTCTTTCACAGTTGAAAATTGTTACAATATTGCTATTACTGTGTACAATGTTCTTGTGCTTCTATTCACTTTGCATGAGTTATTTTAATTCTTCCCATGTTTTTTGAAACCATCCTGTTCATTATTTCTTATAGCACAGTACTATTCCATCATCATCACATCCCACAATTGGTTCAGTCATTCCCCAATTGATGGACATTCCCTAAATTTCCAATTCTTTGGAAAGTACCACAAAAAAGCTGCAATAAATATTTTTGTACAGGTATGTCCTTCCCCCTTTTCTTTGATGTCTTTGGGGTATAGACCTAGTTAGGGTATTGCAGTCAAAGGGTATATGCAGTTTTATAGCCCTTTGGGCATAGTTCCAAATTGTTCTTCAGAATTGTTGGATCAGTTTACAACTCCACTAACATTGTATTAGTGTCACAATTTTTCCATATCCGCTCCAGCATTTGTCATTTGCCTTTTCTGTCATGTTAGCCAATCTGATAGGTGTGAGGTGGTACCTCACAGTTGTTTTAATTCTCATTTCTCTAATCAATAGTGATTTAAAGCATTTTTTCATGTGACTATAGATAGCTTTGAGTATTTACCAATTGGGGCTAAATTTAATTCCTTCCTCTGATAAAGCATAAGTGTATGAATGTGGGCAAATCCCTTAATCTTTCACTAACTAAGGTAATGTTATAAGACTACAAGTTAAAGATTAGTTGTTGATCTATCTCAATGGAAGGAATTTCCACAATGGGAGGACCAAAAACTGCTGAAGTCAAAAGTCTGGACAAAAATAAAAAAGGGCTAGGTTTTGGTAAGCAGGTTAATTCTAACTCTTAACTTTTTGGATTTATTCATAGCTTGGTTTTAAGTATCAATTGGGTAGATTCTTATCCATTTTATATTGTTCCAGGGTTTCTGATGACAAGTAATAAATTGCATACCCCAGATTGGAATCCAGAATATCTAATTGAAAATTCAATTCCTCCCCCATCCCCACTCCCAATTAATTTTGCCATATTTAGCTTCTAGATTTCTTCTCTTCTCTTCCACTTGCCCTCACTGCACCCAGCTTCTATCTCCCTACTTCTAGAGATAACACATTGATTTGATAAAATAATTTGTGATTTAGTGTGTTACCTGAGACAGTTGCATATCATAAGAGTATTGCTTAATTACAACAGTGATTACCATCAAAGTGTCTTAAAAGTTAAAATGTGTGTGTGTGTGTGTGTGTTTAATTGTGGTACTTGACTAGAGATAGGTAGACCAATAGATAAATGCTTACTAGGTGCCAGGTACTGGAGATTTTTTTGGGGGGGGGATTTTCATTGCTTTCTTTCTACTTTAATATAAAAATTTTCTTAATGTGTTTTTTTTAAAACTAGATCTGACAGTAAGCTCTCAAAGTTCTGATTATTTTTTGACTTTTGATGAAATATACTATTTTTAATCATCCGTACAGTTTTGCAAATAAGTTTGTCTTCTTAACTAGTGCAGCTTCCAGGATAAGATTAGGATTCTAGAGGACCTTAGAGGCCATACAGATGAACCTGTTCATTTTACAGATGACAAAACTGAGGTGGGACAGGTTAAATGACTTGCCCCTATTACATAGGTAATAAGTGTGAGAGGCAAGATTTGAATTCAAGTCTTCTGATTCCAAACCCAGAACCCTCTCCACTGAACTTTTATCCTTTTTCCCTTGGGAAGGAGATTGTATTTATTGGCAAAGGCAGTTTCTGTGACCTTTCAGCTCCCTCATTATGGCGACTGTTTTATTTTTCTAAGAAATGGCAGTAATCAGGGTCAACATATTGTCTTTTTTCTTATCAAATATGTTAGACTTAAGAGTTTGTTTAAAAAGGTAGAATTTGAGCTACTGAATTAACATGCTCTCTCACTTTTTATACTTGCTCTGTTTTTTTGTTTTCTCTTACCAGGTGATGATGAATTACGTAATAAAAATAAAGGTTCAGTTAAGCTAATTTGACTTTAAGAGTAGTGGCAGTTCTTAAATATTTCTTATAATTTTTTCCCTAAAACTGAAATCATCATATGAATATTTAAATGACTGTGAAAATCACAAAATAAAACTGGACTCCTCCTTGATTTTGCAAAATTCAAACCTAGGAAATTATTATTATGCTATTCTTTTTGGAGGGGGCAGAGGGGCAAGGCAATCTGGGCTAAGTGACTTGTCTAGGGCCACACAGCTAGTAAATGTCAACTGTCTGAGGCTGGATTTGAACTCAGGTCCTTATAACTCCAGGACTGGTGCTCTATCCATCGCACCACCTAGCTGTCCCTATGCAATAATTTAGGTTAGTATTTTTATGGTGCTGTGTATATTTTAAGTACACTAATATAAATCATGCACCTCTATTGAAATTTAGTTCAACTTAATGTTAATTCAAGGTTTAATTCAAGTTAAAGTTAATTCAAGGTTCCTTTCAGTTTAGTAACTTCTGTGAAAAATTAGTAATAGTCTTAGCTTTTTCCCCCCTAACATCAGAATGACTTGGCATTGAAGATGAAGTAAAACTGTTGATAAGTGTCTTTATTTGAGAGACTGTCCATGTGGAAGAGATTAGATTTGTTCTGCTTGACCCAGATGGCAATTTTTGGAGCAGCCAGTAGATGTTGTAAAGAGGCAGATTTGGGCTTACAATAAGGAAAGCTTCCTAATATAGTTAGAACTATCCAAAAGTGGAAGGTGCCACCTGAGGAAGTAGTAGGTTCTTTCTTATTGGAAGTTTACAGGTGGTGAATTCATGACTATTTTCTGGGAATACTATAGGGAGATTTTTGTTCAGGTATGGATTAGACTAGATGACAGTGTGATATAGGGGAAAGAACCCCAATCAGAGGATCTCAGTTCATAAACTGCCTCAGATACTGACCTAGGTCAAATCACTTGGCTTCTCTGGACCTCATTTCCCTGGCCAATATATAAAATTAGAGGGTTGAATTTGCTTGTCATTGAGGCCTTCTCCAGCCTTGGATGTAGGATCTTAAGATCCTGTGACTCAGTTCCCTTCCAACTCAGAAGTTCTATGATTTGGCCACATTGTAATGTTTTGAACTGTGGATTTATGTAATTATGCTGATTTTATGAAATTAGCATTATTCAGCTTTTAAAAAAATAGTTTTCCAATCTGAACCCTAGGAGTATCATTTCTCTTGAAAATTTTAAAATTCAGTCCTATGCTATCCCTCACCTCTTCTCCCTCCCTTCCATCAATATCCAATATTGTCTTTATTAGATGTATAGCAGGAGAAAAATCCAAATTTTCTAGTGGAGAGCTATCTTATACCAATTATTTTCCTGAACTAAGAATGAATCTTTATAATTTTGAGAACTAAGAATCAAGAAGTATATTACCTGATCCTAGAAGTTAGACAAGGATTTCCCCAATCACCTCATTGTGCTAAGGGCCATCCTTTCTTCCATTGTTAAGGGCAATCCTATACTTTAGAAAAAAGATAGTTAGGATCCTATGGACTAAAATTCAATAAGGCAAAACAGTTCTGAAGGAAACTCTCTATAATGAATTTCCAGTGATACAAAAATAAACAACTCTAGTAAAGAGGGGAAAGGGGGGAGGGAGCTAAAGAGAATGATTTGGATGCACAGGAAACTCAGCAAATAACTTAGATTTTTAAAAGTCATGTACCACTGGTTAGATAACAAAGCAGAGATAATAAGTACAGAACAGGCTTCTAAGAATTGTGTCACAAATGCTCATTCTGAGCTAAGGCTGGTAGAAAAAAAATAAGATCAATAAAAAGTTTCTTAAGTAAAATGATGGAGCAATGATAACTAATAGAGAGAAGGAATCATTGTTCAATTCTCATTTTACTTCTCTTTTCTCTGGGTCAGGCTAGAAAACAATCAATCAATCAACTTTTATTAAGCCCCTATTGTCTTCCAGTCACTCTGCTTAACTCTAGGGATAAAAAAAAAGGACAAAAGACAGTACCTGCCCTCTAGGGGGAGACATTATGCAAACAAGTATATTCAAAGTAATCCATATACAGGATAATCAGGAAATAAATGATAGAGCCAAGGTAATGGAATTAAGAGGGTTTAGGGAGGACTTCCAGTAAAGAAAAGACTTTAGTTGGGACTTGGAAGCCAGGGAACCCAGGAGGCAGAGATGAGGAGGAAGAGTATTGCAAGCTTGGGGGACAGTCAGAGAGAGAGCAGAGAAATGGAATATCTTGTCTATGGAATAGGCAGGAGGGCAGTATAACTGGAACTAAGAGTATGTGCCAGGGAGTAAGGTGAAAGAAGAACGGAAAGGTAGGAGAGGGCTAGTTTATAAAGGACTTAGAATAATAAACAGAGCATTTTGTATTTGATCCTAGACACAATATGTTCACTGAATATTGAGGCAGTGATCTAATCAAACCTACACTTTTGAAAAAACACGAGTAATTGGAGGGTAGATTGAAGTGGAGAAAGACTTGAGGCAGGATGACCCACTAGCAGGCTATTGTAATAATCCATGAGTGAACAAAAATGGCTATGTGGGCCTGACAACTAAAGTATGTTAAGGAGATAATAGAGCACATAGCTGTCCTTGGTGAGTTCAAATTGTCAGAACACCATGATTCATATCCCACAGCAATGAAAAAAAGATCTGGCAGATATGGCAGATATTGTCAATGATCTTATAAAGACCATTAAAAATAAAAGAGATTCCACGGGATGGGGAAAAGTCAAATGTCCTGATTTTTAAAAAGAGAAAGAAAGACCATGGTTCATCTAAGAAATTTTTGGCAATTTGTTTGTGGCCAATATGAGCCGACAGCATAATATGGCAGCCAAGAAAGTTGATGAGGTCTTTAAGAAAAGTATAGGTTCTGAGAACTAGAAGTTGGTAGTCCAGTTGTGCTCTATCCAGGTCAGACTACAACTGGAGTATCATATCATATTATGGTGCCACATTTTAGAAATTCTACTGATAAGCCTGTTACCAATGATTTTGTCCAAATGACAAGTGCCTCAAGGAGTGTGATCAGGATAGTGAAGTTGCTTGATATCATGCCACATGAAGATTTCTTGAAGGAACTGGTGGTATTTGCCTTGGAGAGCTGAAGACTTAGAGAGAAACATGGTAGTTGTAATCAAGAATTTGAAGGTCTGTCACATGCAAAAGAAATTATATGAATTCTGCTTGGTTTCAAAGGACATAACTAGAATAAACAGTGAAAGTTGCCAAAAAAAGAGTGGGGATTATCTAAAATTGTAATGTGCTGTCTAAAAAGGTAGGAGGCTGTTCTTCATTGAAGGTCTTTAGGGAAAGACTGTTAGAACACATCCAACTCTGATTCTTTGATTCTTCTCTGGTCACATAGGTGGTCCAGTAGTCTTTCTATTATTTTTTCTTCACCTTTTTTTTTTGACAAAAGTAGTCCTGATTTCATGCTTTTATTCAAAGCTAGATAAAATGTGTGAGGACAGAGTAAAGATATCTGTCATTAGTAATAACCAGAAGGAAAGTTTGATAGATAACATACTTTTTTAAAAAATCTTTTTCAATTTAAAAAGTTGATGACTTTGTTTCTACCAATGCAACTATGTTTTATTTTTAAAATGTTTACTGATATTTTTTATTTTTACGTCACTTTAATTTCAAGTTCCCCCACTTTCTTTCAAGAAAATCATTCCTAGTTATAAAAATTAAGAAAAAGAAAGAAAGAAAAAACCAGTCCAGCAAAATACACCAACCAATAGCATGTGCTGTGTTCTGCACTCATTCTTTCCCACCTCTGTAAAGAGAAGAGGAGGCACATTTTCTTACCTCTTCTTTACAACCAAGCTTGGTTCTTATAATTACAGACCATTCAGTTTTGGTTTTGTTGTTCTTTCTATTTACATTGTTGTAGTTATCTCCTTCCCTTACTCAGACCACCTTCCTTTAAGTCCCAACTAAAATCCTACCTTGTACAGCAAGTTTTCCTCAACTCTCTTAATTCCAGTACCTTCTCTCTGGAACTATTAATTATTTAATTGTTGTTGTTCAGTCATTTCAGTCACGTCCAACTCTGTGACTCCATCTGGAATTTTCTCGGCAAAGATACTTGAGTGGTCTGTCATTTCCTTCTCTAGCTAATTTTATAGATGAGGAACTGAGGCAAACAGGGTTAAGTGACTTGCCCAAGGTCACACAGCTGGTGTCTGAGGCCAGATTTGAACTCATGAAGATGAATCTTCCTGATTCCAAGCCCATCACTCTATGCACTGTGCCACCTAGCTGTCCAATTACTTAATTTTAATGGTTATTTATTGTAACTTAATGATCTATTATTATTTCCTGTTTATCTTAAATATATTGTTTGCAAGTTGTCTCTCCCACTAGAGCACAGGGACTGTCTTTTGCTTCTTTTTTGTATCCCTGGTGGTTAGCAGTGTCTGACACATAGTAGGTGCTTAATAACTGTTTATTCATTGAATTGATTGTATACTGTTTTCCCTATTCTGCCTACTTCCCCATAAGCTGGCTCAAAAAGTACCCATACTTAACAATAAAACAATTCACAATAATTGAATCACCATTGGAACCATTTACTCTGTTTTCTTTTTTTCTTAGCATTTTTGTGCTATCCTCACCTAAGGAACAAATATTTGATTATGGAAGTTAATCTTTAACTCATTATATAATAGTAATATTTTATATTTGCATATCATATCCTTGTTACTTAGTGCTTCATTTCCATTGTTCTATGGGACCTCACTTTAACCCTTTGTTGTTGACAATATTTTATTAATTAATTAATTAATTCCATTTTATTTTTTTTAGATGAAAAACTTGAGACTTAAAGTGGGTAAATTGACTAGTCTGAGATAACATAACTAGTCAGTGGTGGTGCCTTGCTATGTATTTATTATTCAAAATATAGTAGTTTTTCTCCTTTAATCTTTACATAGAGGCTTTTTTTAGTCATAATTAATTGAGCAAAAAGCAAGCATTTATTAAATACCTATGAGATGGCAAAGTGGATAGAGGGTCAGGCTTGGAGTCAGGAAGACCTGAGTTCAATCCAGCCTCAGACACTTACTAACTTATGACTCTGGACAAGTCACTTAATCCTGTTTGCCTCAGTTTCCTCATCTGTAAAATGAGGAAGGAAATGACAAACCATATCTTTGCCAAGAAAACCCCAAATGGGGTGATGAAGTGTTGGACAAAACTGAACAACAACAATTAAGAACCAAACATTGTGATAGATATTTGGAATGCTAAGATAAAAAGTGAAACAATCCCTTCTATCAAAGAGCTTAAAATTTATCTATGGAAACAATGTGTGTGTATATACATATATGTTTATACTTATAACACATATATGTATATATATATGTGCATATTTATACATGTGTATATATATACATATATATTATACATACACACACATAATAAATATACAAGGTAATTTTTTTCTCCCTGAGGTAAACAGGGTTAAGTGACCTGCCCAGGGTCACACAGCTAGTAAGTGACTGAGGCTGGATTTGAACTCAGGTCCTCCTAACTTCAGGACTGGTACCCTATATACTGTACCACCTAGCTTCCCCTACAAGGTGATTTTGAAGCAAATGGAACTGATAGCTAACGGGCTTAAGAAATGCTTGGTATAGAAGATGATACTTTAGATGATGATATAGAAATTGAGTTTTGAAGGGAACTAGAGAGGTGAGGACAGTGTGCAATCCATGCCTGGAAGTTAGCCCGTGTAAAGAACTGGAATCTTGAGTGTTGTGTTTGAGGAAGTGTAAGACCTTAGGATGTGTGAAGAGAAGTAACATAGATTAAAACTGGGAAGGTAGGTTGGGGCCAGTTTGTGAAAGTTTTTAAATGCCGATTGAAGGAGATGCTGTTTCATCCAAGAAGAATAAGGAACCACTGATGTCTGAAAAGGGAATAACAAAGTCAGGCTTCTGTTCTAATAACATCATTTTGCCAGGTGCATGGCCAATAGCTTGGGGAGAGGAGAGATATGAGAAAGGGAGATCAATTAGGAGAGTGTTGCAATAATCCAGGAGAGAGGCAATGAGGGCCTGAACAACAAAGAATGGGTTTTTTGAGAGTGGTAGGACTGTATAGGAGGGTCCATGCCAGGGATTGCTTTAGAGAATTCATTTTCCTGAGATTTCTTTTTTCTGCAAATCACCTAAAGGCCTTAGTCTTTTCATACTCTGGGTCAGGTTCCAAGACTTTAGATGACTTTCAGGGTGCATTTTTTTGCTTGCTAAATAGGACAAGCTTAAGCAATCTACATAGAGGGTTTACTCAGTTTTAAATAACAGTAGTAAGACCCAGATCTTCCCTGTTTTCCGGGCCTGACAATCGGGCGATCATTCCTGACAGCTTGACACAGTGTTCCTTATTCCCAGTGTCAGATGAGAATGGCTGATGGCCTGGCATTCTGGCGTGCCACATTTTTTGGGAAATTTGATGTTGATCTTTAAAAAAAAGCAGTTGCTTAAGCTTCCAGCCAGTTGGATTTTTTAATCGTAGTGCATAATTTCGGTGTTTAGGAGTCAGCATGCCTGAGGTGTGAAGATGATGATGTGCTTCCTGTAGGCATGAATGCTCTCCAAAATAAAGCCCTGGCATCTGACTGGCATTTGTTGTTCTCCCTACACATCTTTTTTTTTTTTTTAAAGAAACTGAGGTCAATTAACTGGGAAGCTTAACTTCTCTTTGCTTCTCTTTCTTTACATAGGTCTTTGGCCTTTTTTTAAAAAAACAAATCATTTTTCTTTTCTCTCCTTCAATCCCCTTCCTCTCCCCCATTCCTTTTCTTCTTCTTCTTCTTTTCTTTTCTTCCTTTTTTTTTTTGAATACATCCTTGGATTTCTCATGCTGGGCCTAAGGAGCAGGCTGCTTAAATTCAAGAATGATTTGGACGGGATAAAGTGTGCAAGATTTTGAATTCTTGCCATAAGTCGCTGGCAGCCGGCCAGGAAGCCTCAGAGGAATAAGGCTAATGAAGGGAGGGTAAAGGAGATCTGGAGAGTGGAGCTGGTAATGCAGTATTCATTTAATTGGGAGCAGGTACCGGTGCAAACTTCTCCATTTTAATTGGAAAAAGGGAAGGGGGTTGTTAAGGAAGAAGGAAAAAAGAATGCATAAAGTTTTCGAGCTGAGGAGCCAAAGGCAGCCCTGTATATGCCAGAGAAAGAACTCAATTTAGGGCAATTTGCTCAGGAGCTGGGCTGCAGCCTCCCCTGGGAATAGGGATGAGGAATAAAATGAAACCAAAAGAGAACTTGATAAAATCACCTAGCACAGACAATCTCAGTAGAATAGGTTTTACTGAGTTAAATCTGCCCCAATCAATATGATTCTTTTCATATAAGTTACAAATAAAAAGCCACAAGATTACAATAAAAATTGAGGCTGTAGCACTGCTGATGTTGCACCTGGGAGTCTTAAGGACTGGTTATGGAATATATGTTTTTGCAACCGTAATGTTTGTTTTTCTTTTCATCCTGGTCAAGAGAAGAAACCCTTTTGCTCTCCCTCTCCATTCATCTCATTTTTTTATTTTATTATTTTTTAAAAGTAATTTTTGAAATAAGTCAAAGCTACTAGGAGTACGTGATACTACCTCAACTTGATTTCCATCTTACCATAGCTTGGGATCCTGCTGGGTCTTGACATTTGGTGAAATGGAGCAGGGTGTTGATTTCTCATAATGATGAGAAACAAAGGTTCTTTCTGCCAACTTTCCTCCCCTCCTCCATCTTACTTCTTTGTATGACAGAAGGATGTTAGTCCATTAACATAGGATTAAAAAAAAGATTAAGTGGGAAGGGGAGGTTTACATTTAAAGGAATAGGAGTTGAACAACATTTTATACATGTATATATCAATTAATGGAAGTAGGATATACTGATTTGAAATCTCTGAACCTATGAGGAATAAGTTATACCTAAACACAATTGTAAGGGAAACCTTTGGTTATCTAGGAAGGGCTTCATAAGGGATGTTTAGTGAAGAAGAATACTTAAAATGAGAGTGAAAGCTTTCTTTTTCAGTCTGTCACCATATTGCTGAATTTGAGGAATGTAATTGATAATGGAAGTGCCTTAGTTTGATTGTCAATAAATGACTTTAAAAAAAAACACTCAAAAGAAAATCAACCAAACACACAATGAAATGAATATATTTAGATTTTTTTCCTGATAAGTTTGTTTAATTTAAAAGTATCATAAACTAACCTAAAATATAGGACAGGAGGAGATAACTAATGATTTTTCAGATGTCACACCAAGCATTTATTGTACATCTATTGTACATAGACACTGTACTAGATTGCTTTGGGTACAAAAACAAAATAAAAAAAATAGTCCCTGTTCTCAAGGAGCTTACATTCTCCTGAGGGGATACAACATATACACAAATAAGTAAATACCAGATATTTTATTTGATAAGTAAAAGCCAGAAAATAATCTCAAGAATGCTAGTCAGATGATTTAATCAAAAATTCAAGTTT
This sequence comes from Vombatus ursinus, assembly GCF_900497805.2. Lineage (NCBI taxonomy): Eukaryota > Metazoa > Chordata > Mammalia > Diprotodontia > Vombatidae > Vombatus > Vombatus ursinus. The sequence continues at coordinate 22,832,103 of NW_020940360.1, forward strand.
AACATATGATAAAGATTCAAGTGGATAGTAAACATTCCTCTTGATTTAAATATTTTAAATTTCTGGTTTAAACCATTTTGCAAGCCAATTGCTTCTTCAGCTGGTCTTCTTTTCTTGGACACTGGGATAGACCAATTAGTCAGTCACCAAAATTGTATTCTATTCCTCTTTGTTGAAAACCTTTCAATAGGCATTAGGGGAAGCAAAAAGAGATATGACATAATTCTTGTCCACAAGAAATTTCTATTCTATTTTGGGGTATGAAATAAACATACATAGGAAACAATAAAAAAAATGTTAAATGACAACATAAGATAATACATACACTTTGTCACAAAATAGTATAGGATGAAATGCCAAATAAGAGGTATGGTGGTGGGGGGAAGTGCTGTGAATTCAGAGTATGGACTGATCTCTGGGTTAGAACAGTTAGGAAATAGTTTCTAGAAAATGTGGGACTTAAACTGGATCATGAAGGATGGATAGAATTTAAATATGTGGGAAGGAAGGGGAGGGGGGAAAGGAAGGAAAGTAGTTTCCAGAGATGGAAAGACCAGGGGTACAGTGGGAAGCAGTGGGAAGAGAGGCTATTTTGGCTAAAATGTAGGGTTTTGTAGAGGAGTGGTCAGAGATTAAGTAACAGATAATGGAGCCAAATTTGAAAACCTCAAAGGCTAGGCTAAGGTATTTGTACTTTATTTTTACAGTGAAGAGCCACAAAAGGTTTTGGACCTTACTGATTCCATTAATTCATTCATGGAGCACTTTTTATTTTTTTTATTTTTTCTGGAACCATCTTATATAAGACATTGTACCAGGCACCATTGAGAGTGAGTCAAAAAGATTAGTAAATCATATTCCTTGTCTTCAAGGAGCTTTTAATCTAGCAGTGAGGAGACTAGTACAGGAATAACTATTATAGGATTGTCTGCAATGTTAGTAAGTGTTCTGAGAGGCAGAAAAAAATGCTAAGGTAGCTCAGGGGAGGCAAAAAAAAAAAGCACTTCCTGCTGGGAGGAAATTAGGGGATGCTCATATTCTAACTACATGAAGGATATAGTTAGTGTTCAAAAGACTCCAATATTTTCTACATGGCTAATTATATAATAAAACCAAATTAGGTGTTTATTTCAAAGTTTTAAAAATTTGAAAATAACTCAAATTATATTCCTTAAAATATGTTACTTTATCAAAGTCCAAAAATCCTCAGTGACTTCTTATTTCTTACCATATAGTCTAACTATCTTAGCCTGAAAATCAAGTCCCTCTAAAACCATGCCTCAAGATACATTTTCTGCCTTTTCTTAAATTACCTACCTCACCCTGCCTCTCCTGCTTACATGTATGTCACATTCTACTGAAAGTGTACTGCTTACTGACTACTTAACATACCATGGACATTTTGACCTCCACATATTTGTTCACTGTTGCCTCTCCTTCCAGAAAGTTCTCTAGAGAATCACAGAATCTCATCTTGCATAGGGCCCTCAGAAGCTATTTACCATCTAACCCTTACCTGAATATTCTCTAATCTACAACATATCTCCTTCTGTATTTATTTGGATGATCATTCTAATCCCATTTGAGCCTTTTTGGGATTTGGATCCCATCATTCAGTTAGCTATCTCTCCCAGCTTTGTATTATCTGAAAATTTGATAAGAATACCACCAATGCTTTCACTCAAATCATTGATAAAAATGTTAAACATTTTTGTAGTGGGTAATCTACTATAGACTTTCTTTCAATTTGACATTGATACCTCAATTCAATTCAATAAACATTTATTAAATTCTTACTATGTGCATATCCATTATTGCTAGCCTACCTCTCCATTAGAGTTCAACTCAAATAATATTTCCTTCACAAATACTTTCCTGACTCCCTTTCCCCCTCCTATCAGATATGCTTTTTCTGTCCTTTGAAACTTCATAGCACGTTATACCTTTCTTATGGCACCTAACATATTTTCTCTTCTATAGTTATTTGCATGCTTATCCCCTCTGTAAGATTATGTTTTGTTTTGGCCACATTTTATGTGTATCTCTGTTCTTGTAGTGCCTCACAAAGTACCTTCCAAATAGTTGTTGCCTAATTAATGTTTTTAAGTGAATGAATAAATGAATGATGACTAAACTTCACTGAGAAGTTAGTTGAGCAAGAGCATGCTGCCCTAAAGACAAGAGCTAGCAACAAATAAGGACTATTTACAAAAACCAAAAGTTTAAAACATTTAAAAGCATTTAAAAATATTTGTCTCCTGGTCTCAGTGTCATGACAAAAAGGCCAAACTTGGGCTACTTAGGGACACCCTATTAGAACGCTTACTTCTGTTTGTAGTTTTGCTGTGAATGATAATCTCTAATTTGTTTAAATAAGTATGTTCCTAAGATGGTCCTTAAGGAAAAAAACAAACCACTCTAGGACATTGCTAAGTACATACCTGTGAAAATTTTGTCAGCTTCTTTTACAGTAATAATAACTGTAATGACCTAAAAATATCTTAGCGTTAACAAACAAAAAATTCTACTAATCTTTTCAGTTGATAGTGATAATGTAATTATGACCCTAATGAATGAATTTGCTAAGGCTTTCTTTCAGTTTATAATCTTATCACAAGGTGTGTTTTTTTTTTAAAGCCATTATCCATGTAGAATTTCTGGAACTATTTCAAAATCAGCATACTTTTGCTGTATCAGATGTAACATTCTCTGTGATTAGGTGTAAAATATCAGGTCCCAATACAGAAACACAAGCTTCTAGTGAAAAAATACCTTTTGATGTAGGGAGCCAAATGTGGAAAACTTTTGGGCTATCTCCTCCTTTGCATTATTTATGCCAGGGTAGGCAAAGGTGGGGTTCATCTGGTATATGACCTCTAGGGGATGAAGTTACCACCTAGTATATAATTCTTGCTAACTACTGTATGTAGCATAGCTAAGAACTGTTGTTTTTCCTGCACATTCATTGAATGACTTTGAAATTCAGTGTCCTAAGGTAAAGCTCTATAGCCTTATCCTAGGTATGGTTCTCTGTGTAAATATTCACCATTATCTGAAAAATAACCCAACAAAAATCTAGGTGATGTTTTTTGTTATCCTGGTTCCATTGTGTAGACTTGACCTTAAAATATCAGTCATTGGGCAATGGGACTTTTATTTCTTTAGGGTAAATGCATACATATTGTAATACATTGCAGATATTTATTTCATTTTTCAAGGGACTTAAAAATTAGAAATGTAATTGCATTGTATTGAATTATAAACCTTTGGGGTTGGAATATCAATTGGATAAAGTACCATCATAAATTAGCATTGGGAAAGAGTAGCATTTTTACACTACAGAAAAGTTTTGTACTTCACATTATTATGGTACTATCTAAACTAATTAGGCATTTCAATGAATGGAGCCACCACATAAATTAAATATATCTTCAGCCTGTCAGACTTTTTTTTTTATAAACCTGAAGAATCTGGATTATACCTGCTGATATTGAGAAAAATATCATGTCTTATTCACTTTTTACTCTCATTCCTGTTTCCCATCCTTCCTATTATCAGACCATTGAGATTTAAGATTTCTCCACCTGGGAAAAAAGTTTACTCTGAAGTATAACATAAATGGATAAGAGTCAGTCAACTATCATTTATTAAGTATCTTTTCTGTGCCAAGCACTATGCTGAGTGCTGAGAATAAAAAAAAAAGGTGGGAAAACCCCAACAAAAGCAACAACAATAAGAATGTTAGTGAGTTTAAAATTAAAAGAAGTAAAACTAAAAACCATAAATACCACAAGAAGTTAGGTTATGAAGGCTACCTTGAAGCTGAAATGATCAGTTCTCTAGGACAAATTGATGATATGATTATTGTTTTTGGTGTAATCATGAGTTCCTGAAATGTTGATTAATAAAGTATAGATTTTGGTTAAAAAAATGAAGACTAGTACTTCACTTCTATAGGTACATGATAATTAATTGTAATTGCAGTTATTGTAGGATAAAAATGGAATCAGATCATGTTTACTTTCAAAGTGTGACCCACAGTGATATTGTTGGTATCCAAAATGCTTTATTCATTGCTTTAAAACACAAATAAACATCAAACAAAAACAAGAGATGGCACTAAAAATGAGAGCTAAAGTACCTAGTAACAAATAGAAGGAATAAAGACAACCTAGGAACTTAACACAGAAATTAAAATCCAACAAATTCACCAAGCATTTATTAAGCACCGACTATGTGCTGGGTTTCATGCTAGATGCTAAACTAAAAGGCCAAAAATGAAATAGTCACCTACCCTCAAAGAGTGACGTTCTACTGTACACAAATAGAGTATAAGGAAAATTTGGATGGGAGGGAGCATTAATACTTTGGAAGGATCAGAGAAGGCTTAATGAAGATGGTAGCTTCCGATTTGGGCCAGAGAGGGGCATATGAAGAGACAGTGAATACCAAGCAAAAGGAATATGAACACAGAGTCCAGAGATGGAGTATCAAGTTCAGGGAATGGTTGGTAGTCCATTTTGAAAGGAACATAGAATTCAAATGGGGGTTGGTGGTGTGTTTCAATATGTACTATTTGATTTTGTTGATTTTCTTGAAAATAGAGCTTTTTCAAATTGTGAGCTATAATGGAGGTAGCTTAGATTCTGGACATCTTTTAAAAAAATACTCTGTAAACAAGATACGGAGGCTGTCTAGCTTGGGTAGGGTTGTTTTGCAAACTTACTTTAACCATTTGAGGTTTCTCAAATGTTAGATTAATTTTTATGGTATATTTTAAAAACATTCATAATATCTTTTGTAAGAGCAACACCTAGTTAGAGATGTTAGGCTATGGTTGCCTGGCAGTTATGTATTCTGAGAACACCAACAAGGAAATGAAATGGATAATTTTCCCAAATTCTGAGTAGCCCATTTGGTTTCATATAATTGAGACCAAATTTTCCATCTGCCCCTGCTCCCTGATAATAATTTCAGAACACTTAGAGCTAAAACCATCACATTTTTTTTTGTCTGAGCTTCTGCTACCATAACCCTTGATCAAATGTCAGGTTTTTGTTTTCATTGTCTTTCCTTCTTTTCCTATTTAGGTTTTGACAGCCTTCCCTCTCAACTGAATACTGTTATCACTTCTTTATTCTAATCTTCTCCCAAGCTGCCTATATTATCACCCCTCTGTTTCAGAACTTGGATTCTTACCCTTTAATCCACTAATTGGCTTTTTACCCTCAGATTGCCTTCCCCCCTCTCTGTGCTGTCTGACCCTCTAACAACCACACACACCCTTACTTTTCCTTACCTACTCACCATTCTCTTCTTCTTTTCTTGTAATTTGTCCTTCCCTTCATTCAAGATGATTTTATTAATGTTTTATTTCCTCTTTATGAAGTTTCAATAAATAAAATATCCTTTAGAGATTGTTTCTTGTATACCATTTTCATATCTTCATTTTTTTAAAATACAGATTTTTTTTTTGTTCACAAGGACAGCACATGTTGGAGGAAAATATGGTTTGGTTTCAACAACTGAAAATGCATGTAATTAGCAAATATTTATTTCCATTTCTATTTGCCCTTTGGTGAGCAAAAGTATATGCATATTACTCTTTTAATGAATATTTTTCTTCCTTATATATTAATGTAGTAAAATATGCTGTTTTTAGTGCATTGAAATGATTTTCTTCTTAGAAAGTTTATTTTAGTGGGTCCCAGTGCTAAAAGAAAATGAATTACTACCAACACAATATTCCTTATGATATTTCACTTCTCTTAGGTTTTGATTCATTTTATATATAGCTATAGGTATGAGTAAGATCTAATATACTGTGCTCAATAGAATGTAAGATCTTTGAGGACAGGGAATGCTTTATTTCTTGTTTTTGTTTTTCCAGTGTTTAGCATAGTGCTTGATACATAAATGCTTAAGAAATGCTTAATGAATTAAATTGTCCCCTTCAAATATTTTCAGTTAGTTTACACATGCTTACTTTGGAACCAAAGAAGAAAAAAAATTCTCTTTGTGTAATTTGTGTACAATTCTACAAAAAGGTCATTGTGTAAGTCATAGTTTACAGTATTATACGGATTTAGAATAAGTTGTCCCTTGTTTCAGTCTTTTTTAGTACCATCCTTTTCCCCTGTAATTTATTCAGGTTTTAGAATGTTCAGGGGATCTGGATTTGTAATCATATCAAAGAAGAATTGCAAATATTTGAGTAGAAAAGAGAGCAAAAAGCACTTTACCAGATTCTAGTGTTATGGATGCTGAGAATAATAATGACTTCTGAGGGAGAGTATTAGCTTCCAGATATTGGATTCTAACTATGGAAAATGCAAGCATCAAATTTGGTACTGAGAGAAAGTAGAGGCTGAGGAAAGAAAGGCTGAGAGAAAGTAGAGGTGGCATATAAATAGTGATGATGGAAGAAGAGTTCAGATAAGGCCATGAGATCAGCAACAAAGGGAACCTATGATGTTGAATGTTTATTTTGTTTATAGTTACAGTAATTGCTTGAGTAGACTTGGAAAAATCTAATTAGCATTTTGCCATAGACAAATGTGAATGAGATTTTTATTCCAAGTCAATATACCTGGAGGAGAACCTGTTGAATAGAACACAACTCAAATATTAATTCCTGTGTATCTGAAATCTTACTGATGTGGTTGTTCTCTTCATTGATGCCAATTACAGCCCAAATTATCTATTGGACCTGTCAAACTGGGTGGCCTGCAGACATTTTAATCTCAGCATGCCCACAATAGAAATCCTCCTCCTCCTTTCCAAACCCTAACCTATTCCTAACTTCCCTTATTACTGTTAAGGGTACCACTATCTTCCCAGTTACCAAGGCTCACAACCTAGGTGTCATTCTTGATTCTTGCCTCTCACTCCTCATATACAACTAGTTGTCAATTCTTCTTGTTTCTACCTTCAAGAAACCCAAGTCCACTGTATAGCATTATTCAGAATTAGGGTAAAATATTATTACAGGTATAGGAGTATACAAATGTAGTGATAAATATCAAACCAAGTAGTTTACAATTTTATGGTTGTTATTCATCAGCCTATTAAGAGGCATCAGCAAAGAAGTGCTAATTCTAATCAGAATGTATACAAGAAGTTTGTATGAATGAAATTACCGGAAATAGCTATGTATGGGCCACAAAAAAATGTTAGTCTTGTATATGCCCATTTCTCTCTTCTGAAACTGATACCACCCTGGCACCTCACTTATCACCTCACACCTAGACTATTTCAACATCCTGCTCTTTGGTTTCCCTGCTTAAGTCTCTTCCCACTTCAATCAAATTCTCCATTCAACTTTCAAACTGATCTTCCTAGAATACAGGTCTGATCATATCACCACATATTCATTAAACTCCAGGGACTTCCTATTCTCCAGGATCCAATATAAAATTCCCTGTCTGGCTTTCAAAACCCTTTATAATGTGACCCTTTCCTATCTTTTCAGTCTTCTTATACCTTATTCTTCTCCATGTACTCATTGATCACTGGAAATCTTGCTATTTCTCAAACATGATACTCTACCTCCTGACTGAGCATTTTTACTAAAATTCCTGGAACACTCTCCCTCCTCATTTCCACTTGGGCAGCTAGGTGGTGAAGTGGATAGAGTGCTGGACCTGGAATCAGGGAAGACCTGAATTCAAATGACTTTACGCGCTTACTAGCTGTGTAACCCTGAGTAAATCGCTTAACTTCTGTTTGCTTCAGTTTCCTCATCTGTAAAATAGGGGTAATAACAGCACCTATCTTTAAAGTTTGTTGTGTCGACCAAATGAGATAATATTTGTAAAGCATTAATCACAGTGCCTGGCACATAGTAAGTGCTATAAAAATACTTATTCCCTTCTCCTTTCTCTACCTCCTAGCTGTGCTGGCTTCTTGAATGCCTCAGCTATAATTTCACCTTCTGCAAGAATCTTTTCCCAGTTGTCTTCAATCTTTTGATTATTTTCAATTTATCATATATAGTATACATATTATATGTATGTGTATGTATATATGTTAATATATGTGTGCATGTCTATCTATCTAATTTGTACATAATTTTTTACATATTTTCTACCCCATTGGACTTGAGTGCCTTGAAAACAGGGACTGTTTTTTGCCTTTCTACATACCTCCACAGTACCTGACACATAATAGGTGCTTAAAAATGCTAATTTTCTGCCTAATATCTAATTCACATCCTGTAAATTTGGATCCAAAGTGTACTCAGTTCACTTGGGAAATTTCTTGCTTTTTCTTCACATTGTGAAGCTACCACTGGAGCACATGAGCTGTCCACTGGTTGTTCTTTCTTGCTATAGAACCACACATTTTCTTTTTCACTCACATATTTCTTTGGAGGCAGGCATCCTTTATTCTGTTTCCCCTTCATACAATAATTCTTATCTTTGGTATTACAGTCTAAATACGCGTGAAAATAACACAAACCCTACGGAATTTTTAATCAGGAAATCTGTGGCTATGCTGGGACATTGGGTATCCTTGTCCCATTTGGGGTCCCCTTCACTGCAGATGAAATCTCTTTTCTGCCTCCTTGTGACTAACATTTTTTTGTGGCCCATACATAGATATTTCTGGAATTTCATTCATACAAACTTCTTGTATACATTCTGATTAGAATTAGCACTTCTTGGCTGATGAATAACAACCATAAAATTATAAACTACTTGGTTTGATATTTATCAGTACATTTGTACACTCCTATACCTGTAATAATATTTTACCCTAATTCTGAATAATGCTATACAGTGGACTTGGGTTTCTTGAAGCCTATGTCTAGAGTGTAAGCTCTGGAACGACCTGCCAAAATAAATGGGAAGGCTTCACTATGGGCCCAGTGACATCTTGCATGAATCCAGACCTCATCATCTGTTTGTCCTCAGAGCAATGGATTTTTGAGCTGTGAGAATTAAGGAAGTTTGTCTACTAAGACACAGAGAGAATACAATCTATGATGTTGGTGGTTCACTACCCCCAGTAGTGAAATCATGATTTTTTAAAAATTTTTAATTATTTTATCACTTAATTTGGTGTGTTTTCTTTTTAAATACTGTGTATTATCTGCTTTTGACATAATGAATCATGAGACTGAAATTAAAGAAAATACTTATGTTTAAAAAAAGCTTCCTTATTCTAAGTTTGCAGTACAATTTAGTTCTGTGCCCCATCTAGGTAGTATTCACACTAATGAAATGTATGTGCTTTGATAAGGAAAAAAGTTCAGAACCAAGGGGGAAGGCTATGTGAGTAGTGAAAATGGATCACAATTAAGAGAAGTTATGAAGTTGGAAATAGTTTGTTAGAAAGTAGAAAATTTGTCAACTGATTGGACATGGAAGAGAGGGGGAGAAAGTAGTCCACAATAAAGCCAACTGGGAGACTGGAGAATGATGCTTTCTTTCACAAAAATAGAGACCTTTGGAAGAGGGTTGGAAGAGATAGAATATAATGAACTCTTGTACATGTTAAATTTGAGATGTCTTTGGGCCATATAACTTGAAAATATCCTATAGGTAATGCAGGACTGAAGCTCAGGAGGAAAATTAGGGCCGGATATTTAATTCCAGGAATCATTGACTTAGAGACAATAATGAAACCTGTGCAAGCTGATGACAGTACTGAGACAGTGTAGGGGAGATGTTAGGACAGGGATGGGAAACAACCAGTTATGGGATGTGATTTGTATAATAAACCAGCAAAAGGAATGGAGGAGTGGTAGGATTGGTAGGAGGAGTATCGGGAGAGAGTTTTGAGATAGGAGAGAATGTGAAGAGCAAGCAGTCAGCAAAATCAAATGTGGCAGAAATTAGAGAGGGATGAGGAATAAAAAAAAAGAATATCAGATTTTTCAATTAAGAGATCATTGGTAACATTGGAGAGAGCAGTTTTCAGTTGAGTGATGAGATCAGAAGTCAGAGTACAGAGGGTTGAGGAGTGAGAGAAGAGGAAGTGTAGGCAGTGATAGATAGATAGAAATAAATCTAGATTTTCCCCCTATGACTTAGGCTAAGAAATGAAGGTGATATATAGGAAAACAGCTTGAGGAAATCATTGGATATAAAGGCTTTATAAGCATGGTGTACACTTGGGCATATTTGAAGGTCATAGAGAAGGAATCAGTATGGGGCAGGAGGGAGGAAGAGAGAAGAGGATGCTTAGGGAGAAGGAAAGGATAGGGAAAGGAGAGAGAAGGGGGGAAGGGCAAGGAATGGAGAGGGAGAAGGAGGGGGAGGAGAGTGGGAGGAGGGTTAAGGCTCAATCTGCCGGAGAAGACAGAAGGATATGGCATCAAGGGCACAAGGGCAAAGAGAAAGTGGGAGATGATGTCATGGGGTCTTGAGATACAGAGAAGGCCAGAAGAAAGAGCTCATGCCAAATGTCCTCAATTTTCTCAGCAAAACAGGAAGTGAGGTCCATAGCTGAGAGAAAGGGAAATGTGAGAGGCTTAAGGAGAGAAGAGAGGGCTTTAAAAAGTGTTTGTAAGGTTCAGTTTATGTTTTAGGTAACATCACTTTTATTGTATTATATTGTACTTAGATATAATATATAAAGCAATAATTAAGTGCTTACTATGTACCAAATGCTGTGCTAAGTGCAAATACAATAGTCTCTGCTCCAAGGAACTTACACTCTAATGATAAAAGATAACCTGTAAAGGGGATCTGGAGAAAAGTGTGGTTTGTATGTAAGGCACATGATGCTAAAATGACCAGAAAGAAGCCTGGAGGCATGGTTCCAGAAAGGATAAAGAGAAAAGCTCACCTAACTGAGGTTCCAGTGAGGGAGAAATAAAGATAATGGCTGTAATGCAGGCAACATGGTGTGAAGATGGGCTGGAAGTATTTGAGAAATTTGGGGTTTTAAGATTTTCTTTTTAATGGATTCTTGTCAAGTGTTCTTAACAAAAGCCTTTAAGACAAAGGCAATGGACTCAAGATGTAGATTGAGACCTACACTTTTGGACATGGCCAATGTCAGAATTTGTTTTCCTTGATTATACTTTTCTGTTAAAACGGTTTGGATTTTGCCTTTTCTTTGGGGTGAAAAGGAAGGGTAGGGGAGCTCTAGATACCCCCTCTCCCTTCACCCCCCCCCCCAAAATTTAGAAGGAATGAGAAAAGGGATCACAGATAATCAAGATAGCTTTGAAACTTGCAATTTGAATTTATTACATACTTTAAAAGAAAAGCAAGCTTTACTTGAGAGTCAGTTTCATCTTCAATCCTCTCCCATTTTATATATGAAAATGTTCATTTGATTCGTTGTTTAAGTTCAGAATTTTTAAAAAGGAAAATAATGAGTTAAATGTTTTTTAAAAAAAGCCTCTGAAAGGTAGGGCTAACTGAAAAGTTTTTTTTCAAGTCATCACTAATAATTTGATTTCTACAGAGTGTTTTCAGTTTTTTGGAATTGCACTAGAAGTTAATATTAGGTATTATTTTCTTATACCTTAGTTTTTTATTTTTAGGAAAGGAATCTCAAAGAAATGTAGCACAAACAATAAAAAAATTAAATTTTTTAAATAAATCAGTAGAACACAATATTATTTTTTCTTCTTGTTAAAGTAAATATCACTATATTCAACCAGTTTCTCGTTAAAAAAAAGGATAGGGAGGAAACCATCTGAAAATGGTTTCTGGGTCATAGCATAATACAAAGAGTGTTATATTTCCTTTATGTACAACCCCTTTGTCCTTTCTTATGGCCATATGGGACACAGGTTTGCCATGGAGAAAAGAAGTCCAGATGATCTCAAAGTTCATTTTAGCTGTTTGAAGTCAATTCCCATTTGCCCATCAAATATTTTTTTCCAGACTTGTCAGCAAGTTGTCTTTTATTTTCTCATTCCCCTCTGATGGAGGATGAAGGAACAATGGAGTGGTCAAAAGACTATAGGCAGGTAGGGATACAAGTCAGAGAAACAAGGGGTCTGAGCTGGATAATCAACTGTAGATAACTCAGAATCAGTGGCATTAGGGGTGCTTATTTAATTTAATTAAACTTAATATACTCATACTTTAGACTGTGACTGGGAGATGACTCCTTCACCTCTTTTCTGAGAAGTATACTTTTAGCCCTCTTCCCTCTTTGAAACAAGTCCAAGTTACACATCATTAGCATTGGTTTTTATTTCAGTTTGGCTTAAAGAAACATCCCCCCCTTTTTTTTCCTTTTGCCTCTTTGTTATCACCAAGAGAGGTGATAAACTTGTGCCTGGTCAAAAGAGGGTTAAGATGCTCTTATTGTTGTAATATATCCACCAACTCTCTGGTCTTTTTAATTTTCATGTTTCTTTTACAAACAGGTACTTTTCTTCTATATAATATGCAAATCTCTCAGCTCCGAAGAGCAACTGGATGGGGATATGCATTTCATCTTAAAACAAAGACCAAGAAAAAATAATAATATGAAAAAGTTATTCAAAGGATTTCAGAAACAGGTGTTCTAAGTCTACACTAATTGGATTTCAGTTAATTATTCCTTTTACTTTAGGGAATATAAGAAAGAAATATAAAAAAAAACCCTGAAAACTTCTCTGACATGCTAATTGCTCTAATATTATTTAACCTAGGCTAGGAAACAGACACACACACACTCACACACTCACACACACACACACACACACACACACACACACACACACACACTCTGAGAAAACCCTGTGTGACCAAAGTCTTAATTACCTTTTTTGTCTTTTGTTTTTAAGAAGCAACTTGTAGGCATTCTCCTACTGTGTCACATTTAAGTTTTCTCTGATTCAACATATTTTAAACCATTCCTTGTATTTTAATTTTTTATGATGATGCATACATACACACATATATTTGTATGTATGTATACATATGTATATATACATATGTATATATATGTATATATACATATGTATACATACATATATGCATAAGTTACTTTTAAAAAGATTGATTTGGGGGTCATTGCTATCTAAGTAATATTTCTTCCAGATTGCTTACTGATCCTGATATCTTTGATGTTATTTTGTGTATGTGTGTGTGTTTTTGTTTTGATTGAGAGTGCTGGACCAGCAGTCAAGAAGATCCAGATTCAAATGCTATCTCAGACATATGCTAGTTGTATGAACCTAGAAAAGTCATCCTTTGAGCCCCAGTTTGTCATTTGTAAAAAATTAAATTAAATAGTACCTTCTTCATGGGATTATTATGAGGAACAAATGAGATAATGTATTTAAAGCACTTTTCAAACTTCATAGCATTATGTAATCTCCAACTATTGTTGTTATTACTGTTGTTAATAATAACAATTTTATTTTTTAACAGAAATATTATATCTTTTTTTGAGAGAAAATGCTATTTAAAAGATAGCAACTTTCTGAGGAACTGTATTTTGGCTTTTAAATTCCTTTCCTACTCTATAAGGTCAAAATGTATAGCACTTAGGACCAATAGTCTAGGACTCTCACTGTACAGGAAGCCTAAATTACTGTGGGTTGTATGAAAAAGTAGACAGAGAAGTGGACTTGGAGTTAAGGGACTTGTATCTAAGTTCTTGCTCTGCTATTTTTTAGATGTGTGCTTTGAGATGAGTCACTTTGCATCTCAGGTCTCAGTTTTCCCATCTGTAAAATTTAGGCATACCTTGGAGACATTGTAGGTTCAGTTTTAGACCACAACAATGAAGTAAATATCACAATAAACTGAGTCACATGAATTTTTTGGTTTTCTAGTGCATATGTTTACACCATATTGTAGTCTATAAAGTGTGCAACAATATTATGTCTAAAAATGTACATCTTAATTAAAATATTTGATTGCTAAAAAATGCTAACCATCATTTGAGCCTTCAGCAAGTCACAATCTTTGCTAGTGGAGGGTCTTGCCTCAATGTTAATGGCTGCTGACTGACCAGGTGGTGGTTGCTGAAGGTTGGGGTGACTGTGGTGATTTCTTAAGATAAGACAACAGTGGAGTTTGCTATATCAAATGACTCTTCCTTTCATTTGAACATTTAGAGGTCAATGTAAGGTTATTAATTGGCTTAATTTCTATATTGTTGTGTCTCAGGGAATAGGGATGCCTGATGAGAGGGTGAGATGGGGAACAGCAGGTCTATGTAGCAGTCATAACACACATGGCATTTATAGATTAAGTTCTCTGTCTTACATGGGCATGATTAATGAAGCCACAAAACAATTACAATAGTAACATCAAAGATCACTAATCACAGATCACCTTAACAGATATAATAATAATGAAAAAGTTTGGAATATTGTGAGAATGACCAACCTGTGACATAGAGACACAATGTGAGCACATGCTGTGGGAAAATGGTTCAATAGATTTGCTCAAAGGATGGTTGCCACAAAACTTCAATTTGTAAAAAAAAAATCTGAAAAGAAAAGAAAAGAAAACAAAACAACAACAACAACAAAAACCCACAATAGCTGCAAAGCATAATAAAGTGAAGTACAGTAAAAAGAGGTATGCCTGCAAAGGGGTTTGATCAGATGATTTTGAAGGACTCATCTAGCCATAACCCAATCCTAGTGCTCAAGTATTTTACAGGATTTTTGATCTTTATTCTATGACAGTAAACTATGATAAGTATGATTAAGAATGTTAAAGTAGGGCTGTTATCTATCATTAGATTTACACACATACCTATGTGCTATATAATACATATCTATATATCCATACAATATGTACCATATTATATATACATACAATACCTAACACAGAGCCTCATGCATAGTAGGTACTTAATAAATGCAAGTTGACTTAGATTAAATTATTTTTACTTATAAATTTATACTTAGAGGTAGTATGGTATAGTGGAAAGAACACTGGCTCTAATTTCTCTATGACCCTTACTACCTGTGTGATTTTTTGCAAGTCACTTAACCTCCTTGAGCTTCTGTATCCTTAATTATATAATTGTGTAGGTTGAACCACAAGACCTTTGAGGTCCTTTCCATCTCTATATCTATGATCCCAAGAAAAAACTTGCTCAAATCTTGCCTTCAACATATACTATATGACCTAGACAAATGTCTTAACTTCTCAGTATCCCATTGCTTTAAGACCACAAGTTGCAGGCAAATTATCATTCTGCAGAAGTAGTTTCAACTATTGCTATTCCCTAAACTAATGAAGTTACAGGAGGAGAAAAACAAATTATACATTTGCAGCTCTCCAACCCTTCTACTCTACTTCTATTTACTTTTTTCTCATTCTCTACCATAATACTTTTCTTCCTTCCTGAATCCTCTAACTATACTCTCACATCCACAGCAGATAATTTAGCTTTATTGAGACCATCTTTTGGGAGCTCTATCAACTCCCCTCCTATACCCCTTTTTAACAACATCACCATTCTTTCCCCTTCCATCCTACTCAGCAAAAATAAGCTTCATCATTACTAGCTAAAGGTAATCTCTCTACTTGAGTCCTTGATGGCAACTCCTCCCATCAATAATCTTTCTCAAACATCTTTAATTTCTTCTACCCCACTCCTATCCTAAGGCTTTCCTTGGCCCTTTCAACCCATATAGCTAGAATCTCAGCTCTTTCTTCCCATGTAAGGCTAGGCTTCTTGCTGATTGAGATTGCATAAACATGAACCAGCATTTAAATAACATCTAACAGTAATGACACATCACAAGTTTTAGAATTACAGAATGTCAGAACTGGAAGAATATTTAAATCAAGACTATGTATCCCCACCTCAAAATTGAGGTTCAGAGCTTCCCTAAACATGTTCTGCATTTTCCCACTGCTTTTCCTTTCCCATTGTGTTTTCTATGCCTAGAACTTCATCTTCTTACCCATTTTCCATTCCACAAATCTAAGATTAATGAACTCTTCCCTAATCTTTCCAAATGCAAATGGTCTCTTCCTTTTCTGATCCTATAGCACTTTGTATTCCTGTACTACTCATATTCTAATTGGCATTATATTTATTTGTGTGCACATGCCATTCCCTCTCTCAGATTGAAAGCTTGGTAAGAGTAGAGATCATATCTTAAAATTTATCCTTAAACATTTCCTAGGATCTATTAAAGTACATTGTGTTCTGTTAATATTTATTACAGAGAAGGTGCTGACCAGCATTGGTAGAATGAGTCACTTCTCCTGAGAGTTTCTTATATCAATGAAACCACAGCTCTAGTTCCTCTTTTCTAGTTTCTTGTTTCCTATTGACTCCATGGAGATATCGGCTGATATTGACATTTATTAACTAAATTTTGGCCCACAGCTATGGATCTTGAAGTTAGTTCTGGCCATTAGTTGGCATGAAAGGGACACTTGTCCCCTTTGCATTTCTTAATGTATTTATAGGAAATACAAAAATAATAAGTTAAATATGTATGATCTTTATTGATCACCAGGCCAAATGTGAGGTGCCTCGAATTGGTAGGAGGATGATTAGTAATCAGAATCTATCTCTGCCACTAATTGTGTGACTTTGGACTAATAACTCCTATTAGCCTCAGTTTCCCATCTTTAAAATATGAATGGTGATAACTAAGGTGACTTTAGACTCTAAAATTATTACTTTGAACATTTCTGTAAATGGTTTTTATGTGGAGAAAGCAACTTTGTTAACCCCATTATCATGTTGATTTTAGGGGGCATGACTAACATTTGCCAAATAGGTTAACCTAGTCACAACATGTTTTAGTTTGTTTCAGGAGACATGATGGGGCCTATGTTATCTGTCTGTCTATCTATCTATCTATCTATCTATCTATATATCTATCTATCTATCTATCTACCTATCTATCTACCCATGTAATAATTAGTTATGTTAAAGTGGAGTTCTGCTGAATCATCAGAATATGAAACACCATTTCTTATGGTCTAAAGTAAAATCCAGTTCAATCCAATAAGCACCATGTCAGACACTCTGCTAGGTCATGGAGATACAAAAATAAAGATGATATTATCCCTGGATTCAAGGAGCTCATGTTTTACTCCAAGGAAATAATGGGTTTACAGATAAGTAAATATAAATATATGCCAAATAAATTTAAAATTTTCTTGGTGGGGGGTGGGTTAGGGAGAGCACTGACAATTAGGGTGATCAGGAAAAGCCTTCCTGAATGAGGTGGCATTCTTTAAAAGGCAGCTATGGAACATAAAAGGGGAAAGTAAGAAGAAAGAACATTCCAGGAATAAAAGCATCTTCTGCAAATGCATGGAGGTGGGAGATGTAATACGGGCATGGTGATAGGAGATGAAACATCTTTTTTTTTTCTTTTTGGTGAGGCAATTGAGGTTAGATGACTTGCCTAGGGTAGTAAGTTAGTGTCAACTGTCTGAGGTCAAATTTGAACTCAGGTCCTAATGACTTTAAGGCCGGATCTCTATCCACTGCACCACCTACCTGCCCCTAGATGAAATGTCTTGCATAGAGAACAAGCAAGTAGACTAGCTTCATTGGAACATAGAGAGGAGGAGGGAGAACTCATGAGAAATCAACCTAAAGATAGGTTTGAATTAGTTTGTGAATGACTCTGAATGAAATGCAAATTTTGCGTTTTGCTCTAGAGTCAATAGTGAGCCATTGAAACTTCTTAAGTAGAGAATTGACATAGTCAGAACAGTACTTAAGGAATATCAATCTGGCATCTATGTAGAGGATGTATTATAGAAGAGAGAGACTGGAGATAGGAAAACTGATTATCAGACTATTGCAAATGCCTTTTAAAATATTTTTCAAAATCTTCAAAGAATATATTTTAAACAATAGTTATTTGGAGCTATTCAAGAAAAGTAACAGTTCTATTTGTGCAAGGTTCAGAATTATAGCTCACAGCTGAGTTTTAAATCTCTACTTAATCATTAGTAGTCTAGGGATGAATGTCAAGGCTGAATTTTCTTATTTTTTTAATTTGAATTTTCTTTTTATACAGTGTTTTGAGTCTTGAGAAAATATAAAATGAACTGTCTTGTTTAATAGCTTAGAAATTTAAATTCAACAATATTTATTTACTACTTACTGTGAGGAAAATACTGTGCTAGAACCTACAGGAAAAAAGGAAATAATAGCTGACATTTATTTAGCACTTTGCTTATATTACACCACTGGAGTCTCAAAACAACCCTCTGAGGACAATACTTCAGGTGTTATTGACTTTATTTTGCAGATGAAGAAACTGAGACAGAGACATTTCATGAGTTGACAATGGTCACACAGCCTGTAAGTTTCAGAGTCAGTATGCAAAACCAGGTCTTTCTGATCCTTAGTTCAGGACACTTTCCAGTGTATAACATTGCCTCTTAAAAAAGGAAAGAGACAAAGGAATCAGAGAAATAAAAGGAAAACAAGAATTCCATGCACTGGAATCTAAAAGAGAAAAATATTAAAAATGAAGTTATGATCATATATTTGATGTTGGAAAGGGATTCAGGAAGATAACAGAGAAAAAAACAAGTTGATTGCTGAGATAACTTACTATGTGGATTGGGCTTCAGGGCTTGAGGAGAATAGAAAGAAAGATTAGAACAATATGGGAAGTGTGATCACAACTATGTAAGAGATGAATAAAAGGATTGCTATCCAGTTGAGAGGTTGTGTAGGATGAAATTTTTGGTGGATCTAATCGGCATAGTTTTGTGACTTTCTGTAACAGCTAGGTGGTCTGGTAGGAGCAGAGAAGGCAGATGTTGATGATTAACAACTAGACGCCCAGAGGAATGCTACCATAAGGAGCATCCCCACTCCTCATTCATTCACAGAGATTTATTTAACACTTACTATATTCAAGAGAGCTTGCCTGGCATAGTGGAAGTTGGCCCTGGAGTTAAGAAAAGCTGGGTTCATGTCTTGCCTCCAAACCACTAAGCTATGCTAACCTCAGCATGCCCCTTAATTTCTCATTGCCCATTCAACTCTGTGAGACTATAAATGTCAGAACAAGTACTAATCTGCACTGGTAGAAGGTATTTCCACATCTGGAGCTCTGTGTCCTAATAAAATCACAGGTCTGAGCCCCTTGTGCCTTAAAATGTTCAAGGTAGAGTGCCTTAGTGCTAGGCCTATTGGAGGACCATTGAAGTCATAGACTATAGAAAACTAGAGCCTGAAGGGACTAGAGAGGTCATCTAATCTCATTTTTTCCAAATAAGAAACTAAGAAAGCTGAAATGAGCTGTCCAAGGTGGCACAGCTGGGCTAATGGCAGAATTGGGAAGAGATTCTATATTTCCTGTTTCTCAGTCCAGTACTATTTATGCCTCACCATCCTACTATGTGAATGTGCCTCTTGGGGAATAGAGTTGCAGCTCTGCAGGGACTGTTTCCTTCTAGTGTAGCTTACATGGCAGGTGGGATGGGATTGGGGTTTCTGCCAAGGAAAATATGACCACTCCATGAAGTGGAGGTCACTGCCTTGTGGATATCACATTATTAGCTTTAGGCTGTGCTTGCTGTAGCATAGGTAGACTGAGAAATCTGAACTAGGAAAATAACCGTACAGCTGTTACATTGCCATCATCAAAGTGGGATCACATAGTTGGTCCATGTTATTCTTGCTCATGGAAAGCATGCCTGCCATATAACATGGTCCCGGAAAAGCTAGAAGGCATGAATTGCCTGTAGAGGCAGATGTTGTGAATCATCTTCAATATAGTAATGGTAAACTTTGGTCTGGACCTGTGAGAGGCAGTGTGCCATAACCGTGCAGATGTGGACTGTGGAGTCAGAAAATCTGGGTACAAATCTTGCTTTTGACATGGATTGGCTGTGTCAATTAACTAGTCATTTATCTTCTCAGTGTCCTAGACAACTTTCTAAATTGTAAATTCTAGAGAAACTTTTGATCCATATCAGTAGAAGTATAATCTGAACCAGGAATTTCTAATATTGATGAAGTCAAGTGTCCAGATTGGAAATTGAAAGGAGAAATATTAAATGGTGACTGTCACCATTTTTTTGCATACATGCATTTTGTTTTGAAAAAAAAGTTTTTTTAAACATTTAGGATAAACTATTGCTGCAACAAATGGGACAGTAAAAATAGAATACATTTTAGACAATATCTTCTGTATCAGGGAGCATGCCCAGGCATGTTTCCTGGGTATAATAGTAGATTAATAAATACTTACTTGCTTGCTTGATATTACATTTTTAGTAAAAGGTACAAATTACTCCAGAATTAATATGAAACTTAAAAAAAAAACTAACAAACTTTCCAAGCAGTCCCTAAATTCTCTGAATTGGAACTTTGAGTCTTTACCTAAAGTGTGCCCATATTGGTACTCGTCAATTGTTAACCTAAAAAAGTCAAACCTAGCTTTTCTTTCAGATGAAAACTGACATCTTATCTAGTGTTATTAACTTAATAGATTCATTTTAATTGAATAGTTTCCTTCATCTCTGTCATTTCTTATATGATTATGAAGAAATAATTTCTCAAGTAATTGTGATTGATTGACAGGCAAAATTGTCATTGTTTTCAATAAATGTTAATCATAACCCCCAATCTTGCTGGTCATTGGAATGTCTTGGCAGTCTTGTTTCAAGATCCCACTTCCATTGGTAGTTTAGTGATCTTTCCTATCTTTTCTAATCTTTTTTTAATCTTCTTGATTGATTAAAGTTATTGTTTGCTATGACATCCAAATGCTTTGTCAGTTGCCCATTTCTGTTCCACCTTTTTTGCAAGTTCAAACTATATACTTTCTCAACACTTTATAAAAGATAACTAGGAAATCAGAATTAGAATTTAAATAATCTAGTGCTGTCTCTGATTTCTGACAGTTGGAGCAAAATGGGAAGGAAAAAGAGTTCGTTAATATGTCGATTTTTAAAATACATTGTTGAAGAAGTGAGTTCAAAGAACTTAAATTGAACATAATTATATACTTGGTTACCTTTGTTATCTCCTGTTCTCTGATAAAAATCTATCATGTACCTTATTGAAAAACAGACAAATTGATTAAGTTTGCAAAAGAAAATTTTAGCACATAAGAGAGAGACATCATGCTAAACCACAAACAAAGATGATTATTTTATATTTGATACATCCTGTCTATGGAACAGAGTAGGGAAAACATTTATGGGCCCAAAGTATCATATGAAAGCTAAAAGATCAGTCATTTTTAGTGAAAATGATGTGACATTTCATCAGTATTTAATGCTAACATTTCTTGATGTAGACATAAAGAATTTAGTAGCTATTTATCATAGCACACAGTTGTGTTAATTTCCCCCTCTACTAGCTTAGGACACATTGTGGTTTCAACAGTGAAGTGAGCCCCAGCCTCTAATTTGAAATGTTTAATAAAAGGGAAAGCCAGAGAAGACGGATTTTTCACATGGCTATTAAAAGTGGACTCCCACAACTTGGATTGGTTAGTCTTTAATACATGTTCCCAGAAGCCAGTGCTTGGTTCATGCACCAGATGCAGGTGTTCCCTTGTGCTGTCAGCTAGGAATGATTAATGAGGATTTGCCCCTACTGAAAGCAGTCTTTGGAGTATTGTTCAGGGCATCTGTGGAACTGTCGGGGGAGACAAGGACACAAGTGAACAACCAATTATTCGGCCATCACTGAGGCAGTATGAAAAAGACATCAAATTGGACAGAGGAGCAAAGCTTTTGCTTTGGGATCATATTTTTAGGTGTTAATAGTAACAGAGGGATTTTACCTGTCTTTGTAGTCCCCCCCTTTTCCTGATCAGACTATGCTTATTTTTAAGCCAGAAATTGACTTTTTTAAAAAGTTGATTATATTTTTTAAAAGTTCAAAAAATAAACCACACCAAATTGATTCCTAGGTGGTTGCTCAGTGTATAAAGATATACTGTTTTGCCCCACTAACATAGGGAAGCAAGGACTAAATATTCAGTGAGTAGTAGAATCTGTCATGCAAGCAGTGCCTAATTGCTGGTCACAGACAACAGTTGGGAGAGACTAAGGCTTTTACTAGTGATAACAGAGGCAAAAGCCTTGCATTGGGATTCTGAAGCATAAAATGAAAGAAAGCACAGCTGTGAAACATTTCCTAGCTGATGTTCAGCATTCACTAGGCTTCCTTCTTCCCAACAGGAGATAAACACTTACTTAGGTCTCAGAGAGTAAGAATGGGCCTTCAGACCACCACATTCTTATGCTAGGTCTGTGATTGAAACCAGAATTCTAAAAAGGCTAAAAAGGGTATATATTTTGAGCCCCATCCAAAGGCGGATTAGAGCTGCCCTTTATTTCAGTAAAGTACTTTCTTTTATGCTCTATCCTTTCAGGCCTGTTGTCTTTAGGGTATTAAGAATTAAAAGCTAAGCTCTGAAACCACAAAAACCTTCAAGGAGCAGATAATGATGTTTTAATATATAAAAAGTAATGGTCAGTAACATATGCAACAATGTCACCCATATAACAACAACAACAAAAAGCTCCTACTTAACTTTTCTTTCTTTCTTTGCAGGTTAATGCTTTTGTATTGACTTAGAAAGAAAAGCTTTGGAGTCAAAGAGTAATTAGAAATCATGTGTCATATTTTCAACCTAAAATAGGGCTGAATGACAAGATATGTAAAAAATTGATAGTTTCAAAAGAGAACAGATTTATAAATTATTCTGGAGTAGAAGGATTTGGTTATTTTTGGACAATGTTCTTTTGTGCCCATGTTCTAGTAGTGGATATCCCAATTGATTTATCTTCAGGTTGGTCCATTCTATTACTGAATCTTTTTTTCCCTGTTTTCATGCCAATCAACTCTTGTCCTGACTCCTTTCCCTCCACATAAAATCTAAGAAATACAGATTACAATCCATGTTCAAAAATCTGCCTATTTAGATTTGGGATGTCTATTTTAAAATGGCCAGATTGGTTTTATCCCAATGAAAGATCAATTTTAGGACCAGAATAACCGTAAAGTCTGACTTGAACTAAATTGAATCAATAAGTCCTTACTCATGGAGAAATTCCAGTGCTGTTGAGACCTATCAAAATAAAATTATCAGGCCAGAATATTTCACAGCTACTTTAAATGATTCATTGATTTCTTTATTGGTCCAGATCACAAATCAGAGATAAGTGATTATTTGCATTACTAATAGCCCTTTTCAAAATATGCTAATATTTAGGCTGGTTTTCAACAGTCTAAATTGGTTTTCTGAATTGGACAGGACTATTTGGCCATTGCACATAGACTATCTTCAAAGTATCAGGTTTTCACATAAAGACTATAACATAGTTTTTCATTTAGATATAGAACCATACATAGTGACAGCACTAGAGGTCATCTAGGCTAGGGTTCTTAATTTATCATGTGTCATGGACCCCTTTGTCAGTCTGGGGAAGTCTATGGTATCTGCAGAATAATTTTTTTAAATTCATAAAATGAAATGCACAGAATTATAAAGGAAACCATTAAAATCTTGAAATATAGTTATCAAAATATATTAACAACAACAACAACAACAACAGCAACCTGTTCATAGACTCCAACTTAAGATCTGCTCATTTGCTAGATGAAACAAAGTCTGAGAAGTGAACTCATTCACCTGAAGTCATATAGTTGGTAGCAGAACTGAGAATTGAATCCTTCCCAGTCACATGTTTTCTGTATCTGCCACTCTAATTCTATCTATTAAACTTCATTTTTCACACCTGTATTTATGGTTACTTTGCATCAGTTTTGTCAAGTTGGCTTAGAATTTTATTCATATCCTTCAAAGAGTTATTCTACTTGGTGGTATTCTCTTCCACTCTTTTAATTCATGCATTTTTCAGATGTTAAAAAGCACATAGCAGGCTCTCATGAATGACTAGTCAGTAAATTCAGAATGAGTTTGAGCCATTGATAATTTGTTTTGAATATTAGTGTTTGGAATATTGATTACTTCAGCAGTGTATGAGAAACATGTTAAGTCCATAAGTAAAAGATAAATTGACATGTGAAAGACCAGAAAAGCTTACTGAAGTCAAGATATGTTCTATCTTTTGCTTCTCTCCTATCACCAAGGTCCATATTTCAGAGGAAATTTGATTTGTGCAACCTTATTTCTTCTTCATGATGCTGTATGAGTTTTTTTTCCTAGTGCTCTGGGATATTTTTGGAGTTTTCAGATTGACTTTTTATTTTTAATAATTTGCTTCCATATCTTTTCCAGTGTTGACATCAAATTGGCTAAACTGTAATTTCCCTTCTTTAAGAGGAGGTTCAGATTGGGGAAAAACAAAGGAAGGGGGTGTCTTCCAGGATGCTTCCAGAGTGAAGCATCTGTTGGGGCATTCTGGAAAGAAGAAGGAAATCTGGAGAATCTGGAATGAGGCTCAAAGAAGAAGGAAAGAGCACATCTAATAGACAAAAGAAGCTAAAAGAAAGGCTTGAAATAAACAAATAAAAGGGGAAACCAGTTGGGTTGAATTGGGGAAAGATTTGAATGAAAATGGTCTAATTCAAATTGTGTTTGCTAAACTATAATGAGATGGAATTTGGGTGACTTCAGGCTTTCTCACTTGAGTTGAGGAAGCTGTTAGAATTGTAGAACATGGCTCTCCTCAAATTGCTTTGATTTTCTGCTTCTCTTTACAACATCAATTGGCAACACAGATTTTTAGCTATCTGTTAACAGTTAACTGCCAAGAATATTTTGTGAGCTTGAGAAAGATGAAAAGACCAAATGAAGTACTGTCTTAAATTATGTTCTCAGAAATGTTCAACAGTGAAAAATATAGGCCTATTATGACTAGCACCAAAATAGACTCTCATGATTATCAGGGTGACTAAGGTTTAAGACCCAAATCACACCTGAGTGGGTATTAACATTTCAATGTACAGCTCTAGTCACCTTAGTAGTGTTTGAATTCTAAAGCAAACTCAAGAACAACTGCATTGATTGTTTTAAGATAAAATTTTATATTAAAAAATTACTAAGCAGTTGTTTGTTTCTCTCCCACCTACCCCAACACAATGAAAAATAAAGGGGAAAATATCCTACTTCATATATATATATATATATACAGATATATATATGTATATACATGCACACACACACACACACACACACATAATTGTTGAGCAGAACAGATTCCATATTGGCAAAGTCTAAAAATGAACTTTTCATTCTGCGTATTGGTCCATCATTCTGTGATAAAGGGGGTAAAGTTCTTCTTTAACAACCCTCTGGATGTATAGTTGATAATTTAGTTGAACTTAGTTCTTATGACTTTCAGAATCGTTCACTTAAAAATTATTATTATTTTTTTTTACAAAATTAATGTTGTAGTATAAATTATTCTCTTGGTTCTGTTCACACCCTTTACATCAGTTCATATAACTCTTCCCAGGTCTCTCTGAAACTTTTTCTTTGTTTCTTACAGTGCTGATTTTCTTCTTCAGGAGTGTAAGGTATGGCACAGTGGAGAGGGATCTCACTTCAAAATCAGGAAGACTTGGATTTAAGTGCCATCTCTGACAACTACTGTCTGTATTATTCTGAGCTATGATCCATTTAACCTTTTATTTCCCCAAGCAGATCTCTATTACTTACTACAGAGCAGTTGCTAATCTTCGTGGGTAAAGAGGGTTTTCTCCCCCCAGAGTTCCTAAAGCCAAAGAAGTTATAGGTCTAATGAGAAAAATAGAAAACTCATTTTTTAAAAATAACTGCATTATTGTTTTAGCTTGCACAAAACTGTACCTCCCACCAAGGATTTAAAATCCTTTTCTTGGAATTAATTACATTGTAGGTGTCCCAGACTTATTGCATTAGGTTTTTTTTTTTTTTGAAGGTAGGGTGCAGGGCTTTAGAATGGAAAAATAAATCTCGTAACACTAATCTAATTTTTCTCACATAATCTTAGGGTTTATAACTACATGGGACTTTGAAAATTATCTAGTCCAACCTCTTCATTTTACAGAAGAGGAAACTGAGGTAAAAAAAGGTTAAGGGACTTGCTGAGGGTCAAACAAGTAGAGTACATAACAAATAGGATTTGAGCCCAGGTCCTTTGCTTCCAAATCCAGTGTACTTTCCCATTGTATCATACTACTTTTCAAGAGGTAATATGCCATAGATTTTTTGTTGTGATTGTTGCTGTTCTTCGTTTCATGAAATTGTCTTAGGAAGAACTTATGAAGTTTGTGTTGATTCATCCTTACTAAATCCTTCCAGAATTCTCTGGATTCAATCAATGACATAAATTGGACATTTTGCAACCAGTCAAGCTGCTGAGTATCTTCTATGAAGTAGAATTACATGAGACCTTGTGGAGGACACAGAGTTTACTCTCTTGTTGACCATTTTTATTCAGTAATTTTCCAATCACAGAAGAAGACTGGATTTCCTATAGAAAAAAAAAAAACAACAACATTGATATAACACCAGCAGTCACAACATATTCAGCAGCTTGTATAATACCTTGTAGGTTACAAAGAATTAACTACCAGTGTTGGGTTGATTTGGAATGATGAAGGATGATGAATCTAGAGTTTAAAAGGATCTTAGATATAATCTAGGTCAACTCTTTATTTTACAGATGTGAAAAGCAGAGTCCCAGAGATGCTGAATTGTCCAAGATCACATAGATAGCAAGGGACAGAACTGAATTTTGAACTCGGGTTCCATGAGTAGAAGTTCAATTATTGAACTGCAAAATGCTGCCACCAAAGATATGAAGATGATACAGATATGGATAGAAGAGTGACACTTAAGTTTGGGTTGTGTAATTTTTAAGCCTAGAGGGAGAGGGGAATTATGGATAATTAGCCTGAGGAACCTAGGGCAGTTTTAATTTAAAGTAGTTAAAATTGCATAATAATTTTCTAAAAGGTACAAATTAAGCTCTAGGCTCCTATGCCCCTGTGACTGACAAGGAAAAAAATAGAAAATGTCAAATGCTAAGAGAGGATCTTGAGAATTCTTGCAAGGCCAATTTTGCCCCTTTGATTATTCTAATTTCAGACATTTCATGCTTACTACAAGATATCCATTTTCCTTGTTGATGACTGGTGGTTCTGGGATTTCTTGAAAGAAGTTCCCTAGTTTTAGGTTTAAATTTCTCCCACCTAATAACTAAAGCAAATTCTCATAATGCCAGAACAGGAAAGAACACTTCTGTGAGGTACTGATCTTCTGAGCATTGATAATAGATTCAATTCAATTCAATTGGCATTTACCTTCAATGTGCCAGGCACTTCACTAGGTTGTTGTTATTGTTTGTCCTTCCTTCTGACATCAGGAAGGTGATGCCACGACTTGAAAGTGAATTGGATTTAAGTGAGGGAGGGCTATACAAAGTTACCAGTCTCACTTTCTCCTCTGAAGTCATCTGGGTCCAGTGGTAAGCTATAGATTGGATATCTGGAGATGGCTACCACTTTGCTAGGGACCAGGTATTACAAAGGGCAGCTTATGTCCTGTCCTCAAAGAGCTTATATTCTGTTATGCAGACACAAAATGTATACAGAAGATTCAATAGAAAATGTATTCGGGGCAGCTAGGTGGTGCAGTGGATAGAGCACCAGCCCTGGAGTCAGGAGGACCAGAGTTCGAGTCTGGCCTTAGACACGATACTTACTAGCTGTGTGACCCTAGGCAAGTCACTTAACCCTGATTGCCTCACCTAAAATGCACACACACACACACACACACACACACACACACATACACACATATGTATATTCAAAGGAATTTCTGGGAGTGGAAGAGAGCCCTAGAAACTAGGATAGTGAGGAGGTATCAAGACAAACTCCCCATAGGAGGTGGCACTTTAAACCAGTTTTGAAGGAAGTTGAGGTTTTTAAGAGGTGGAGTTGCATACATTATAGACATGAAGAGTAGCATATGCAAAGATACAGGGATAAGGAATAGAAGGATGTGTAAAGGAAAAGTAAGCTGATCAATTTGGCTCAATTGTAGAGTGCATGAAGAGGAGTAATACACAATTGGCCATTAAATGTCAGCTGAAGATAAATTACAAAGGGATTTTAAAGCTAAACAAGAGTTTGTCTTTTGGTAAGAGTGAGCCATTGGTTTTTTTAGATGATAGTATGAAATTGTCAGACCTATGCTTTAGAAATTTGAGGTTGAGGGCTCTATGGATGACTGAATAAAAGAATGAATGAAAAAAAATTAAGTGCTTAACTAAGTATGAAACACTGTGCTAAGTGTTGAAAATACAAATAGAAAAGTAAGATGGCCTATATCAAGGAGCTCACATTCTAATAGGAGAATAGGAGTATAAGAGGTTTCAGCTGCAAGGATATGGAAAGGCCCCAAGTTCCTTTTTATAAAAAAAAAGAATTATTTGTTTTTTAAGTTTTCAACATTCACTTTTATAAGATTTTGAATTCTAAATTTTTTTCTCCCTCCCTCCCTTTTTCCCCCTTCCCCAAGATGGTAAGCAAACTGATACAGGTTATACATGTGCAATCATATTAGACATATTTCCACATTAGTCATGTCGTGAAAGAAGACTTAGAACAAAAGGGGAAAACCATAAGAAAGAAAAAAAAAAGAGAGAAAAATAGTATGCTTCAATCTGCATTCAGACCCCATAGTTCTTTCTCTGGATGTGGATAGCATTTTCCATCATGAGTCTTTTGGAATTGTCTTAGATCATTTTATTGCTGAGAAGAGCAAAATCTATCAAAGTTGATCATCACACAATGTTGCTGTTACTGTGTACAATGTTCTCCTGGCTCTGCTCACTTCACTTAGCATCAGTTCATGTAAGTCTTTCCAGGTTTTTCTGAAATATGCCTCCTTATCATTTTTTATAGCACAATTGTATTCTATTACATTCATATACCACAACTTGTTCAGTCATTCCTCAAGTAATGGGCATCCCCTCAATTTCCAATTCTTTGCCACCACAGAAAGAGCTGCTAAAAATATTTTTTGTACATGTGAGGTCCCAAGATCCTTAGGGTGCAGAGGCAAAGCAGATGGCAATGCATCTTCTTTAATGTCATTCTACCAACACAATAGCATAATTTTGTGATGTTGAACATTTGACAGTGAAGGACTTTAATGGCAAGAACTTTCTTTTCTGGGTCTTCAGTAACTATGACTGAAATGCCCAAAGAAGCAGCTACCAGGTCATATCTGTACTGGGTGTTATTTTCCAAAATGATGATTATGAAGTCTGGAAGGATAGCAGGACAGGGAGTGGCAGGGATCTTGGTTGTACCTGACCATCAATGGCAGTTGATAGACAGATGATGTTGGTGGTATTGAGGAGGAAAGGACTCTTCTCCGCAGTGATTTCTCCCCTCAGTGATTACTGTAGGGCCTGGACTGGGAGTGGCAATGGTGCTCTGGAGGCATTGCTGTATTTGGTTTGAGGCTTATGTGCTATGTCCTTCTGGGTGTGAGAGGAGATGATGGTTGAGGGAATGTATAAGGTTATGAGGATTCTTTGATTTGTATGATACATGCCAGCTCAAGTCTTTTCCTCAGGGTGCCTTGCTGCTTCAGTTAGGCTGGCTTGATGACCACTGATGGTGATTAGTGGGGGTGGCTGGACCCTTTTTCACAGAAGTTTATTCCCTATATATAAGTTTTAGGGGATGAGTTAGAAATAGGTCTGATGATTTGGGGGGCCATGTTATTCATTAGGCTTTTGGGCTTGGGGTCCTAGGCCATCTCCATATAGGTCTCAGGAGAATTGGTTGTTAAGGTTGTGGTGGTGGTGTTTTGATTCCCCTGGCACCAGCTGCCTTTTGTCTCTCCCACAGCTACCTTGATGATTCATCCTCTCTTGGTAGGGGGCAGTGGGAGGGAGAGGCTTTAAGCATTTAGACCTAAGTGACCACTGTAACAGTTAAGGCTACAGGTCGTGAGGTCCTAAGTAAGGAGTCATGTGAGTTGGAAGAAAGGAATGGATGGGAGATACTTTGAAGTGGTAGAATTGACAACCCATCTGATATCGGTGAATGATGAAGAAGGAAGAGTTGAAGATGTTTATAAGATTGAGAACTTGGGTGATTAGAAGGATGGTAGTGTCCTCATTAGAAACTGAGAAGGAAGAAAAGAATATTTGAAGGGAGACATGATGAGTTCTATTTGGGATATATTGAGTTTGACATGCCCATAGGACATTTAGCTCAATATTTCCAGTAGGCTTTCAGTGATGTGGTTTAGAAGAATGATGGGCTGGATATATGGGTCCAGGAGTAATCTGTATAGAATTCATAGTTGAGCCCAGGGGAGCTAATGAGAACACTTAGAGAAAGCACATACAAGAGAAGAGAAGAGGGTCCAGAACAGAACCTTGGGGTACATTCACATGTAGAAAATGAGATGAAGTGAACAAAACTGCAAAGGAGATTGAATAATGACCAGATAAATAGGAAGAAAACCAGGAGATTTCAGGGTCATGTAAAGTTATGGAGGAAAGAGTGCCCAGGAAGAGGTGAAGGACAACAGAATCAAATGCTGCAGAGAATTCAAGGATTAAAAACTAAGAAAGGATACGGGATATGTCAACTTAATAGGTTTTTGGTAACTTTGGCAGGAGCTGTTTCACTAGTATGGTTAGGTCTGAGGTCAGATTGCAAGGATTTGAGAAGTGAGTGGCTTGTGATAGAAAAGCCCATTTATTTCTGTTACCCCTCTGGAAGAGTGTGTCCTTCTCTGCAAGTGAATGGAAAATTGAGTGGATTTTTTTTTTGGTAGTTTAGCAATGCCTGGTATGTGCTATTCTAGTTCAGAAATATATGGATGGAAGGAATATTCTGGGGCAGATCATCAAATGAAATCTAGTTAAAGATATTGCAATATCATAGGGTGAGAAATATTTCTAACCCTTAAGTTTTACAGGGTCCGTGCATGTATTGAGATAAATCTGATTTATGATAGAGTGTATGCTTATAAAGAACGCTACTTAATTGCTTTTAATTATTTATTTTTCTTTGACTCTTTTCTATTAGTTATCATAGTATCTAGCACACAGTAGACATTTTATAATGAAAATTAAATGAATGTTCATTTCATTTCAACCAACAAGTATCACCTTGATGGTAAGCACAGTGCTAGGTTCTGAGGATGCTACAAGAGAAGGGAAGGAGAAGGGAATAAAATTTTATATAGTGCCTATTATGTGCCAGACACTGTGCTAAATGTTTTACAAATACCATCTCATTTTATCCTCACAACAACCCTGTGAAGTAGATATTATTCTCATTCCCACTTTACAGTTAAGGAGACTGAAGCAGAGTTTAAGTGATTTGTCTAGAATTGCTAAGCTAGTAAATATCTAAGGAGGGATTTCAACTTTCTGACTCTAGGCTCATTGCTCCATCCACTACTACTGCTGCTGTTGCTGACAGTAATGGTAGCAGTAATAGCAGTAGTAGTAGTAATAGTAGCAGTAGTAGAAATAGTAGTAAACATTATATAGGGTTTGCAAAGTGCTTTAAAATATCTCACTTTGCCCTTGCAACAACTGTAGGAGAAGGGTGATATTATATCTCCATTTTACAGATGAGGAAACTGAGGAAGAGTTTAAGTGACTTGCCTAAGGCCACACAACTAATAAGTATTTAAGGTAGGATTTAAACTGAGGTCTTCAGGTCCAGCTCTCTATCTACTGCTGCTGTTGCTGCTGCTGCTGCTGCTGCTGCTGCTGCTGTTGCTGCTACTACTACTACTAATTAACATTGATGTAACACTTTAGAAAATTATTTTATTTTTAATTTATGGAATAAAACAAACATTTCCATAGCATAGTATAATAAAAAATGATTGCACATGAAACTGCAAATCCTTTATGTACAACTTCCTATTCATTTTAAATGTATAATGTAATCAAAGTTATTATGTAAATTTCTTTTTTTATTTTTTCCCTTTTTTTCTTCCCTCCCCCCATCCCACTCTAGAGATGGCTACCATAAGACACAAATAGGTTTATATATACTTAAACACACATATATGTATATATATATACATATATACATTATATACATATATATGTGTATATGTATATATATATATATTTATCACTTTAACATTTGCAGATTGTTTTAAAATATCTCACTTTTCCCTTACAACAATTGCGGGAAAAATGTGCTATTATTACCTCCATTTTACAAATGAGGAAACTGAGGCAGATATCATTTAAGTGACCTAGTAAGTTTCTAAGGCTAGGTTTATACTCAGTCCAACACTATCCATTTTGCCTCTTACCTGCTGAAGACTCAAAGGAAAGAGCCCCTGAACTCAAGGAACTTATATTTTATAGTTTTTGTTCAAGTAGTTCTTTTTGCATTGAACTATTTTCAGGTTGGTACTTAATACATGTGCTAATTCTCAAATGAATCTGTGATCTCAGTGATACAGATCACAACCTATCCATGCCTATATTTCTTGTACCATTCTTGTCTATGTTCTTTGACAAGTATGACACAAGGGGCCCACCCAATTTTTTGGGAGCCTTTTCTTGATGCTGATATTGTAAGGCTACCAGTGGTGGTGGTTGTGGGGAAGAGAATAAGTATATATTAAGCTTGTATTATGTATCAGGCATTGTGCTAAGTGCTTTACAAGTATAACCATATTTGAGCCTCACAAGAATCTTATGAAGTAGGTGCTATTATTAGCTCCCCTTTTATAGTTGAGGAAACTGAGGCAGAGACTAGCTTGCCTAGGATCACACAGTTTATAAATGTCTTAGGTCTGATTTGAACTCAAGTCTTCTGAATGCAGACCAATCATATTATCCACAATGTCACATAGATGCCTCTAGGTGGCTCACTAAACCTTTCTACATGTTATCCCTCTTTCATGGACATTCCATTTTCATTTTTGATTTCACATTTCCTGGGTGATGCCCTTTACTCTAGTTGTTCTTTATTATAATCTATAAATATCCACCACAAGTCTTCCCATTGCCCTCTGATATGAGAAAAGATATAACTTTGTCTAGTGATCATGATCATAAATATCAGGCAAGACGTAAAATAGGGATACATTCTTATGAAAGGTATTCACCACTGTTATGCAGGAAACAACCAAGAAACATTTATTAAGTGCCTTCTATGTGCCAGGCATTATGCTAAGTACTGGGGATAAAAATAAAGGAAAAAGTGCCTTTACTTTCAAATAGTTCAGTCTAGTGAAGAATCTAAATTGAAGAAGGATTTGCTATGGATAATGAGGTCATCCAATTATTCCTTTTTGTTAATTACATCATGTGAGTACCTCAATCCCTGGGATGTTGCACAGCCTATTAGAAGAAATCTACAAACAACCAAAAGGGAATAGTGCATTCCCTCAGGAAAAATGTGTGGATGAATAATGTTTATTGCTTAGATAAGTTGGAATCTAGATGAAACTGTGGATAGATCACTGAGTCTGGAGTCAGGAATTCTGAAGGGCAAATCCAGCCTCAGGCACTTATTAGTTGTGTGATTTTGGGTAAACCATTTAACCTCTGTTTGCTTCAGTTTTCGTATCTCTAAAGTGGAGATAATGATTGCACCTATGTCCTAGAGTTGCTATGAGGATCAAATGCAGTAATATTTGTAAAGTACTTTGCAAAACTCAAAGCACTACAAAAGATGCTTGCTGTTATTCATAGAACAACCTAAAGAGATCATCCAACAGTTCATATATCTGGGACAAAGAGTACAAATAAACAATCCATTTCCCCCAGAATTAAGTAGAAGGAAAGTAGTCTCAATAGTCTTCATGAAAATGCCAAATTCCACTAATGACCCCAAATTTCTCCCAGAAACAAAGACTTTTTTTCCCAAAATTACCAGTAATCTATAACTCTTGTATGGCTATGAGTCATGCAGCACTTATAGACACTGAAGAATTAAATAAGAACATCACTTAATACATATGGGGACAAAATGGTTATTTTGTGATGGTGATAATACAAGAGCTTTGAGAGCTCTGTCTTTTCCAAGTATTGTGGGATAAAGTAAAATTACATCTGGGTGAAGTTGTGAGTGGGTATAAATCATTTCAGTTTCATCTCAATGTGTTCTGAATTCCTCACCATTCCAGGAACCTGAGTAGGTCCCTCCCAATTATGTTATAGATTCTGTTTAAACCTTTGTATAGGCTTGTCTTATGTTTGAACCTCCCCCAAAATGATTCAATGGAAAGTTTTGTTCATATCTCACCTTTGGCACCTGAGGATATTTTCTTTATTAATTCCCACCTTATGCTCAGTTACAAACCCCACATGATCCCATTCTGTCCTATTCCTTGAACATATACTTGTCTATGTCCCTTTTCCTCAGCCCTCTGCTTTTCAAGCACAGTTATTTAATCCAATATACTAAGTTACACTATGCAGCATTGTGTTAGTGATATTAATGATATGGTAACATGCATTTTGGAAAAGAAACACAATGATTTAATTCAAAGGAATAATACTAATGGTGGGGAGGCTGGTAGTACTGCTATTTTGGGGTAGTGGGCTTTTTGTACCTTTCAAAAGAAGTGGTGATGTCCCTGACAATGATGAAGGAAGATAATAAAATACTTGATACATTTTTACTGATGGTGTTTTATCTGCCTGTAAACTGAATGCTGTATTTTTGAACAAATACCTGCAAAAGAAGAAATGACTGTATTTAGAGACAAATAGTGTTGAGTAAATCAGTCTTTGTGCATCCCATTAAGCTTTGAATGTCTGACTGATAGACTTAACTTTATAGATTGTTTGTTTGTGTCTCACATAATACAATTCTTTGCTTTAGAAATATACTTTATTGCCCATCACTGACACTAGATTAGTAGTAAACATCTGTGCTACCAAAATATCTGTTTAAGTAAAGATGCTGCTGATCATGTAATCCTCACTGAGATGCAACTTTTACTTTTTTTTTTAAGGTGACACTGTAGGCAGTGTAAAAAGATACAATGAAAAAATACAGCTACATACCAAAGAAAAGAATGACCAAATATAGTTTCTCAAAGTGCCATTGAGACTGCCAATTGATATTTGTGTGATTTTGGACTAGTCTCTTCTCCTCTGAGGACCTCAAGTGTCCTTATCTACAAGACGAGAGGACTATATCAGATGACCTCTTAGGTTCCATCCAACTCTCAAACCCTGAGTGCATGAGCTATATTTGGTACTAGTAGAATCCTGGGCATTTTTTATAGTTGTCATTACCTATTTCTAACAAAGAGAAACTTCAGGAAGAAGTCTAGTCATAACCTATAACAACAGCATTAAAATCCTAATCAAGTTTCTAAACAATGAGTCATCACTGTTATCTTTCTCTTGTCTTCCTTTTTACAACAAACAAACAAACAAACGATCTTTTTCTCCTTGTGGGGAGGGGTACTCAATGTACAATCTTACAAAAGTGGCTTGTTTGTGACACATTGTATAACCAGTTGACAAGCAGATACATATGTATATGCATTTATCTATCCATGTATCTATGGTATATCTATGTATATTTAGATAAATACACTATCTTCTTCCCATTGAAGTTTTCTCAGAAAGTCTCATATGATATGGAAGTGTCTATGTTCTTAAAAGATTATTCAAATGGAATACAATCTCTAACTGGTTAAATCAAGAAACTGAAGCTTGGGCCTAAAATTTGACTTTCACTCCTTAACAAAAGTAGCTAAGTCCATAGAGGCTGTAGAATGCTGGATTTGAAATCAAAGGTTCTGGAATTTGATTCTGGCTTTGTCACTTACCATCTGTATAATTTTGGATGACTCACTTGTCCCCTCTGGGCTTTGGCTTTTCATTTGCAAAATGCAAAGATGAATGGGTAGAATAAACATTCATTAAGCATCTACTATGTGTCAGGTATTGGAGCGGAATGGATGAACTCTAAGGCCACTTCCACCTCTAAATCTATGTTCTAAGATCTTTTTCAGGTCTTGAATTGTTTTGTCTACACTGACTAACAGTTATCTATTAGAGTATTAGGGAGTTGTAATCAAAATTATAGATTTTTTTGAAGTATCTATGTTTCTTTTTTTTGGGGGGGGGCAATTGGGGTTAAGTGACTTGCCCAGGGTCACACAGCTAGTTAGTGACAAGTGTTTGGTCTGAGGCCAGATTTGAACTCAGGTCTTCCTGACTTCAGGGCCGGTGCTCTATCCACTGCGCTACCTCACTTCCCCTGTATCTATGTTTCTTGCATTTATCTATACATACATAAAGTATATGTTCAAAAGAGGATAAGAGATGAGTTACATTACTCTTATTTTGATGACTATTGCTATTACTAGTTCCAACTTATGAAGTCATTGGTATGGGAAGCTTTCAATAGGAGAATGTTCTCTACCACAATATATCTCCAAATGTGTGTTAATTTAAAGTTTTAAGAAGCCACCTGGGTACTGAGAATTTAGATGACTTTTTCAAGGTCACAAGCCAGTATGTGTCAGAGATTAAGACTTGAACATAGATCTATCTGATCCAAAAGCAGATTTCTATCTCCTATCTCACACTATGCATTTTGTATGCATACTATAGGGTCCTAACTCTAAAGCTGGAGAGGCCAGCTAGTCCAACTCTTTTACCTTTGTTATTTTCAGTTCAGTTGTGTCCCTCTTCGTGATCCAATACTGGAGTAGGTTACCAGTTCCTTCTCCAGCTCATTTTATAGATAGGAAACTGAGGCAAACAGAGTTAAGTGACTTGCTCGGGGTCACACAGCTGGTATGTGTCTGATGCCAGATTTGAACTTATGAAAGTGAGTCTTTCTGACTTCAGGAATAGCATTCTATCTACTGCACAACCTAGCTGCCTTTCCCTTATCTTATGGATGAAGAAATTGAGGGTGAGTGGTTAACCAACTTGTCCAAAATTACACAAGTAGAAAGTACATCAGGGTTGGGATTTGAATTCAGGTCTTCAGAGTCCAGAACCAGGGTTCTTTATGTCATATCAAACTATCTTCCAAATAGTACTATCATACTAGTAATATTATTTGTAGATTATATCTATGACTATATGTATAGCTTGTAAAACTCCTGTGTGAATATGTACACATAAACACATAATTCTGACAAAAACCTAGACCTAGGAGTTCTCTAAGATTTCTGTATATTATATTCTATCATATTTTTTCTTGACATTGGTAGTCATACAGTGTCACAAATAAGTCACTTTTTTGTAAAAGACTGTTCCTAGAGTATTCTTCCCCACAAAAATAAGAGTAATTTTTTTTTAATGAGGAAGAGAGAAAGTTACCAATGATGGTTAATGTATACATTTATATACATAGATACATAGTTATATACATACACGTGTAATACATATATGCATACATATATACAGGTTGTTCCAAAAGCTTTTTGCAGTTAGTCTTTAATAGCATAAAACTTATTAAAACTTTTAGGATGCTTTTAGGATGTATTATGTAGATTTGTAAATTTTTCTCACTTTCCTTGTTACCAATTTCACATTTTTTATGAATCTAAAAATGACACATATTGCAGAGTCACTATTTTTACAGATTTTGATAAAGTATTAAACATAAAATTTGGCTGTTACTAGTCTATAGTTCTTACTAAGTGCTGAAATATATTTTGATTTAGAAAAAAAAATCTCTCATCAGAAAAGACATTTAGGCCAAGTGTTAGCCTATCTGAGTTCCTGGGTAGTTCTCACAGTTCTACCTCTAGTCTGTGCATGTATTTTGGCGTATCTCACTTTTAAAAAAAAGTTCTTTATGTCTCATTTCAGGGCAACTAGGTAGTGAAGTGGATAGAGTGCTGGGCCTGGTGTTAGGAAAACTCATCTTCCTGAGTTCAAATCTGGCCTCAGACCCTAAGAGCTGTGTGACCCTGGGCAAGTCACTTAACCCTATTTGCCTTAGTTTCCTTATCTGTAAAATAAACTGGAGAAGGAAATGGCAAACAACTCCAATATCTTTGTCAAGAAAACCCTAAATGGGGTCATGAAGAGTCAGACATAACTAAAAAAGACACAACAACAACATGTCTCATTTGGTACTTTAATAAAATAGGAAGAGGATCACAACGTTTTCATAATGAGCTTTGTGATCCTTAAATAACTGGAATGTGTGTGTAAAACAGTACTACCTTACCATGGATTGCGAAATAAGAAATGAATTCTAATGGTTTAATAATTTTTTTGGTTTCAGAAGCACTTTCTTAAAGTCTGAATAAGTGGCTAAAGAATGAAAGAAGTTTGTATTATGTACAGATAGTAATTGTCAGAATAACTCAGAGGAATAGACTACAAATCATGAAGGTAAGGTATTACCTTACTAAAACACATTAATAATAATAATACTATTTTTACTAGTTCAGAATCAGAGCTAATATGGAATCTTGGCATAGAACTGATAATCCGATTTGGGCACACTGAGGAAGGAATGCTTTGCCTTGCTGATGGCATGTAAAGGATAGCAGCAGACTCAGAGTCAGGAAGACCTGGGTTTAAATCCCACTTCTGTTGCTTCTCAGTTGTTATTTAACGTTGCTGAGCTTCATTTTCCTCTTCTGTAAAATGGAAAACATAATTCCTGTAGTAACTACCTTCTAGAGTTGTTGAAAGACTAGAATATGTTATAATATTTGTCAAGTGTTTTGTGAACTTTAAAGCACTATCTATATCTATATATGTAGATATAGCTATATGGATAGATAATGCTAATAATTAGTGTTACTATTAGTCAACAGCACTTGTTAATACATCCTGTTTTGCTAACCAACTCAATTGTGCTTGGGTATAAATGAGTACTTTTACCTTATAAGAGGGCAAACATGAGGTAATTAACTGCAAGTAGCAGCTACTTAAGAACTTCCTTTGTTGGTTCTTTTTCTGAAATGATTTCTCAGTGACAATTCAAACAAGGCTGAAATTTGGAAAAGATTTTCATCCTGGGAGCTATTTATACAGATTTGGAAACAATATTATAGTAGAATAAATAGTTCAGTAGGTCTTGAATTTTAGACACATTGAAAAAATAGAAAGTGGGTAGCTCGAGGACATTTTCTGTAATCCAGTAAGTCCAAACTATATATTATATATATGTATACATGTGTATGTATTTGTATAAATGAATGTATATATACATTCATGCATACACATATATTTATATGTATGTAAATTAACTTGTTAGGGATTTGCTATTTATTTTACTTTTATTACTTTTGTTCTAAAACTGGTAAATAAAGTGGTGAATTATTAGATGTGAAAACCTGAGCATATGCAGTTAATACAATTTAATTGGGATTACTTTAAAGTTCCTGAAACTTTTTCTTTCAATGCTTTAACACTTAAAAAAGACCAAGGAGTTCATCAGTGTAAGTATTCCTTCTAGATGGCATATCATAACCCCTTAAGGATTCTTGAACCATTTTGGCCAAAACAGAATAACATTCCCTTCTGAATTCAGTTAGACAATGGAATTAGATTTTAGTAAAAGAGATTTCTTTTTACAAAAAACAAAACAAAGTCACAAAACCAAAACCATCACACACTCTAATCACTACCTCTATTCTCCACACCTAATATAACCTATCCTTGTAACAAGTACAGTTAAATGTATATTTGGTCATATCAGAACATGTATAACTATTGTCTATCGCCAAAAGGCGAACACATCATCATTTCAGTTCATAAGTGGTTGCTGCATTGACTAGGTTTTAATATTGTTTTCCTTTAATTTCCTTTAAATTATAGTGGTTATCATATACATTCATTACTAGTTCTGCTTACTTAGCTGTGTATCAGTTCATAGAATGCTTCTCAATTTTTTCTCATTCCTTCATATTCATCATTTCTTATGGCAATATATTCCATTGCATCTATGCATTGCATTCCCCATTGATGGCATTAGCTTTCATTCTAGTTCTTTGCTTCCACAAAAAGTGCTGCTATAAATATATATTTTATATGTATAATCTTTTCTTCTGTCTTTTAATATCTTAGAGGTATAGATCTATTTCTAATGTGAACAGATCAAATAGTATGTAAAATTTAGTGACTATTTTAGTAAAAATGAAATAGTCCCTGCCCTTAAGAAGCTTACTACATTCTAATTGATCACCCCATTTCTGATTAGTTAAGAATTGTCTCTAAAGCTATAGTTTTACAAGATACCTCCTTTTAGTCTCTTCTGATTATGTTAACTTTTATTTTAGGATGTGTATCTACTTGAAGTTTATTGTAAAAATGTCATAAGATGTTGCTCTAACCATAATTTCTGTCAAACTGCTTTTTAGTTTTCCCAGCAGTTTCTCTCACATAGGGAGTCATTAATCTAGTAATGGCAGTTAGGTGGCACAGTACATGAGTGCCAGGCTTGGAGTCAGGAAGAGCTGAATTCAAATCCTGTATCAGACACTTACTCTGTGACCTGGGCAAGTCACTTAACCTTTGTTTGCCCCAATTTTTTCAACTATGACGTGGGGATAATAACAGCACCCACTTCACAGGATCATTGTGAGGATCAAATGGGATAATATTTGTAAAGTGCTTAGCACTGTGCACTCACACATAGTAGGTGCTAAATAAGTACTTATTTTCCCTTCAATAGTTAGTGTTGTGAGGTTTATTGCTTATGAGATTTCAATCTTTCAGGCCTTCTATGTCCATCTTTCTCCCATCATACTTACCACTCTGTGATCCAGCCAAACTTGTCTTCTCTCTATTCCCCATGCATCCCCCCAACTAGAATGAACTTCTGCTATGTCACAGAATACCTTTTGTCCTTCAAGACATAGCTCAAACATCACCTTTTACTTGCTACTGCTGCTAACTGCTAGTGCCCTCCCTCCCAAACTAACTTGTATTTATGTGTAATTAATTTTTAAAATATTTATTCTGTATATATTTATGCATGAATTTTCTATTTACAGTCATTGCTATCATTAGTTATATAAGAAGCAAAAGCTGTAACTACCTTCATTCAGAGAGACCATCCACATTATGCTAATTTTAAATTATAATCTGATAACCCATTTCTAGTATTTATAAGTGGTCTCCCTATCAGGGCTCAGCACATGATAAAGACACTCATCTAATCAGTCTGCAGAGCATCCTTGCAAGTTTAATTTAAGGGGTTAGGTGAATGATTTGGCTATCAATAATCTGATTAACTCAAACATGAATATGAGACTCATTGCCCAACACAAGAAACTGGAGCCCCAAATATAAGAGATGCCTCCTGACACATGGTCTAGGGCTTCTGCCATCACACCACACTGCCTTTTAACCTATCATGTCCTCCAGGAGGAGTTCTGAGACTAACAATAGTCATCATGACTCAAAGGTCCATGCTTCTCCTAATGTGAGGAATTCTCATTATTTCAAGGGCTTTTTAATCAGTAAACAGTAGAAGACAATTACAGCATAGATCAGTTTAATTAGTTTATTTGATGCCCAGAGCATGTAAATTTGCAGCCAGGTTGTTTCTGCTAGCTATAGAATCATAAATTAACAGCAATATTCTTGGCTGAAAAGATGACTGCTCTGTGTGTGGTAATCTGATAGTAGAATTTTAATGTACTAGGAAGATGCTTAGAATCTATGAAGCACTTTCTTAAAACAAGCATTGGGTACCTACCTTTTTGTGGTCAACATCATTGCAGCCCAATGTAACAACCTGTGTTCAGTGCTGTTCTAGGGGATATATGTGTAGAATATAGGAGTATTCCCTTCTGACATATAGAGTCATCCAGAAAAGCTAGCCCTAGTTTAAGATTCCTTATGGGTCTGTTTGCACTCAAAACTAGAGCTCACAAGCCCCCAACAATGTTTTTACTTTTACTAATCAGTAAAAGGATGCAGTTCAAAGAAAATAATGAAAAAAAGTAATAATAGCAGCAAGCTACATTTCTCCACAAATACATACACCATCAGAGAGGAGTGGGAATGTAATGGTATCATGTATAGATGGACACTCATAGAAGTAATATGAATGACCAGAATGCTATCCTTCCTGAGGTTCTCCCCCTCTGGATGTTGTTCTCTGTTGATTCTACTCCTGGATAATATATCAAATTGGCACCTGGGCATTACGTATTTTTGCTACTTTCCACTGGTTTAGTCAGACCTCTATAGCTCCCTACTTCCCAGAAAACCTTTGCTTATCTGTTAGTAAAAAGGAAACTACATTTCTTATGATTTTCAATCATGAAAAAATCCAGAGTACTTGAAAATTCTACAGAATCCATCCTACTCTTAATTTATGTGATTAATATTTTTTTCGTTCAGAAAGCCAAACAACCAAGATTATATAAGGTTTGTGGAGTTAATAGTATAGGTTTAGTTTCCTAATAAATTAAAGCTGTCTGCCCTAGACTTAAGAAAAGAGGCTATCAAAGATAATCCATTATAATGAAATTCTAATGGCCTTCCAAGTAGGGCTGGTTTTTCAATTTTAAAATAAACACACAAAATAGTAGAAAATATTATCTTTGGAGGACAAAGGATGAGACTTTGTGCCATGAGTGTCTATAGTGTGACCATCATCACTGCAGTAATGTGCTGTGAGAAGCCATTGGCATGCTGAAAATACACTACTTTAATAGTAATCCATGCATAAAAAACCATGAGAGAAGATATGGCATATACCTAATGAGTTCTGGATCTCCTCCATGCTCACCATTTCCTTTAAAAAAAATAAACACCAAGACATCACATTAAATCAAGGGTTTAAAATAAAAATCCCTGAAGTGAAATACATATAAAAATCATGAAATTGCATCTTATAGGTATTAAATATTATGTATATATTAAAAGTAATGTTTTTAGTTTTATTTATATTCAGAACAGATGCACAATTGTAAATACAGGGTGGTTGTAATATTCTAAGCACATATTTTAGGGACTTCCTCCCTTTTCCAAATCTCACTCAAGTGGAACATACACTCATTTCTGTAACAAAAATTCTTTCTACTCTATTGGCAAAATGAATAGCATCAACTCAAAATATTTAAAAATTTAGTCACATCCACATTCTGCAGCCTATAAGGAGCTTTCACGCTTTTGGGCTCGCTTTAGATCTTTAATACCCTTTCCTTTTGTGTCAAGGAGCTCACGAGGCGTAAAGAAGCACTGATAAACCCACTTAGATCCCTTCCTGGGCCGTCACCTCTCCCTGCCAAGCGGCTTTAGGTGGTAACTGATCTGTGACAGGCTGCCAGTCAAACAGAGCATTTCTGAAAGCTGACACAAAAGACTGAATGCTGGAGAAAGGATAGGAAAATAAGAAAAGAAACCCAACTGTATCAGTGCCCCCCACTTCATCTCCCTCTCTGCACCTCATCTCCCCCAACGCTCCCCTCCCATCCCTTTCAGTTGGTTTCTTTCTCTTTTGCATCCCTCCCAACCTCCTGCCTCCTCCCTTTCTCCCAGCACCCAGGCTTGCCCCTTTGCCCTCTCCACCTCTCCCCCGCTTAGTCAGGTTCATGGCAGGGGCAGCTTCCAGTCCATGAGATAGGCATCAGCAGCCCTTCCAAGCTGGGGACTGCCCCAGTTTCCTGCTGATAATAGAGGCAAAAGTGAGAGTGACAGTCAGATGGAAACTGACACAGGCCTTCTGTCAAGGCTGCGGCTTCCCGGGGGACTAAGA
Source organism: Vombatus ursinus (assembly GCF_900497805.2). Classification (NCBI taxonomy): domain Eukaryota; kingdom Metazoa; phylum Chordata; class Mammalia; order Diprotodontia; family Vombatidae; genus Vombatus; species Vombatus ursinus. The sequence continues at coordinate 22,875,609 of NW_020940360.1, forward strand.
AGGGAAGAGAAAAGAGACAGGGGGAGTTGAGCTGAAATGTCACTGCCGATAACCGCAGCAGCGCTCTGTTTTTCTGTGTGGGGTATCGTGCTATTCCACATGTGAGACAAGGATTTTCAAACTAGGGAGCACTTTGTGTTTATTTTCAGCTGACACGAGTTGGTGAGCTGGGGGAGGTCACTCGGTGACATCCTTACTTAATTTCTCCCAGTGCCGGGGAAAACCAGCGCTGTGATTGGGTTTGACAGTTTTTGTTCTCACAGCCTTTTGAACGGTTTAAAGATGGATAAATCTTGTCATCCGAGAACCCTGAGTGATGCTTGAATAGCACACATTTTTACAACTGGAGATCATTTCTACTCTTTCCTTCATTAAAACAAGGGCAAGCGCATATGAACTGAGAAATATGGGGATCAACCATCCCTCTGCCCTCCAGGGGCAGGACTGTACGGAAACTATCCCAGGCACAAGCCTATTGATATTCATTTTAAAGGCTCGCTAGAAAGATTTTACCAAAGTTCTGATCTCGAATTTCATAATTTCCCTCTTAATTTCAGGTAATCATCAAGTCACTCTTGTACATCAAGGGTTCCCAAATTTTTACTTCTGAAGGGTTGCTTTTATGGACAAAATGTGGATGCAAAAATTAAAAAAAATGATAATGCCAATTATGTATAATGAATAAATGACTATTTCTAAGAAATGTTCTGTAATAATAACTGCAGTTCTAGAATAATAACAGCAATATGATACAATCTGTAAACAGTCCTTATTCCTACTGACAGGTTGGTGTTTTGCCTGACTCTTTTAGGCCATTCTCCTGTGCTCATAATTTATCTTCTAACCTGTATTAGTGTTATTTCTATACATTCCTTCCCTCTTTACTGTATGGTAAGCATCTTGAGGACAAGGTTTATGTCCTTTTTTTCTTCATCTTTGACTCTCCAGTGCCTAACAAGGTGTCTTGCCCACAGCAGGTACTTAATGAATGCTCATTGGGTTGCTGAGTTTGACATATCCAAAAGTTCAGCAGTCACTTAAAAATAATAAAAATAATTAAAAATAATAATGAAATATAGCTCAACCATATACAGATATGTATAGACACATATATCCATATATTATATACCTATACTCGTTTTTATGCATACACATATTATAATTTATAGAGTACTTTTTAAAAATTTGTGAGGTAAGCTAATCAAATATTAATACTTTTAATAATTTTTATTTTATTTTATTTTATTTATTTTAATAATTTCCCCATCTTTCCCAGGTCGGAAGTACAGGAGATACTAATGGGCCTGATCCCGGTTCACTTCTCAGGTAACCTAGTAGTTCCCTTGGCTTCCAGGGGTTCACCACATTAATACCAAACTTAGTGTGGTCATCTAAACTGCATAGCCCACTGCAGTTCAAAACTTCTGAGCTCCAGAGATCCATCAACCTCCTTGGAAGCTGTGATTACAGGAATTCACTACCATGTCTAACTCATTGTTTTCCCTTAACAGATGAAAAAACTGAAGGCCAGAAAGGTTAATTGTTTTTCTCTGATCCCATAACTAGGAAGTATTAGAAAAACTCAAACCCTGATCTGACAATTCCAAGTATTTTGATTATACCACATTACAGATCAAAAGTTAGAGACTCTATTATCTCTGGTTGCTAGGGTCACCTCACTATTTCAAATCAGACCTAGTTCACTCCAGACCACATTTGTCTTCTCTTCTGTTAGGAACCAGCAGGCATGTTTAAAGGGGAAGGAAGGAAGTCTTTTAGTGATGAACTAATTATGCAAAGTAAAACAGAAAGATTTAATGACCCCTAAATCCATGAAGTATTCTACATGCAATTTCAAGTTGCTATGCTGACACTGAATACTCAGGAAAGGGTTGTGTCTTTATGGAGACAGGTACATTGACAGGAAACACAGGAGCTACTAACAAGTTTCAGAGAAGGTTTCAAGATGCTATTTTTGAAGAATGAATCCTTATTCTCTTACTTGATGTATATACATATAGTTACTGTGAGCCATGGCTGGATCATTGGCAGCAAAACGAACAAACAAAATCTGTTTGTACCTTTAACCTGTTACATATAGAGAGCTCCTTCTGTCCCTAAGAAATAACCTCCAGGTTCATTTTACCAAAGAGCCAGCTCTGTTGTACCAGCCCGTCCAAACTTCAACCTTTAAGGGAGACTATAGTAGTTACTGAAATACATAATAGCTGAGGGAGAGGGGAAGGGAAATTAGGAGAAGAAGCATGGTAGCTATATTCAAATATACGAAGGACTTTCAAATGAAAGGGGGATTGGATTTCTTCTCCTTGGCCCCAGAAAGTCCCTTTCACACACAAGCACAGACACATACACACATATACATAACCATGTATGTGCAAAGTGCTGTAAATACAATTTTTTTCTTTTAAAATAAAGTGATTGCTTCCCTCAAGAAGGATATAGAATAGAAGGTTACTTTTTGTTAATGAGCGTGGTTGTTCTTTTATAACTTAAAACATAATGTTAGAAAGAATGTTATTTTTCATCCCTTAGCACATAGACAAATTTGTAGTTCAATGCTTTCCTGAATGCTAAGGAAAAATAAATCTGTAGGAAACATCTGCAGTGCCACGGACCTTTATGAAGGCCTTCTGCTGAACAGGCATACTTCCTGCCCCTCAATCCAATCCGAATTGCTCATGCTTTGTGCATATTTGTTCCTCATATTTAGTTGAGCTTTGCATAGTGTGAACCCTATCAAGAGGAAATTAAATTTTGAATCAAATGTGACTATTATTAACTTTATGGATAAAACTTGTTTTTAAATGTGTTTTAAAATATACATTTTTAAACTCATAAGCATAGGGATTTCTATGTTCATTTTATATCTTAATTCAATGTGCTTTGTATTTGACTGTGCTAACATATTTATCTAGACTATGAATGTGCTACTTAGTAGTCTCTAAGATATCACATCCTGGGACAGCAGGACCAAGTCAATTCAGCAAACATTTTTGAGCATTTAGTACAGGTGTGGTGCCATTTTAACCACTAAGGGACATATGCTCATACATTTCCCAGAAATATACTCCAGCTCCCACATATATTCTAATTGTGTATGTGTGTATTTGTATTTGCTTGTCTGTAAACATCTTATAGCTACCCCCCCCCTTTATAATTTAAGCTCCTTGAGGGCAGAGATTGTTTAATCTTTGTATTTGTATCCTTAACCCTCAGCACAATTGCTGGTACATACTGAATTCTTAATAAATGCTTATCATTGATTTATAATTCAGTAGAGAATAAGACACACTATATATATTACCCACATAAAAATGAAGGAAATATCCTTTATTTTCTATACTTATTTATTACTTTAACTTTAGGTTTAATTTACATATTATTATTATTAGTCATAAAAGATCCTTCTAGGTATGTATCTTTAATTCAAAAGAACTTTTAAATGTCATTAAAATAATCAAGAGAATTTAATATGTAAATCATAAATATATGTTCAGGAAAAGTACACAGACTTAATATTCTGGCCTTGTGGCATACAAAGCTTTATGTAAAATCCTAAATGTATATGATTGTATACCAGAAGGTGGAAAAATCCAAGTAAAAAGTCCTAGCCTTTGTGAATAATGAATTTACTATAAGGCAGATAGTAATTTCGTAATGCAGTATAGATATATAGGGCATAAAGGAACCAAGAGCAACACTGAAGGAGTTCATAGAAGCAATAAGTAAAAAATGAAAGCATTAATATTATATGCAAACAGAGTCACAAAAGTTTCATATTTCCAAAGAGTGAGGAAATTCCTGATATATTTGCTTGTGTTAATTAGGAAAGGGAAGAAATGGAATTTGGAGAATTGTTTGATGGAGAAGTCTTGGTCAACTTAGACAAGAATGGTATCTCTAGCATTGAATGCATGCTGGGAAAATGTTTAGAGACTAGTAAGCTTAAATGGAAGAGAAAGAGACTTGGGAATTGTGATTGCTAAAGGGCAACCCAATGAAGGAATTTGAAGGAGTGTGAAGATTTGGGTTATCTTCATAAATACAATGCTAAATTCCTATATGGTCCCAAGGAATATGGTCAGAGAAAAGATTGTAGAAAGAAACTAGGGGAATACTCATGAAAACTGTCTGTAGACCTGCAGGGAAATGGTGATAGGGCTTAAAATGACATTTAAGAAGATTTTGACATAACCTCATCATTCATATAGAAGGTTTCTTTTACCATGGTCAGTTATTAAAGTATACAGAAATGTCTCACTGCTTAGGACAATATTATACAAAGGTGCACACAATCAAATTCATTTTCCTAATTCCTAAATCTCTGTCTTTTGTCCTCTTCTGTCTCAGAGGAAGGATTATCCATTTTAAGGCACCCATTCCTGCCACTTTTGAAATCTGTCTTCTTCAGTTATGTCATCTCTGTCCTGCATCGTCTGTGTTCACTTCTCCCCAATCATGAAGCAAAGCGTTATTTTAATTCACTGCCCTCCTACTGTTTAACTTGCTCAATACTTTATTTTTAAATTAGTGGTGGATACCACTTTTATATCACTCCATTTCTTCTTAAACTCTGAAATTTTTTTTAACTCCAGAAATTTATTAAAACTGCACTCTCTAAAGGTTACCTTTAAAGTGATAACCTTCTAAATGCTGAATAGTCCTGGCTTTGCTCAGAAGTAGCTAAATGATATTGTATATACACTGCTTCTCTCTGGGTTGCTTTATATTTATAAGGAGGGAACTAGATTAGATTATAACAAGCTGCCTTAATACCCACATACATTGCCTCATTTGATCTTCAAAACAAGCCTATGAGGTAGGTATAGATATTATTATCATCCACTTTTTACATATGAGGAAGCTGAGACAGAGAAGTGAATTGGCTTGTCCATGAACACAGCTAATAAGTGTTAAAGATTTGAACTCAAATGTCTCCTAATTCCAAGCCCAGTATGATACTATTATTGCTACACTATTCTTTCTCTCATGATGTGCAAAATCTCTTTCAACTCTCTGATTTTGTTTCTATCAGTATTTTTTACAATGATAAAAATCGTTAATAAGTTTTTAATGATCTAGTTTATACTCCATGAATCTATATCTTTACAATACCTCAGTATGAAGTGACATTTTGGAAATTATCTGGAAAATTTGGTTAGTCTTTTTAATACCTTATTCTTGCTGCTTCTATTGCATCTGACACTGTTGAACACCCTTAATTCTTAAAAATGAAACAAAACAAACAAAAACAATTATCTTCCTTTGGCTCCAGTGATGCTAAACTCTTCTTGTTGTCCTTCTACTCCTCTGACTGTTCATTTTACATCTCATTAACTGATACCATTTGCTCCTTTTGCCTCATAGATACGATAATTACCAAAGGTTCTGTTTGTATTCATCTGCTTTTCTCTATCTGTACCTTCTAATTCAGAGGTCTTATCCACTCTTATAATTTTCACTGTCACCTCTACTCGAGTGATTCCAAATTTAATTTCTTGTCTACATTTCCTTGTGGATATCATATCATCACCTTAAACTTAATATGTTTAAAATTGATCTCAGCATCTTCGTTCCCCTTAAACAGGGTCCTTTTCCACTTCTTCAAATCCTATGACTATCCTTAGTTGTAAAAGCTCAAAATCTCAGTTATCTGTAATGACATTTAAAAAGAATTTTTCTTTTACATAGACCCCTATTCTTCTTCTCTGCAATTTCTTCTGATTTTTCTTTTCTGATTTTCCCCTTCATGGCCAAGAAGAAAAATTCTAATCCATCTTTCACCTTCATATGTTGGAAAATTTCTAACATATTTCTTTTCCCCCAAGTCTTTTTTCATGAATAAGTATCCCTCTGTCCTTCAGTAGACTCCCATATGACATGGCCTAAAGACCTTTCACAATCCTTGTTCTTTTCATCAAGATAGTCTTAATCTTATCTGTGTAAATCTTATATAGTTTGCATATTGTCTTACTCATTGCCATGCAAGCTCTTTGAGGGCAAGGACCATGACCATGGCATGTTCTCTCCTCTTCTCTCCTATCCTCTCTTCACCTTTTTCTTTTCTTCTTATCCCCAGAACTTAGCATAGTGCCTGGAACATAGTAATCACTTAGTACATGCTTGTTCACTGACTAAAATGTAATATTCAGAATAATAGCCAACATTTAATAAAACTAGTATTTATATAACACTTCAAGGTTTACAAAGCACTTTATAAATATTATCTCATTTGATCCTCACAACAACCCTAGGAGGTAGGGGTTCTTATTATTCCCATTTTACAGATGAGGAAACTGAGTCAGGAAGCAGTTAAATGACTTATCCAGGATCACAGAGCTAGTAAGTGTCTGAGGCTAGGCATGAATTCTGATCTTTCTGAATCCAGGTCCAGGACTCTATTTACTGTGTCATCTACTTGCCTAAGCAATAGTATGGAAGGAGTTTGACCCAAGGAAAATATAAATGTACCAGTACCTTCTTTGTTCTATAGTCTACGTCTCTCTTAATGCAGTCTAAGATCCCATTAGTTTTATAGTTTGCCATTTTACACCATTGACTTATACTGCTGTCTCCAAAGTTGCCAATCATATCTTAATTTTCAAAACCGATGGCCTTTTCACAATTCTCATCCTTCTTACTTTCTGAGCATCATTTGACATTGTTGCTCACTCTCTCCTTTCAGATATTCTCCGTGTGTGTGTGTGTGTGTGTGTGTGTGTGTGTGTGTGTTTAAAACACTATTCTCTCTTGTTCTCCTACAAATCAGACTACTCTTGAGTCCTCTTTACAGGTTCATCTTACATGTCATGGCCCCTATTGCAGGTATTGTGCAGTGCTCTGTGCTAGGTCTATTCTATTTTCTCTCTATGCTCTCTTTTCTCAGTGACCCCATGAGCTTTCAGGTTTAAATATCAACTCTATGCAGATGACTTTCAAATTTATGTTATCTACTCGAAGTCTCTCTCTTAAGTTTCAGTTGCTTCTTTTCCAATTGCGTATTGACTGTTTCAAAATTGAGCTCAAAACAGAACTCAGGATCTTTCCTCTTATAGCCAGCCCTCTTCTGAATTTCTCCATTTCTTTCAAAGGGACTGCTATCCATCTACTAATCCAACTTTGCAGCCTTGGTGTTATCATTGCCTTTTCACTGTGCCTCACTCCGTATAGCCAATCATTTGTCAATTGTTGCTATTTCTACCTCCAAAACCTCTCTCACTTCTGATCTCTTATTTCTACTGACACAATATTACCTCAGTTCAGGAACTCATTTCCTCTTGTCTGGACTATTGCCACAGCATCCTTAGTGGTTTCACTGCCTCAGGCAACACCCCTCTCAAACTGTCTCACATACCATTGCTAAAATGATTCTCCTGATATACATGACTAAGTACACCACTCTCCTATTCAATAGACTTCAATTTTTTTAAAGGATCAAATATATGCTCCTCTGTTGACTTTAAAATCCTTCATATTTGGGACCTAGCCAATATTTCTAATCATATTATATATTTCCCCACTTCTCACATTTTATGGTTCAGTCAAACCAGCCTTGGTATTCCTCACATACAACCTGCCATCTTATGTTTCTGTGCCTTGATACTGGAAGATTCAGCTCTTGAAATGGACTCTCTCATCACCTCCATCTCTTAGAATCCTCAGTTTCCCTTAAAACTCTGCTAGAGCATGACTATTTGCATGTAGCTTTTCTTGAACTCCTGCCTCCAGTGCTAGTGCTCCCCTCCTACCAATTTAACTTGTATTTATTTTTTCACATTTTTATATACTCATTTATGTACATATTTTATTCCTTGATTGAATGTGAGCTCCTTGAAAACAAGGACTGTTAGATTTTAGTCTTTTATCCACAGTGCTAAGCACAATGCCTGTAACATACTGTTGTTGTTGTATTTTGTTTGAGTTGTATTGGGGTTTTCTTGGCAAAGTTTCTGGAGTGGTTTGCCATCATCTCCTTCTCCATCTCATTTTACATATGAGAAACTGAAGCAAACAGGGTTAAACAACTTGCCCAGAGACATATAGCTAGTAAGTATCTGAGGCCTGATTTCAACTCAGGAAGATGAGTCTTCCTGACTCCAGGCCTGACAGTCTATCCACTGTGTCACCTAGCTGTCCCAGAACATACTATAGTAGGTGCTTAATAAACATTTGATGTTTGATTGATATTGAATGTAGATTCCACTAAAGCCCTAGATGCCTAGGGAGAAAGTACTAACTTAAAAGAGAAAGGAGAACAACAAGAACAACAAAACTAACTCAAAAAAAGAAAATGCTGAGATAAAAATGGAAGAAAATAAAAATTCTTATTCTTCTAACTTCAAATGTGAATGGATTAAACAATATAATAAAATGAAATAGAGTGACAGATTGGATGAGAAAACAAAACTCCACAATCTGTTGTTTACAAAATACATCTAAAAAGCAAGACATACATAGAATGAAAATGAGATGTTAGAACAAAATATACTATGCATCAGGTGATATTCAAAAAGCAAAGGTTGTTAATATGTTATCAGGCAGAACAAAATAAAAAAATTCACAACATAACCAAATAAGCAAAGACATTACATTATGCTTAAAGGATCCACAGGCAACAAAACAAAACAAAAAAACTTATACATTCAAAAATGTCATGCATCTAAAGGAGTAAAGAAAAAAATTAGTTGAATTGAAAAAAGAAATAGATAGTAACACTATAATCACAGAAGACTTTAATATTCTTGTTTCAGAACTGGACAAATATAGCAAGGATACACAAAAGGGAAAATGTAGACTTGAGCAAATTGCTAGAGAAGCTGCGGCTAAAAACTTATGATATCTTTATGAATGGGACTGCTCAACAGTATAGAGATGTTTTCAGTATGAAATGGAAGTTTTCTTAAAAGTTAAAATGTATTAGGACACAATGGTATGGTAAAACCTCCTACAAAAAGGCAGAAATAATTAATATAACTTTTATAGACCATAATCCACTAAAAAATAGTAATCAGTTCAGGGAGCATAAAGAAAAGAATGAAATCCTAATAATGAGTTGGTAAAAAATAAATCACAGAAACATTTAACTATTATGTGATAGTGATAATAACCAAATAGTTTACCAGAATTTCTGGCTTTCAGCAAAAGAAATCCTCAAAGGAAAAAAAAGTATATATACATGCATATATTTGTGTATACACACACACATATATCCCTAAGACATACATTTGTAATGTACAAAAGGAGAGAATTAATTCACTGAATATGCATTAAAAATTGGAAACTCATTAAACAAACAACATAGGTATGGAGGAAATCATAAAAATTAAAGAAGGAACATGAATAGGAAATGAAAAGGATTATGAAATAAATCAAAAAGTTGATTCTTTGAAAAGACTTAAGTTATGAACTTTTGTTGAATTTATTTTAAAAAGGCAGAAAATTTAATACACAAAATTTAAAGAAAGAAAAAGGTAAAATCACAATAAAACCAAAAGTAACAGAAAGAACTATTGGAACCTATTATATAGAATTATATGCCAACAAAATGAAGAACACAAAATAGAGGATTGTCTTCAAAACTGTAAAATATCCTAGCTAAAAGAACACCAAAAAGAAGCTTAAATAATCTAATAGCAGAGAAGGAAATAGAACTACATCAAGGGTTCTTAATCTCAACTCTCTGAACGTCTTAATTTTTTGATAGCTGTATTTAAACATAATTTACTTCCTTGGTAGTCCTATGCATTTTATTTCATGCATTTAAAAAGATTATTCAGACAGGTTTTATAGTCTTCACCTGTTTGCTAGAGGGATTTGTTTCATACACAAAAAGATTAAGAACACTGTAACTGAATGAGACAGAACTACTTAAAAACCAAAACAAAACAGAACAAAAAGCCAAAAACCTCTTGGTCCTGATAGATTTATAGAAGAATTATATCCAACTTAAATAAAACAATACCAATACTACATTTTTTCTCAAAAACGGAGAAAGTATTCCATCAACTTCCTTTTAGGAGAAAATATAGAGAATAACAAGGCAAAGAGAAAGAATTATAGACTAAGATCATTAATGATAATCAATTCAAAATTTTTATAAAATATATCAAACAGCAATTTATCCAAGAAAGAATTCATTATAATCAAATTGTGTATATGTCAGGGATGCAAGGATGGTTCAAGATTAAGAAAATAATCAACGTAATTAATCAGATTAAAAATACCAAAATGCATGATTATCTAAATAAATGCAGAAAAGACTTTGACAAATTATAGCACTTATTTATACTAAAAACTCTACAAACAAAGGGCATAGAAATCTTTTTTTAATGTTATAAAAAGTATCTATCTAAAACCAGAAGCAAACATCATATACACCATACGGTTTTTTTTTTAGCATAAATTAATGTTGTACTATTTTAAATATATTGCTTTAATTATCTGTTTTGGAGTGTTTTCATTTCAATTATAAATAATTATGTTAGTTACTTTTCAAAAGTTGAACCATTTTTGCATTCTTGTAATACATACAATTTGATCATATTGTAAATATGTTTTTTGGATATAGCTTTTTTCTTTGTTTTAGTCTTTGGTTAGAATTTTATTAGACTTTTTTGTGTCAATATAATTGATGTTGCTTTGGAATTTTCTTTCTTTGGTTTGGTCTTCCCTGGTTTACATGTTCAGTCTATATTTATCTTGGCAGAGTGTTTTTTTATTCAATTTTGAAAAAAAATCCCCATGCAGCATAGGTACTAATTGTTCTTTAAAAGTCTGATAGAGTTTTCTATAAATCTGTGAGGATCATTTTGTTGCTATATGTTTTCAGCAATAAATTTATTCATCTAAATGACAGCTTTAGCTATATCTCAAAGTTTAGGTTGGTTTACTCAACATTGTCATTCTCTTTCAGGTAGCTTTTAATTACTTGCACATCTTCTTTGACTCATCATTCCGTACATTATTATTAGTCACCATTTACATCTGTATCTTCTGCTCCTTATGTTATTATTTAGTATTTTTCATTTTTAACAATTTCTCAGTGATCTAAAATATGCTGTATTTTAGAGGTACTTTATAATGTGTATGTATATTCTTTAGTGTTTAAATTCAGACTTCTCCAACTATTTGTTTATTTCTATATTTGACTTTAAATAATTCTATTAAATTTATCCAGCTCTGAGAGATGGACATTAAAGTCTCTGTCAATGATTGTGTTACTATCTATGTATTTTTGCAGTTCACTTAGCTTTTCTACCACCAGTGTCCAATAACTTGGTATATGTCATTGTAGGAATCAAATCATATTAATGTTAACATTCTTACTATAAATGAAACCAGATGCCAAAACAAAGTTGTATATAAGTGGAAGGATGGCTCACAAATTTTCTTTGGAGAAGCAAATAAAGAAGTTGTTAGAGATAGTTTTCTCATTCATGCAAGGGCAAGCAGAAATGTCATTTCATGTGAAACTCAGTCATCTCATATTTTGGTGCTCATTCCAAATGTTTGCATAAATATTACTTTGGAAATAATTGTAGCTTATACACCAACATGTGTTAAACAGAACGTTAAATCATTATGTATTTCAGTACTCAGTACCTTAAACTGCAAATCTGAGCATAGGAGAGGATATTGAAAAAGATATTGGACAACACATCTTAAGAGTAAGAGATAAAAGTGCCAAAAAGTTTGTACACCATACAGAAGCCTCATGTCTCTATATCATGAATACTTAATAGAAAAATTGAAAGGTATTAACATGTTTTGGCAGCTAGGTGGTGTAGTGGATAAAGTACTGGGTTTGGAGTCAGGAAGACTGGGCAAGTCATTTAATCATGTTTGCCTCAGTTTCCTCATCTGTAAAATGAGGTGGAGAAGGAAATGGCAAACCACTCCAGTATCCTTGCCAAGAAAACCCAAAATGAGGTCACAGAGTCAGATACACCTGAAATGACTGAACAACAACAATATGTTTAAACACAAACATCATCAAACAAAATGAAATAATTTCATCTTATGATATGTGTACAATATTCAAAATATGTGTATATACCTTATATATAAGATGCATAGACACACATGAATATACACATATACATCTTGGGCAGACATTCCTGATGGTCATGAATTGAACCTCCAATTCATTAGGAAGAGAGTGATATAGATTGCCTTTGGGAAATTATGCAGTGATTTTAATGATGCTTACCCATCAAACTTCTCTGAAACAAAGCATTATCATCTTAACATCAAGATTATTTGGTGATGGAGTTTATGTGCTATTAAAATTCCTGAAAAAATTAAATGGCAGGTCACCTACAAAGTATTGAAACCTTATGTTGAGTATAAGTAGGTAGCAGCAAGTTATCAAGTTACCAAGCAATTATGGAGTAGAAGTGACATGGATGATATCCTTAGAATCAAAAGTGACAGGTGCTTTTTGTGTGCACCAACAATATCCATGTAACATCAAGAAATTTAGAAGAACCTCTTTAGTTGAATGACTCCTGTGAATGTTTATAGACACAGATTGAGGAAGTGTGAATCAATTGTAATCTTCACTTTTGAAGAAAACCCTGCTCCACAGAAGTGACTAAGTAAATTTCATCTCAATAGATTTAAGCCATTATTTTAGCATGTCAAAATCTCTTTGGATTCCAATTATATTATCTAATGTGACAACCATTCCTCCTTTCTTGCCATGTACAAATTTGATAACTGTGCTATATAACATTTTCCTTTGTTGGTTAGCTTATTTCTAGATTTCATTCATGCTACGAGACTGGATCATGGTTTTTCTTTGATTGACAAGTTCAGTCATACTCCAAAAGTTTGCTAAACTGATGTAGAATGCTCACAAACTCTCCAGGCTGGCCCATTGGTTAAACACAATTATCTAGAAAATGAAATATGTGTTAAAATCACACAAACCCTTAGGTGTCTTTGGTCATAGTTGGCAGAAGTGTTTATGGTGTCAGGATAGGCAGCATAGTGTAGTATCCAACTTCATAATCAGGAAGACCTCAGTTGAAGTCTCAAATCTGGCACATATAGGCTATGTGGCCCTGGGTGATTTTTTTTAACTCAAGTAACTCTCCAACACTAATACATTTTTTAATTGTTGATAATTTACATCAGATCAAGGAGCTTCTTCATTGGGAGATTCCTATAGTGGTGAAATCATAATCTGTATTCTTTATTTCCTACCTCACCTCTCCCCCCTCCGGTATAGTAAATAGCTAGATCTATTGGAGAAACAGTTGCAGGCAGTGGTACTAACTGTGTGCTCAGTGATTGATCGATTTGTTGAAAAAAAAAGTTCCTAAATACCTAACACAATACACCACACTGTTAGCTTGAATTAATGACAATGTCTCTTTTTTCTGTTATGATAGTCTATTGCACACTTTAAAATGAAGAGAACAAAAGAAAGATGTCTCAGTAAACTTCAAACCCCTTAGTTCCCTCAAGTACCTAGTAGTGTTAATATACTTTTCAGAAAAGATCTTAGTAGAATTTATAGTGTATAGGGGTTTTTTTCTGGGAAAAAAAGCTTTGTCCCAATAAGGATATATAGTTATTTTTGGTAATGCACCACTAAGAATTATAGATATTAAAAAACCAGACATCTTTGATGCTCTTTCCCACACAATTGATTAGTTTCAGATGTTTCATTTACCCAATTTTACTTCTAAATCAAATATCAAATATAAAACCAGTTTATCCTGTAATATATGCCTTGTGCATACATCAGTTTCTGTCTTTCTCCCCTGTTAGACCGAGAACTTATTGAGAGCGTGGACTGTCTTTGACCTTTTTTTTTTTGTATTCTCAGTGCTTAGCAATACCTGATACATAGGATATGCTTAATAACTCTTTACTAACTGACAAGTTTAGAGTGTGGTCTCCAAAGCCATTTAACCATTAGAGGCATCTGGTATATGTGGTATTTGATCATCAGAGATGGCATCACTGTCTTTGAGAAATGTCATCATAGCCACCAGAGAAGCAAAGAGTATTGTTCAGTCAGCTAGATCTAGAAATTTTGTTGTGTGGTTGTGTCTGACTTTTCATGACTTCACTTGGAATTTTCTTGGGAAAAGTGCTGTAGTAATTTGCCATTTCCTTCTCCAGATCATTTTACAGATGAGGAAACTGAAGCAAACAGGGTTAAGTGAGTTGCCCAGGGTCATTCAGTGAGTGAGTGTCTGAGGCTGGATTTGAACTCAGGAAGATGAGTCTTCTTGACTCCAGGCCCTGCAGTGCTCTACTTAGCTTACCAGATACGGAAATAAAAGCTATAATTATAGCTAAAGAGTAGATCATGTCTATATTTACACAGATAAACAAAATGGAAAGTCAAAAAATGGGGAAAAATCAGTGTTTTCTAATAGTTGAATATATATTTTCCTGTAGTACCAAGTACCAAGTAGATTTTGGACTGAATATTTTATCTGAATGCCTGGCATTGCCTATGCTTGTCTTTAGGCTGATTATATTCCTCCAGAGAAATTGGAGGGTCAACAGGCCTGATAATCTTCCCAGTCACTGTATCCTAAGGTCCTTTAGACCTTGTCTATATACCCCTTTTATTTTTTTTTTAAATTTTATTTTATTTTTAACTTATGAAATGAAACAAGCATTTCCATAAAATAGTAGAATAAAAAAGATGATTGCACATGAAACTACAAATTCATTCTGTACAACTTGCTATTCTTTTAAAATATGTAATGAAGTTATCATGTAAATTTCTTTTTTTCTTCTTTTTTTTCATGGACCCCTTTTCAAAATAATGATTTTTGGAAGTGCATGAAACATATAGGATTAAACAGGAAACCAATAATATTGAAATGCGTTTATAGAAATATTTTTTTAAAAGTTCACAGACCCCAGGTTCAGAACCCCCTCTAGACCTTTAGGTACTTTCATCTGTCCTACCAATTCAAACCATGGACCCCTGAGCCTTAGTATCTGACCTGCTGCATCCTTAGAACTTAGATCTCTTTATCAAACCTGCAGCTGAACATTCATGTATAATATCCCCTAAATTTGAGTATTAGAGTGTGAGCTTCTTGAGAACAGGGACTGTCTCATTTTTTCTGTTTGTATCCCCAGAGCTCAGCATAGTATTTAACATATCATGTGTTTCATTGTTTTTCATTAATTAATTCAATTCTAGTGCTCATCCACCATTCATTCCACTATTTTATGAATGATACCCAAGGTTAATATGCACAATTGATACTTATATAGCACTTTAAAGTTGACAGAGGACTTTATGGAACATCATATGATCCTTACAATAGACTTGAGAGGGAGGTGCTACAGGTATTGTGATCATTGTGATTGAGATGACATGAGAATTACAGATGAGAAAATTCAGATTTAGAGAAGTTATAAAATTTCCTCATAGTCATACTGATAGACTGATAGACATAGATATACTCATGTCTTTTCTCCATCTGGGGCCAGTGCTTTTTCCATTGTACAGTGCTTCTTCTCTTTGTGACAGCTTTCCTTGGAGGATGTGTAATCCCAACAACAACTATACCTGCCTCTGTTTTCTGCTTATTCTGAAGAATATAACTCAAAAGTGTTCAAGTTCTTTGAAAAAAGCCAAATGGCCATTAGAATATGAACCATTTCTCTTTGATAGTAGAATTTTCTTACATTTTTT
Organism: Vombatus ursinus; assembly: GCF_900497805.2. Taxonomy (NCBI): domain Eukaryota; kingdom Metazoa; phylum Chordata; class Mammalia; order Diprotodontia; family Vombatidae; genus Vombatus; species Vombatus ursinus. The sequence continues at coordinate 22,891,306 of NW_020940360.1, forward strand.
GATCCCATCTTATGTTTCACTTTCTACCATGGGGGAAGATCAACAAGGTTACAGGACCTAGATTTTGTCCCATAGTTTTAGTGAAACCTAAGGACACTGAATATCAGTTTCCAAGGTCTCTTGTGATAATCATGTCAACGTTTACCTCAAAAGGCTCCCAAGTAAGTATAAATAACTCCCCCAAAAGATACATATAAAATGACACATGAATAAGAAAGATATTAGGGAATTTTCTAGTTTTAAAAGTGCATTGTTTTGGTTTTAGGTGAAGGTGGAGAAGACACTTAAAAAAACAACAACTAAAAATCATGGAACTAGTGAACTGAGATGATATATAATGATAAAGTGCGTGAAAGCCAGGCTGGGAGTCAGGAGATACTACCCTCGTGAAACTTAAATTTTTATGGGGAAGATGACATGCAAATAACTAGATACACATGATTTACATCCAGAATAAATGGAAGGCAAAGGGGAAGGCATTAGAAACTGGGGTGTGAGGTGGGGCACTTTTCTCTCAAGGATTATGGGGAAAAAGTTCTTGCCTCTTAAGGAAGAAAGGGGAGGAAGCAATTTCCTTTTTTTTTTTAATGCATAGGGTGAGAACAACTTCTGCTGTGCAGTTATAAAGAGTATGAGGTTTGGAAAGGATCCAGTTAGAACACATACTCATGGCTTCTTACTATTCTTGCTCACCTGGCAAAGTTTTTGCCTAGTTTAATTTCTGTTTGCACAGGTAGTGAAAATCTGACTTTCCAGGCACCTCTATACATAAACCTAGCTGTAGTAGAGTAGCCAGTTACGGCTTCCTATGTAAGGAAGCTATAAGAGTGAGGAGGGATTGTTATATTCTTTGTATTCATATCTCCAACCTAGTACCAGACATATATTAGGTGCTAAATAAATGCTTATTGATTGATGGATACTCTATAAGGCTACTTTGTGTGTAAAAATAGACAAATAAGGCAAAGTATCTGTATTCCCCAATCTGTTCTTCCCTTCTCATGATCCCAGAGCCATTCATTATAATAAAGAATAAACACTCCACCTCCCCCCACCCCAAAGAGAGAAATAATAATGCCGCAAAACTAACCAACACATCAACCAAGTCCAATGTTATTTGTGGCAGTTCACTCTCACTAACTTCCACACAGAAGGGAAGTGGATGCATTCTCATTGTTGCTTCTTTGAGGGTCAATATTTATTGTTATAATTTCATATTGTCTCATTTTGATTGTTTAGTAGTAGAGGTTTTCTCCACTCTCATTGTAGTCATTCTTTCTTTTGATTGCTAATAATTTGCAATTCTGAAATATTTGCAAACTATTAACATCCACATACAAGGGTATACATCTTTGACATCAGACCTTTGTCAAACAAAGACATTGATACAAAGAAATTCTTCTCTATTTTCTGCTTTCCTTTTTATCCTGGGCGCAATAATTATTATATTCATGTAAAACCTTTTTAATTTCATATAACCTAAATTATCTATTTTATCTTTGTAATGACTTCTCATCACTTGGTGGCATAAAAATACATATAGTCACACATAGCTGTGAAAGTTATGTGATATTTTCTAAATTATTATTGTATGATCTTTAATATTCAAGTCATATATCCATTTTTTATTTATTATGTTATATTTTATAAGCTGTTGGTCTAAAGCATATTTCTTTCAAAATCCTTTACGGCTTCCCCAACATTTTGTTTTTGTTAAATAGAGGGCTCTGCAAGTAATTTATATTCACAGGATTATCAAAGTCTGGGTTATTGAGTTCATTTGTTTCTGATTCTTTCTTATCTAGCCTCTTGTATTCTATTTTTTAACTAGTACTACCTAGTTTTTATGATTACTGCTTTATGGTATAATTTGTGGTCTGAAAATGCTATTCCCCCTTCATTCCTATTTTTTCATTATTTCTCTTTAGATTTTTGACCTTTTCTTTTTTCAAATGAACATTGTTACTATTTTATTGTGCTCTGCAACATATCTCCTTGATAGTTTGATGTACTAGGAAAACTGTAAATTAATTTGATGAGTATTAGTTTGGCACAGTTTGGCCATGAACACTATGTTTCCAGTTATTTAAGTTATTCTTGATTTTTTGATGATTGTTTTGTAATTGTATCTTGAGTGTGCATTAGGAGATTGACTCTCAAATATTTTATGCATTTTGTAGTTATATTAAATGGGGATTCATGACATTTCATCCCCAAATACACACACAGACAAAACTTTTAGTATTGAGGGTTGTGGGTAGGATGTTACAAATATCACTCCTCCTCCAAAAAAAATGTAGGGAATTTGTTGTTTAGATAGCAAAGGCTTTATTACGTCTTTTATTTTTTATTAGATTTCTTTTATTAGGGCTCTAGGTTCTGATAATGAATTTTCAATGGATCTTGGCTAGAAACAAGTTCCAGCCACCACCCCTCTATGCAAGTGGTCTCCATTGCTCACACCCCAGTTTCTAACCCTAGATGCCCTATATATGTTATCTATTAGAATAACATGTAAACTCCTTGAAGGCAAGGACTGTTTTGCTTGCTTTTATTTGTATCCCCAGTGCTTAGTATAGTGTCTCATACATAATAAATGCATAATAAATATATATTTTAATTTATTCCTTCATTCTTCCAAAATTATCTTTTGGTTTCTTTTTAAATAGTTTTCATTCATGTAAGCTTGCCTGGATTTTTATGAAATTGTACTGTCACTGTAAAACTTTCCTTCTAAGTAACTTCTAATCTGTAGAAACAATTCTGAATTTAGTGCAATATGTTGTGTGTATGCAGAAATATATTTACATATACATAGATATACATATATGTATATGTATATAAACATACATCTTTATACTGATATATTTTTAAAACACATGCATAAATATGTATACTCATACATATAGTCAGTGAGTGAGTCAATAAATCTTTATTACGTGCTTATGTGTTAGGCATTGTGCTAAGTATTGAGAATGAAGAGAAAGGCAAAAATATGGTTCTTGCCTATGAGGAGCTCATATTTAATGAGTGAACATGTAAACAATCATGTACATATAACACAAACATGCATACATATATACATATATGTATGTGTGTGGATATCTATATCTATATAGAGAACAGAATATATTAGAAGGATAGTAATCTGAGGTGGATGGTACAGGAGTGGGAAAGGTCTTCTGTGGAAAGAGGGACTTGGGCTGCTATGTCTTTGACATGCGAGCTGAGTATTGAAGGAAACCTGTAAGGAGAGATGAGTAAGAAAATCATCCCAATCAGGGAAAATAGCCAATGGAAATGTATCTGAGATAGAGTACTGAATCTGAAGAAGAGCAAGAAAGTTAGTGTTGTTGGATTATAAGTATTTGGAAGGGAGTAAAGTATAAGGAGATCAGAAAGAATGGAAAGTCTCAGGCTGTAAAGAGCTTTAAGTGTTGAAAAAGGATTTTACATTTTATTCTGGAGGTAATATGGAGTTACTGAAGTTTATTGAGTAGGGTGGTCATATGGTCAGACCCATGCTTTAGTAAAATCACTTTCCCAGCTGAATGGTGGATGGATTGAAGTGTGGAGAGACTTGAGGCAAAGACTTGAAGGGAATATATCAGAAGGCTATTACAATAGTCCAGGCATGAAGTGATGAAGGTCTGAACTAGGTTATGACAAGACTTGATAGCAGATTTAATATGTGGAATGATTAGGAGAAAAGAGTCGATGATATTAATATTGGGAAGTTGGTTGTCTGGAAGCATAGTGGTACCCTCAAAAGTAATTGGAAAGTTTGGAAGTGGGTAAGTTTTGGAAAGTAAGTGGGTATCATACAAAAGACAATGAATACTGTTTCAGACATGCTGAATTTTAAATTTCCTAAAGGCAATTGGTAATGTGAACAGATATATGCTATGTAGATTTAAATGTAGCTGTTTATTTGAAAATTGACAAATGAGTATGCCTAATAGGAAGAAGCTCTGCTTACATTATTATCCTAACATATGTGATATGCTCTTCTCAGTGTATGGAAAGATTATGGAATCTGTGTCAGTCTCCTGTCTCATTTATTACATTGTTGTCACATTCATTCATTCCCCTTCACCTTGACTATCTTAAAAGTCTCTAGTTTGTCTTATTTTCCCCACTATACCCCCATATACTTACAGTGCCTGTATTAGAATAATAGTGAGCAGAATTTGTTTCTAGCATATTTACTCATTTGCTCTCTTTTCCAGCACAACAGCCATATCTAGATCTGTATAGTATATTTGTGTCTGTTTTGTGTATGCATTTACATGAACACATGTGTATACATAAGTTTATGTAGTGTGAGTTTTTTCTTTGTATATGTAGTAAGTTTCTCTTAGTTCAGAAAGCTTCCCCAACATCACACAGTCCCCTTGGAAAGACATTCAGACGTAGTTCTAGAGAAGTCATCAAAGATTGGGTTAAAAGAAATAAATAATTTTCTTTGATGGTTGGAACAATTGCTCATGTCAAAAAATCCCAGTTTGGGAGAAATAGCAGCCAGAGTGATTTGACACCTGAATTAGAAAGGATAGATAGCTCTTATCTTGTGGGTGGGTCTTTTATACTTTAAAAGTTATAATGTTTTTATTTAAAGAATACATTGTATTTCTGAGCATGTGTGGTATATAACAATTTAAAATTATTGAAGTTCTTCGTATTTTTAAGGGTACTTCAGCCTGCAAGAGGGAATCTTGTCCGCAAGTGCCAGGCAAATTGTCCTACAAAGCCAGCATGGCTGATCACATCTGAATTGAAATGCTTATACAAAAGGCAGATTCGATCTCATCATTTTAGAGAGGTCTCTTGTTCATTTGTCTAGAACCCCAATCATTTCTCAACTGAAGTGCTCTCAGAACATCAAAGTTTTGTGAGTAGAATGGGATTAAAGCATTTTTTTAGTTTTATATTTTTGTGCAGTTTAAAACAAAGAAAACAACCCATATTGAGGGGACTGATTAACAGAACACCATGAATGAATGCCTTTGATATTTAAGCAAGTAACTCAAAGTAGAATCTTTTAACATAAGGCAAAAAAGATCCACATGTTTCATTAACATTTTGAAATGTAAAATAAAAGTTGTCCTTGATCTTTGTGGAGTAAAGTGGGGAGAATGAGAGTCAAACTGGAGATTTTTTGAGATGGTCAAGGTAAACTGGAGAGACTCAATATGAGTGAAAACAATGTGACAAAAGAGCTTTTTAGTGTCGAACAGGGGAGGCCAGAATACAAGAAAAGCTACTTTAGCTCATTTCTAAGCTGGTATATTTTCCCATCTCTTTTTAATCATAGGACTATTCAGGAAAACAATGTATACTCATTTATATCAAGTGACCTTACTATGTATCCTGAGGATATCACAGTTATCCTTTAACAGTATTAAGGTTCTTTAGAAAATGTAAGATTAATTTTTGGTTTAATGGAAAGATCGAGCAAAAACACTGATATCCATTTGACCAAATCATCAAGTCAATACCCCATATGAACACAAAGAGTATCTCATTTGCACAATTAAAGTAATTTATGTGGCCTTCAGAGGTGTATTTTGAGCATGTATTGATGGACCACTTGTAAAAAATAATGTTTCTTCTGATGACTTAAAGAGGATTACTGCATTGGACAAAAAAGAAAGTTAACAGCTTAGGTATGAAGGGAAAAATAATGGGTGATCTTTTGATACTGCTTGAGCTTGAGATTTTTGGCAAATAAACTTTTTTTCTTCCTTGGTTTCACATGAACTATTTTTATTGGCAGGTTTGTTTATTAATTATCCAGAGCAATGGTTTTGAGAGACTCAAACAAACACTGAATAATAGATAATACAGACTTCTTATATGACCATATAGGTTATTTAAGTTATTCTTGAAAATAGTGAAAACTATTCTGAATTAAGGGGTAACTTAGGGAAAAATACCTTTAATGAAGGTTAAACTAAAATTTTTATTTGTAGTCTTTCCCTACTTTTTTTTTTAAGTGAGGAAAACAGTCAGAAGAGCCTTGAAGCTACACCAAAAATCTTCAGAATTTCTGGACCTTTTGCAAACAGGTTATTCTTTCATGATCTGTATGTAACATAATAGAATCATGGAATATTAGAGCTAGAAGAGACCTTGTGTAATATAGGATTTACAGTGCTGGGTATGGAGTTAGGAATTCTCGAGTTCAAACCTTGCCTCAGACACTTACTAGCCATTGGAACATGAGTAAGTCCCTTGATTTATTTGATCCTCTGTTTCCTCATCTGTTAAACTGGGATAATAATACCTGTGGCATCTTCCTCAAAGGGTTATTCCAATCCCTCATTGAAATAATGTCTTAAATTTTAAAGTGTTAAATAAATATCTGATGAAGAAACAAGGTCACCTGGCCAGTTAGTTACAGAGATAGGATTGGAAGCTAAATCCCCTGACTAGAATTCAAACAAAGGCTTCCTGACTTTTAGTCTAGTGGACTTTCCATTATACCAGATGAATTTCCACCCAGCTTTGCAGACTATTTTAATTGGCTTATGGTTAAATTGCAATGGTGCTATGCACTCCTATTTAAATTAAAATTGTCAAAGACATTTGCTTCTAGGACATTTCATGGTTATTACTTTTAGTAATGGTTATTTTCATAGGGTATGATATGTGGTTGGATATTTATAGAGGTAGTGGGACATAGACTGCTGTACTTCAACTCCAGAAGAATGAATCTTTTTTCACTTGCTGATTGTGTGACCCTGGCTATGTCACTTATCCTTTCTGTGCCTCATGAAATTCTCTTACACTTATTTGCTAAATAATGGATGGGAGTTTCCCCTCTTGAATTACCAATCCTTCCTGCACTCCCATTCTGTAACTGAGGGAATGATTGGAGTCTTTGGGTATTCATCCACCCTGAGAGATCCCAGCAGTATGACTAAGTTACTCTGTGTGCCTTAGGTGCTTTATCCTGAACATAGAAATCATATGAAACATAGGAAGAAAATAAATAATGAACCATTCCCACATTGGGAAGTTTGGCACTTTGTGCACATGTAACTACTCCAGATACCCTTAACAAGGTGACAAAATAAACTTTCAAAGACATTAGCATTCTAAAAAACTCTGTATAAGAAGAATTAGTCCATTGTCATGCCAACACAGCTTCACTGGGCTGGCCACATGTCAGAGATAAAAGACCTTAGAAGTTCTGAAAGAATTTCTCCTGACCACTGTATAAATTTCCCTCCTTGCCCTTAACTATGATTATTTGTTACATATTTTCTCCCTTCTGTTTTTAATTGGTGGGGGATACAGTGGGAGTGGGAATGGGCTAACAATATTGATTTAAAAAAAAAGGCAAGGAAAGGCCATTGAAACTTTTTTTTTAATGCCCAGAATAGAATAGAAGAAAGTTCAGAAGGAAACAAAACAAGTGGGACAATTTTGAAACTAATTGTGTGGAATGTATTATATATTTCTTTGAAAATCAAGTAGTATGGCTTGGTTTCATAAGCAATCCTCTTTTCACGTTCTATGTATTAAAAAATCTCTTGGCTAACTTTTGTCCTACAAAGCATGGTATTGAAAAAATCACATAATGTTGTATAAAGAACACTGGACTAGGTGTCAGGAAGCCTGAGTTCTGGTTTCTAGTTAAAAAATTTAAACATATCTCACCTCTGCAGACCAGTTTCTTTTTCTGTAAAATGAGGAAGTTTGATTAGATGATATCTAAGGTCCCTTGTAGTTCTAACAGTCCTAAGTTCCATTAAGTCATAATTTTTTTTCATTTTGGTGACAATGGTGGAGGGAACTGGGGGTCTAGTCTTGTCAGATCTCATCTGAGACCTGAGATTGTAATTTAGAGGCTTACAGAGTTGCCTGGGACATTGAGATTAAGGTTTAACAACTTACCCAGGGTCATATTGTCAGTATGTATCAGGAGCATGACTTAAATCCAGGTCATCCTTGACTATAACAGACTTTTTATCCACTACACCACACTGCTCCTCAATCAATTTATGGTCTTCCTAAAAGTGAATTGAAAATCATATAGCATCTGCTTTTAATCGTAGAAGTTGGTAGTTAAAATGTAACTGTCAAAAGACTTGTGCGTGATATACCTTAGCATGGCCCAGCTGTCTGAGGAAGGTCACATTGATGAAACCTAGAGGGAGTAAGTTTAAATGGGAATTATGTCAAAGATGGAATTTGAAAATCCCAACTGTACATGGTTTTGTAACTGTCATATTGGCTTGTTCTTGCATTGAAAAAATCATCAATGAAATTCATTGATTGTTGAATAGTCCATAATATAGCTACAAGGTAGAAAGTCATTTGAAGAGGTGGAGTATGTTACATCATACATACTATAGATGCTTGTGCTGAAACAGCTTATCATTAAATGTTGAGCATAATGATTCAGACTGGTTAAGCGTTGGAATTTAGGGAAGGGGAGGGGAAAAGGGTGCCTTCACACATTTTCCTACAGAAGTCTATCGGATTAGGTCATTCATCTAGAATTGACAAAATATAATGCATGACAAAGAAAATCGAACACCACAAAAATCATTCCATTTTGAAGTACAGTAATATGTTTGCAGATCAGTGGCTTAATTAAAAGTGAATGGCTTATGTAAAGAAGTACAGTAAGTGGGTTCAGAGTATGACAGTCCATATTCTATTATCTCCTGTATTTTTAAGCGTGTCAAAAATAAATCTAACCAGAGTTAAGAGTAATGTTTAATTTGACTCTGTATCCTTTTGTAATTAGGAGAGGAAGAAATAGAATAGCAGAGATAGGACACACACACACACACACACACACACACACACCTTAAAAGTAGAAACTTGATGTATGCTGACTGTTGAGTTTAGATTTATAATGATAGATCTGAATGAATGTGCAGAACCTCAAGACTTTTTTGCATAATGTTTAGGACCATTTGGCAGTTCTTTCCTGTAAATGGGCTCCTCCCTGAATTAATTTACTCAGGGATTTTACTGCTGCCAGATCTGTCTCTGAGTCTCCACTTGGCCCAGATCAAACCTATTAATTACTTAAAGCAGCCACTTCTGTAAAGTGGCCCAGAATTTTGTCGGAACCAGAGAACTGTGCCTGTTTTCTAACTGTGAAAAACTGATCTATGAGGGAAAACAACAACCCCTAACCCCAACCCAAAACAACAAACAACAACAAGAAGATGGAAAGTAACTTTTTAGTGCATTGTGCTCCTATTAGTTAAACTATTAGGATCAAATGAGAAAAATAGATGTGAATGCCCTTTGAAAGAAGTTGTGTTATACAGATACACAATATTATTTTTAAACTATCATTGATTTTCTTTTAGACCAATGGTGGGCAACCTCATTTCTACTGAAGGTCACTGACCTAGAGAAAATATCAAAGGTCACACACAAATAAAAAGAAACGTAATTTAAGTTTTTTTCCTTAGAAAAATATATCTAGCTTACTCATTTTGTAAATGAAAGTCAAGAAAAAATAAGATTTTGTACAATAAACATAAGACATCAAAACCTATCTATCTGCAATCTGCTTCATTTTCATATACATCCAATTAAGGGAGAGTGATGGAAGAGGGGAAAGGGAAAAGAAGAAAAGGAGATAAAGGGAGGATAAGAAAGAAGAAAAGGTAAGAGAGGCAGAAGGACAGTAAGCAGAAGGATAGAGAGAGAAAAAGTACATTAGAGATCCAGAGCAAGACAAAGAAAGACCAGGTTCTAAAATGTGTACTGGTAGAAGGTACATTTCACCCTCCCATCCACCCAAACACCTTGCAGTTCCCAATTTAACAGTCCTTTAAAAATTAATTAGCAGATAAATCATATAATAGGTTGTTAACTTTAGAAGGGACCTGGAGATCATGAAGCTCAGCCAACCTTCTCAGTTCAAAACTTTGGAAGCTGAGCTCAGAGAACTTACCTAAGGTCACAGAACTGAGAGTAAAACCTGGGTTTCTTATCATCCAGTCTAAAATACATTCTTTAGTCCTAAAACATTTAGGATGTGTGCTCAAAATAGGATAGTCACAGAGAAAATGATTCTCTGGGCTCCATATATGGTAGACATTGCAAAATCACAGGAAGGTTAGATAATTTCAGACCTACATCAGAGGTTTCCCATTTGTGCTTTAGATCTCTGAGCTATGAGCTACATAAAAGTAACTATAATTACTTTGTGGATATAGTTTGTAATTTATATTTGATAAGATCTTGATTGGTATTGAAATTCATTTGACCTGAAAATAAAATATTTGAAAACATAATTTCAGGGTCCCATTTAGGGCTCCAATTCTCCCTACCCCCAAGGAATCCCCCCAAGAAACAGTGATTTTCCTGTCTTCAAGCCTGGCTGTCCATTATTAAACCATGCTGCCTCCACAATAAAAAATATTAAAGATTTGAAATAAAACAGAGTTCCAAATTTAAGTAGGGCAAAACATCAACACTACTGCATGGTTGTCTTGGCAAACTTTACAGGTCATCTATTAAGAGTCTGGATTGCATAGGGTCATAGTCAGGGTCAGAGTTGAGTACAAGTCTTGCCTCTGACACATACCTTCAACAAGTCACTTAATTTCTCAATGCCCCAAGCACCTGTCTAAGATGAGCTACATAATAGTTGCAAATCCATGTTAGTGAAGAGAATTTCAATACTGAGAGATCTAGACACTGAAGAAGTCATAGGTACAGACCAAAAATAAACAAATAACAGCATCACTGGGAAGAATAAGATTAAATAAGGGAAAGGAATCATAGAAATGCTCACAACTGGAGTTACATTCCAGTTGTTAACCTCCTTCTTTGCTTTCTTTCTTTGTCTTCTTAGAAATAATATAATTTCTTCATCTTCTCATAAATCTTTCATCTCAGAAATAATTATTAATTGCTAATAATTATTAATTTTATTGATTATTTTATTAACTACTTTTTGTAATTCAGCCAAAATTTTTATTATATGGCCTAAACCCTAATATCTTTCCTTCACACCTTGATGAGGGGAACTGTCATTTGTGAAAGACTTTATGATTTATAAAGTATTTTACATTTGTTATTTCATTTGATTCTCATAGTTCTTATTACCTGGTCAATTAGTGAATAAATATAAGAGGAATAAATTTGAATTTAAGTGTCTTTTGGTTCTAAGTCCACAACTTTAACCACTATACCATACTGCTATTTCTATTGGAATGTAGGTGACAATATTCCTTTTGTAAATTCTTGAGCAAGTTTTGATCTCTCTGGGTCTGTTTCCTCATCTGTAAAATGAAACAGTTGAACTACATATCCTCTAAGGTTCCTTCTAGTTCTAAGTCTATGATCTTCTCCCCCTTACCTCCTTAGAGAAAGTTAGGGTAGGACAATTTGATATGTCAATAAAAAAAGTCAGCAAAGAGGATCCAGGCTGTATCCACATAAACTCTGACCCCATGAGACTTCCCATAGAATGAACATCATATAAATTTATGGGCAGTATAATATTGGAAAGATGTCAGAAAACTGGAGTCAGTTCAGAAAAGAGCAACAAAACTGATTAAGGGACTGTGGAAACTGATTTATGAGGAAAGATTAAGAGAAATATGCTTTGTGTATCCTAGATCTGTGTAACATAATATCTTGAAATAGGTAAGTGTCAGAAAAAAGTGTAAGGAATGCTAAGAAAGTTTGGGATATGCTCTAGGTGTGGAAACTGTCATGCAAGCATATAAAAGTATCTCTCATTTAAAATCTCAATCCCAACTGGAGATGGTTGCTGTAAATACCAGGTGATAAATACCATTGTTTTAACTTTCCTTGTGTGAGTTTTCCAGTTCTTGTGACCCAAATTTATTGGAAACTGGGTAGATGTTCATATTTTCTGCTAGTGGGAATGCTTAGCAATGCACTCTTTCATAGGGCAGTACAATCAAATCCATAGCACAGAGTCTACAGGAGACCTTACTGCCTGTAAAGTTTGGCTAGCTGAAATCAGAAAGAAATATAGAGCTGCAGAGCCAGAGTTCATCAGAGAATGAGGAGATCTTAATATTTGATGAAATGTCTTCATTTCACACAGGAAGAAACTGAGGTATACAGAGGTGGCAATTTGATCAGATGACTGAGAAGAGCTGCAGCTAGAGCCCAGATATTTTGATTGTCAGTCCAATATGTATAACCCTTGTAACTGCTAACCACCCTCTGAAAGTAAACATATTTTTTCCCCACCATGCACACAAAATCTATGGGAATGCAGTAAGAATCTGAGATCTTATCATCAGGGGGATCTATGGTCTGGGTAGTTCCTTCAATAATTTAGCTTAAAATTAGACTCTTCCTTAGCAGATAAATATCAGAAATTTGAGATATAAAAAAGCTTAAGTGACTTGCTCAAAGTCAAACAATTAGAGGAGGGAGTTGAACCCAGATCTTTTTGACTTGAAATTCAGAATTTAGCTACTATGCCACACTTCTGCCTCTGTCATGTATCAAAATGTGTGATATCTAAAACCCCAATTAAGTGATGTCATTTTCAATGACTCAGTCAATCAATCAGCACTTATTAAGCACTTAACTATGTTCTAAATATTGGGCTAAGTATTGGGGATGGAAAGGAAAAGCAAAAACATATATACACCTGCACATACATAATTCATATCTACCTATGCAAAATACATAGAGTAGATTTAGAGCTGGAAGGGACCTTATATACCACTGTCCATAACTCTCCCATTTTTACAAATGAGGGGACATGCTTAGAGAGGTGAATTGACTTGCCCAGTATCACACAGCCAGTAAAAGCCCAAGGTGTTATTTGAACCCAGATCTTTCTGACTCAAAGCCTAGTGTTCCATCCCCTATACCACCTAGATAGAATGTACTTTTAGAGGGGAAGATACTATCTACGTGAGAAGGAGAGAAAAAAAAGGCTTCTTGTAGAAGGTGGTATTTGAACTGAGTCTTGAAAGAAATTAGAGATTTTAAGAGGTGGTAGAAAAGAGGGAGAATATTCTAGGCATAAGGACTGGACAGTGCAAAGGCACACTTGTTAGGGGATGAAGCAGTGTGTGCAAGGAACAGCAAATCAACCAGTGTTTCTGTACTATGGAATGCATGGAGAAGATTGATGCAAAAGAAAGCCAAAAAGGTAGGGAGGGGCCAGTTTATGGAGAGCTTTAAATAAGTCAAATCAAATTGGTTTAAATTTGATCCTTGGGAACCAGTGGGAATTTTTGAGTAATATAGTGAAATGGTCAGACATATATGTTTTAGGAAAATCATTTTGTTGGCTGTGTGGAGGATGGATCAGACTAGGGAGAGACTTGAGGTAAGGGAGGCCAATTAGGAGGCTATTGCAATAGTTTAAGTGAGAGGCTGAGGGCTTGAACTAGGTTGCTGACTGTATGAGTGGGAAGAAAGGGACATATATGAGGTATGTTGCAGAGGTAGAAATAATAGGTTTGCAAACTTGGGTGACGAGGAGGATGGTGGTGGCCTCAATTGTATTAGGAAAGTTCAGAATAAGAGTGAGGTTTGGAGAAAAGATAATGGGTCTTATTTTGGACAAACTGAATTTTAGATGCCAATGGGATATCCAGTATGAAATGTCTAATAGACTGTTGGTGATGTGGCTTTGGAGTTCAGGGAAAAGATTTAGACTGGATAAATAGATGTAGGAATCATTAGCAGAGAGATAATAATTGAATTGATGATTGCTGATGAGATCACTGAGTGAGAAAGTGTAGAGCAATGATGTCAAACTCAAATAGAAATGGATCTCTGCTGGCTGCATATTTATTTAGGAATCCTCAAATTAGTATTATATCTTTTATTATTGCACTTTTATTTATTTTGTTAAACATTTCCCAGTTACATTTTAATCTGTATTCCCAGAGTTTTGTATGAGACTGGACTGTAAGTTTGGCACCTTGGTAGAGGGGAAAAGAGAAGAAGGACCAGGAAAGAGCTAGTGACCCCATAGTTACTGATGATGACATTGTGGGAGACTCAGCAAGAGACTGAAGAAAAAGCAAATAAATAAGAGGAGAACCATGAGAGAACAAAGTCATGAAAACCTAGAAAGGAGAGAATATTCAGAAGGAAGTGATCACTAGTGTCAGATACAACACAGAGTCAAGAAGGACATGGATTAAGAAAAGACAATTTATCAAGATTAGAGATGGTTTATAAGAAAGTGAAATAAGAGAAAGTATAAGCATCTAGTGTAGATGGTTTTTTTCAAGAAGTTTAGTTGAGGAGAGGACTGATATAAGATGATAGGTAGTAGAAATGGTAAGATCTAGTAGTATTTTTAAGGATGGGCATGTTTGTAGGCAGCAAGGAGGAAGAAATTGAAGATTAGAGACAGAGGGCATATCTACAGAAATCTATTATAGGTCTGGGAATGGGGTGGGATAGAGATTGCATTTAGAGGTGTTAGCCTTGGCAAGAAGAAGGACCATCTCTTCATGTGAGGCAGGAAGAGATAGTAGGGAATGATGTTAGAGTATATATATAATATGGAAAAGAGGAGAAAAGAGGAAACTCTTGGTGAATAGTCTTTTTGTCTGGTGAACTATAAGGTGAGGTCCTCAGCTGAAATGATGGGAGGAGGAGATGCTGTGGGATACTTGAGTAGAGAAAGGAATATTTGGAACAGGTATTATGGTGAGGAGAAAAAAATAATTAATTAGCAAGGAGTAGAGTAAAGCAAAGAGTAGAAGGATTGTATTGCTGAAGTGGGGGCCCAGTAGAGCTGTGGTAACATAAAAGTGGTGGACCCAGTCAGCATGGTTTCATGATTTCTTCCAGCCCCATTAAGCAGCATGTGAGTAGGAGCTAATCAGGCAGGTGATACCCCAGAGCTAGGGTTTGCCAAGGCACAGTCAGTGAGAGGGTAAGGGAGCAAGAGACTTGAGGGTAGAGGATAGCATAGAGTTGAATTGGTTCATCAACTGATGAGATTGTAAGAGAAGCAGAGAATAGTCAGAGCACAAGTGATCGCTTAGAACATACTGAAGGGTGGGCAGACTACTCACGATGAGCATGAAGAGCAGGTTTGGAGTCATAAGGCATAGTGAAAAAATGATACAAGGTTGTGATCACATGCAGGAATTTCAGAGTTCATGAACTTGGAAACTGAGCCCTAATAAGTGATAGTGAGATAAAAATATCCTGTATACAGAGCAGCTGGAATGAGAGAGTCAATCATGGAAGCTTAGTAGATTAAGGAATTGGGAAGCTATGTTGTTTGAGGCAAGACAATTGTCAGTGGCCTAACCGTATGCAACATGCATGTGGAAATCCCCTACTATGAAGGCAGATGTTGGGGTGAAGAGAGATTGTGAGCCAGGGACCAAACTCAATGAAGGATAGGCAATGTGCTGAGACCACCAGGATATTGTTTTGATCATACATTTAGAAAGAGCCTCAAAGAGGGAAAAGGTGCTGAGTAATGTCAATAAAAGAAGAATCTAGGAGTTGCAATGGGGAACAAAGAGTATATCAGTTTCCTCTACTCTTTGCATAGCTAGTTAATGTCAGAATTCAAGTCTTATGCCAGCATTAACCATTCACTATAATGTGTACATTTACCATATGGCTGACTTTCACCAATATTATCCAGGCCTGAAAACCAAAAACACAATTTTTTTCCAATGGCATCTCTGTCCAAAGTTCTATCACTTACTCATGTAGAAAACTTAGTAGAAGGGCGACAGTATTTTATTCTGTCATGGTTAAACATTATTCTCTGAAGGGTTGTAAAGAGTGTAGATGCAATGGTTCATAAAGCCCCACCCCCAGAGAAAGTAGTAAAGGATGTTGAAGCCTAGGAGATTAGGAGGAAAACTAATTCCTATGGCTTACCCCATTGATGTGGGAAAAAGTAAAGATAATTTACTTCTGAGATGACTTCATGGACTTCTTGTCAGGTTAAAGAGTTTCAAAGTCATGACAAGCAAAAACAAATATTTAGTTTCCATTATGGATTATATGAGAAGTAAATGAGAAGTAAAACATTTAATCATACATTAAGGAGATACTTACTGAGCATGTATTATGTGTAAAAGATCACTGTGCTAGGTTCCTGCTTTCAAGTTAAATCAAATCAACAAGCATTTATTAAGTGCCTGTTATATGCCAGGCATTGTGCCAAACACTGGAGATAGAAAGAAAGGGGGTGGGGAATTCCTCACAGTCTGATGGAGGAGGCGCTATACAAACAACTATGTGTAAACTAAACATATACAGGATAAACTGAAGATAATTTCAAAGGGAAAGCAGTTAAATTTGAGTATTGTGAAAGACTTTTTGTAGAAGGTGAGACTTTAGCTGAGAATTAAAGGAAGTCAGGGAAGCCAGGGGAGAGAGAGAGAGAAAGAGAGAGAGATAGAGATAGATGGGGGGGGGGAGGGAGAGTTCCAGGTATGGAGGACAACCAATGAAAATGCCTAAAGTCAGGAGATGGAGCAAGAAGGTCAGTGTCAAAGAGCTTGAAAGATAGTAATTGAAAATAATAAAAATGCACAAATAAGCATAATACAAGACTGACTACAATAAGAGATATGGGAAAGAGGCAGGGTGCATTGGGAATTCAGAGGATGGAGAGATCATTCTAGCTGAGAGGATTATTTTATTATACTATGTAATTATTTACCAAAGGTTCTCTCCATTAACTCTATGAGACTGATGGTTCACCAAAGAATCATAAAAGCCTGATGCTTGTATAATTTTCTTGCATATGTTGAACTGCATTAAGGAAAATTTGAGGGAGTAAGTCATGCTTAAATGGGAAGAATAGGTGGGCTATCCTAGCCACACAGCTACCAAATGGATATTCCTAAAGCATGGATATGAACATGCTATTGCCCTGCTCACTGTGCTTTTGTGGCTCCCTATTGCTTTTAGGAAAAAAAAATAAGCTTCTCTTTTTAACATTTTAAGTTCTTTGTTATTTGGCTCCAAGCTATATTTATAAGTGATTTCACAATACCCCCCTAAGGGGAATACCTAAGGGTATTCTCTCTTTGAGTCAAACTAGCCTAATAACTGAATTGCATATATGCTATTACAAGCATCTTCCCCCTACCCACAAGTTCTCTCTCATGCTTAGAATAATCTCCTTTCTTATTCCTTTCTCTTGGAGTCTTTATTTCCATTCCAACCTCAGCTCCAGGAAGATCTACCATACAAAGCCTTGACTGATTTCCCTCCCTCCTAAATGTTATTGCCCACCTCTCAATTACTTTGAATTTGTTGTGTATTTATTTTGTCTCTTAAGAGATAAAGTGGTATAGATTAAGAGTTGAAGGCTAAGGGGCTAAGAAGATATGAGTTCAAGCTCTGCTTCTGAAATATATTGGCTGTGTGACTATGGATAAGTCTTTTAACCTCTCGCTGGCCCAAGCAACTGTCTAAAACTAGTTGCAAAGTATAGGGAATTTCCTCATTTGGAACTCCCTATATCCATGAAGACACAGATCCAGTCTATCTGTTATATTTTCTTTTTTCTGCATGTCTGTATGTCTTGTTTCTCTCCAGTAAAATGTAAGGTCTTTGATGGCAGGGACAGTTTCCATTTTGTATTTATATTCCCATCACCTAGCACAGTGCCTAGAACGTAGTGGGAATTTAATAAACCCTTGTTGAATTACACTGAATTGAATGGAGGAAAGGTATTCTAAGCATAGGAAATGGTGGGAACAAAGAAAAAGAGTTGGAAAATGCAAAACATTTGAGGCATAGTAAATAATACAGTTTGGTTTTGGTTGCACCATTCAATATCTGAAAGGGAGTCATGGGTGTAAGTGAAGAATAGTTTGAGGAAATGAGAATCTTGAATGTGAAGCTTTTTGGACCTTATTCAGTGATCAATGGGCAGTCACTGAAGATCCTTTCATCAACGATTCCCATGATATGAACTTTACATGAATGAGATTACCTTGGTAGTGCTATGTTGGAAGGACTAGAAGGAAAAGAGATAAGAGTCAGGGAAAACGGGCTCTCCAAATGGTTCAGGCAAAACAATCTAAAAGTTTTACCTAAGGTACAGCATTGGGAATGAAATGTTAGACTTCAAAATTCTGTGAAGATGAAAACTAATAGGTTCTCAGTTTTGTAATGAAGAGATTATTGGTGGCCTTGTAGAGCATCATTTCAGTAGAGTTATGGAGTAAAAGCCATTGGAAGCAATCAGTTACCACGATGTGAAAAATTAATTACAGGTAACTCAAGAATGTTGGCAGTGAATGGAAGGAAGGAAAGAGAAGATGACAAGCTTAAGATCATGGGGGTGAGAGAAAACATTTTAGCAGATTGGACGCTTGAGGATCTTTTAAAGCAGGGAGTAGGAATTAGTCAAAAGAGAGAAATTAAAGATATGAGAAGAGGACAATTGAAGATACTGGAAGAGACAAAAAGCACTGGTAGAGGAGTTAGCTTTGTTAAGGGTGAAGGGGCATTTTGCTAAAAAGAATGAGAGGGAAATCTTTGGATATATTTTGATTAGAAATAGACTGTATTCTATATTATTTGAATTCTAGGCTTAATTTGAAACCCAGTCATCATAGGGCAACATAATTTTCTTAGTTCAACAGCTATGGGAGAAATTTATAGACCATTAGAATATATGATGTCTTTGTTGACCATTCAGTCCTATAAAGCCAGTAGACAGAGATTTTGATAATTACTTAAAATTTCCTAGTTCCCCAGGAATTCACTAGCATATTAAAATAATTACATAGAGGGATGACAGATTTAGGTGACTGAACCCAACTTGGGTGACTGGAAGAATGGTGGTGTCCTCAACAGAAATGGAGAGGTTAGGAAGGGAAGTTCTTTCAGGGGAAAGATAATAGGGTCTAGTTTGGACATGGTGATTGACATGGGGAGTAATGTCAGCTTGTTGGAGTTATTTCCCATTAGAAGTGGTTTCAAGTAAGAATGAATGATGTAAGGCAAACTACTGTTCAAACTTCTGTTCAATGCTAGAATTAAAACAAGATAAAGGATTGGAAAATTGGTGTTGAGATTGTTTCTAGTCCTTTGGAAAGTTCTTCCATCTGAGCAGATTGTGAGTTTCTAAAGTCTTTGAAACAGCCATCCAGGCATTGTAATATGATAAGATTGAGAAGCATAGAAATGAAAAAAATGCATTCATTCATTCATTGATTGCTTTTAAAATTGACAGGTTTGTGGACTTAATAAAATAGAGGCAGTGGTATACAATTAAATTCAATACTCTCAATAAAATTTAACTAAGAAGAAAAATTTAAACAACTACCATGTACTAGCAGTATGCAAGGTGTTAGGGATACAAAATCAAAATACAAATAGTTTGTGCTCTCAAGTTGCTTATAGTCTATGGAGGGGGAGAAAGTGTTCCAACAGGAACATATATAAATCAGTACATGTATGATATCTATCTATCTATCTATCTATCTATCTATCTATCTATCTATCTCTCTGTCTATCATCTGTTTGTCTATTGCTTGTTCTCTCTTCTCTCTTTGCACACACATACACACACACACAAACACACACACACACACACACACACACACACACACACACACACACACCACAAAGTAATTTCAGTGAGGAAAGCATTAACACCTGGGAGGGCCATTGAAAGCCCTGGAGTTGGCTCATAAAAAGAGCCAGGGATTCCAAAAGGCAAAAGGGAGAGAGAAATAACATTATAACCTTGGGTGATGACCTGTATCTTTGACCAGAGCCAGGAGATAGAATACTGTGCATGAGTAAAAGCAAGTAGGTCAGTTTGGCTGGAATATAGATTAGAGTGCTTGAACGGGTAGTGATGTATAATATGATGATGTATAATCAGTCTGGAAAATAGGGACCCACTGGAGTAGGGAAAAATAGGGAAGGAAGAATGTCAGCATCATGTTTAAGCAGTATCATTTTAATGGCTATGTGGAGGATATGTTGAAAAGGAGACAGATTGAATGTAAGGAAACCAATTAAGAGGCTACTGCAATAGAAGGAGATGATGATGGTTTGAACTTGAATATAGGACTATGTGGATGGAGAAAAGGAGATGGATGTGAAAGAGATTGTGGAAGTAGAATTGTCAGGACTTGGCAGCTGGTTGAGTAGTGGTTGCTGAGGGACAGTGAAGACCTGAAGATTTTGCTGAGATTGTCAACTTGGGTGACTAGAGGAATGGTGGTACCCTCAACAGAAATAAAATGTTTAGGAAGCGAAGTTGGTTTCAGGGAAAAGATGATGGGGTCTAGCTTGGACATGGTCAGTTTGATATGTCTAATGAGACACTTAAGTGGAGATTCCAACACATAGTTGTAATATACAACTGTAGCTCAAGACAGATATGCACATTAGGTAGTAGTCTTCATAGAAATAATAACTGAACTGATTATAATTAATGAGATCCCTGATAGAGAGGGTGAGAATATGTAGAAAGGAGGGCTCACATTTAGGTAAATAAAATCAGTGAATAATAGTAATTACTATATTAATATTACCTAATCACATGTGAAATATTAAAACATTAATTGATTGAGGGTTTATTGGATCATATTAATTACATAATATATTAACATTATATACTTATAATAATATTATTAAAACCGTCATTTCTATAGCCCTTAAGGTGTACAAAATACTTTACAAATATCTAATTCTGTCCTCACAACAATTTTGGGACATACGTACCCTTATCAACCCATTTTACAGGTGAAGAACCTGGGGCAAACAGGTTAAATGACCTGTCCAGGATCATGCAACTAGTAGGGTCTGAGGGAGGATTTGAAACTGTTGAGTAGGGAAGAATCTATGCATTACCTATCTGATAAAAGTCTGGTAACCAAGCCAAGTGGGGAATTTTCACAAATGTAATAGAACAAGAGCCATTTCCCAAGAGATATATGGCAAAATGTTATGAATAAACAATTTTCTTAAGAATAGAAGCAAGTAATCAACCACCATATGAAATATTCTTCAAAATCACTAACAATTAGAGGAAAAATATTAAATAAACTAATTTCATAACCAATAAAGCAACAAAAATGATAAAAAGGAAACAGTTAATATTGGAGGTATTACAGGAATACAGACATACAAATATATAGTATAGATACAGCATCTGTCACAATCATACAGTATGTGGTATAGCGATATGAATTGGTCTAACTATTCTGGAAATCAATTTGTATTTTGCAAGAAAATGTATTAAATCATTTATAGCTTTTGCTTTAGCATTCTCATTACTATAATATGCTACAAGGAGATCAATGGTAGAAATAAAAATCCTCTAGATAATAAACTATTCATAGCTGCATTCTTTTTGATAGAAAAACAAGACAAAGCAAAAAAACCTGGAAAAATAGGATTTCTGTCAATTGGGGGAATTGTTAAAGCAATATAACACAGCAGATATGAGCATTTCAGAGAAGCATGGAAATACTTGTACAAATTGAGAGCAAGTAAAAAAAAGCAAAAACAAAAACAAGGAAACAATGTACAGAAAAACTGATATGATGTAAGGTAAACAATTACAGCACTAAGAATAAATCAAACAATGATGAATTGTGATGAACAACTTTGCCCTTTGTGAACTATCAAGGAAACCTACTTTGGTCTTTTCAGTGTTAATATGCTTTGCTTAAATGATTATTATTACAAAGAAGGGTTAAATGTGAAAGAACCTAAGGTGAAATGACTGTGGTCTAAAAAGAAAAGATAATAAAATAGCTAAGAAAATGGGAAGAGGGAAAAAAAGACAGGATAGTATGGGGGAAAGAATATTCAACTAGTAGTTAGAAGACCTGAGTAAAGCTCTAGGTGTTACATTAACTATGTGACCTTTACTCTATTTCCTCTTCAGTAAGACAGCAGAGGTAATAGTCTTGAATTTTTCCTGTAAGGTTACTGTAAGGACCAAATGAAGTAGTGTTTATTAAGTGTTTGGTAAGCTATAAAACACTATAAAAATTTAAGCAATTTAGGTGCATTGTACTGCAGTAGAAAGTTAGATTTAACATTAGTAAACCTGGGTTCAAATACTCTAAAATTTATTAATTACTGACAAAACGCTTTCAATTGTTGTAATCTTTTTTTGTAAAACAGAGATAAAAATCTTTGTACTACTAGCATCTCAGAGGTGTGAAAAACATTTTGTGAAGTTATCAACTTTACATAAGTGTGAACTGTCATTAGTAGTAACTACTTATTCATCTGTAATTATTACTACAAATATTAATAATTCAGGATGAGGAAAGAGTCCTAAGTTATGGCCACAAATGGCGGATGAGATGTGATCCAGCAAATGAAACTATAGAGTGACCAGATAAGTAGGAGGTGGTAGCCAGCAGTGTCAAATGCTACAGAGAGGGTAAGAAATTTAAGGACCAATAACAGGCCATAGAATTGTGAGATTAGGAGATAATCCTTGCATAAGGCATTTTCAGTTGAATAGTAGGGTCAAAATCAGGAATGAGAAGTAAGCAGGAGGTGGTTAAATGGAAACAATAGGTGTTGACAGGTGTTTCTAGAAGACTGTCTGAAAGGGTGAGGACATACAGTGTGATAGCTTGAGGGAATACCAAGGTCAAGCGAAGGTTTTTCAAGGATGAGGATATATGGGCTTATTTTTAGGCAGCAAAGAATGAGCCATTGGTTAAAGAGAGATTAAGGATGGATAAAAGAGGATGATTGAGATGCAAGCTTCCAGAGGAGACAGGAGGGAAATGGAGCCATTAGCAATCTGTGGCAAGGTTTACCTCGTTCTGATACTGAAACATAGGCAGATGGAATGGGAGATGATGAAAAGGGGTGTTGAGTTATGGAATAAGATTGAAGGAGGGGTGGCTAGGTGGTGCAGTGGATAGAGCACTGGCCCTGAAGTGAGGAGGACCTGAGTTCAAATCCAGCCTCAGACCAAATACTTGACACTTACTAGCTGTGTGTCCCTGGGCCAGTCACATAACCCTGATTACCTCACAAAAAAAAAAAATTGACTTGGGGCAGTTAGGTGGCACAGTGGGTAGAACTTCGGCCTTGGAGTCAGGAGGACCTGAGTTCAAATCCAGCCTCAGATCAATCACTTGACACTTACTAGCTGTGTGACCCTGGGCAAGTCACTTAACCCTGATTGCCTAGCCAAAAAACAAAAAAAATGGGGAAAAGAGTGAAGAAGGAGCTCCTGTATCTGTCTTAAATATTTAGCGGAAGGATTGTTGAACTTGAAGATGTTTATAGACTAGATGATTTCTAGGATCCCTTCCAGCTCTAAAGCTATGATGATGAGATTAAAAGCAAAACAAAACAAAACAACAACAACATTGCTTAACATTTCCCCAACCCATCCCTAAATATCCTTCTGTATGTGTTGAAACTATTGAAAAAAATAAAGTTCAGTAAGTTTTTAAAAAATTATTTCAGTGGTAGTGAATCGGATCCCTTTTTTTTGTCATTCTAAGAAACTTCTGAAACACAAACAAATTAAACCCTATTGCTTTTTAGAGGTTCCTAGAGGAACTCCTTCAAATTCAAAACTAGCAATATTACCATATGCTATTAATCACTAGTGTTATGTACAACATTCAGATATACTAGAATTTTCTGTTTTCGGACATTTCACATAAGTATAAAACGAATTTTATGTGTTGCATTTTACTTCGAGAGGAACACTTAATCCTGGTTTGCTATCTATCGGTGTTTCAGATACATTTCTAAACAGAGAACTTCCTAAGGGATTCATAAATCATACATTACCTTTTAGCTATGCCATATTTTAAAGTAATGTTAACATACTAAAATAATAAAGGTTGGTTATTTGCTCATAATGCACTTATGTTTGTCTTGCTGGGCTATGTGAGAATAAACCACGTGCTACGCTTGTGGAAGCTAGCTATAAGATATGCTTACTTAGTTTACCAGCACCTTGAATACTCTACCAGAACACTTCAGTAATGAAGAACTGCTTGTAACTTCAAAGCACAAGGAGACATTAGCTCTTTTTCCCCTATAACCCCTAACCTCAAAGTTTTTCCTTTTTATCTTAATATAAAAGGAAAACATGCTTTTTTCAAAAAAGTTTGCTAGATTATATATATTTTGTCCATCTTAACTATTAAGTTATGGAGCAAGGACTCACACTCAGGGTTTTTCCTATAGGTCCAGTGCTCCTTTTAATATGCCGTTGTGAGCCTAAACTATTATTATATATTCAAATTTAAGATACTTTATTGCAAGTTTCTTCTTTAAAATACCATAGCAAGCCAGGTTCTTTTTCTTTCTTTCAAAATGTTGTGGCTTTTCAAGATAGTATTTTAGAATATGTATCAATGTTTTTGATGCAGACATTTTTAAATTGTGGCCCAAGTTAAATTTAAGATTTTAAAAATCTGATATAAATAATTTCCTTGACATTTTTACTGAAAATGCATATTATTAAATTAGCAGAAAAGACCATAGGGGTTGGAACAGCAAATACCAGGGAGGTAACTTGGGCTAATACACTGGTTTCCAAATTTTCAAGTATGAGGAATCCTTTTTAACATAAAAGATTTTGTGGACCCCATTCCCATTATTAATACAATTGTTTTTATTTTATTTATTTAGAAAACATATGCTGACCAAAGCTGCTACGCATCCTATAAAACTAAAACATTTTTATGAATGAACATATTAAGAATACACTTATCAAGTACTTATTGTATGCCAAGCAGTGTGCTAAATATTGGAGATACAAATAGAAACATTGAGAGCTTCTGATCTCATAAACTCTCATTCTTATTGGAGGAGAACACATATAAAAGAAAGTTCAGCTGCAGCATGGATACAAAGATTCAGAAGACCTGAAGGCCTAGAAATTCTTAGATTTTATCCGTGGATTAGATTTCAATGCTTGGGCCTGGAAGGAGTAGCAGGGCAGTTAGTAAAGGCTGATGGTCCTCTATCTCATCAACTGGAATAAAGCTGGTGACTTCTATGACACCTAAGCTTCAGGAGCAGCCACGCAACCTGGATAGGTTTTTGTGGTTGGAGTTCTGGGCATTGGGGAGAAGAAGAGAGTTAATGAGGAAGGAATGAGGGAAAAGGGCACCCAGCGGTGGTGGCTTTTAGCCTTCCTGGGAGATATAAAGTATATGTAGAAGACTATTAAAAAGTCTATAGAAGGTATATTTTATTATTTATGGCAGTTTTTTAAATTGCTTGCCCTTTTATCTTTTTACCCCCTTAAAATAAAGCAAAGCCACACACACACACACACACACACACACACACACACGCACACACACACACAGAGGCACATACACACAGAGGCACACACACAAAGACAAATAAAAAATTTTAAAAAATAGTTCAACAATCAATTCTGCCTTTTTTAATGTCTGGAAAAATGTAAAATCAAGAATTTCAGGCAGAAATTGAACATCTCTTCCATGTTAATTGCTATTGGATCACCCATGCTATTTGTTGTTCCCATTTCCAAAATGCTTTATGACTATCATCTATACATATTTTTCTGTTACAGGCTCAATGATAGTCACTCAAATCTTAGCTGGTTTACTGTGTATGTGTTAGGCCTTATGATGAATCAAATTAGAATGCATATTTTGAGGGCATTTGTGGGTTTTTGTTTGTTTAAACCTTGCTTAGAGATAAAATAGTAAAGCATTCAATGTTTTATCATTAGTACTGTTAGTGCTCAGATTTTCAAATGGATTTGTGATCTTATCAACTTGTACATTTCCTCCTTTGAAGCCGATAACAAACTATTCATTTTTGTCCATCTTAGGTGGCTATTGTGAATATCTCCTCTCATAAGTTTACTGTAGTGGTCCACCTGATATGCTGAGAATAGAGTCCTCATAATTTTCATCCTGATATGAGGATATCAGTGGAACACTTGGGCTAACCACCTCTTTATCTTTTGCTCTCACTAAATAAATGTTCCATATTTCACTTCTAGTGGGAAGGTCAAGATTGGTAAAATTTAGTCACTATAGTAATATGGCCATTCATTGGTCATTATACTGGGATTTATTTAGAATGCAAATAGCTATGTTATATTCTATAGACAGTCTAAAAATGGTGATTCTTAGCATCCTTGGTACCATTTTCCACTATTTTGCCACCATCACCCTAGGAGTTGAAGGAACGGCATAGGGCTGAGAACCATTTTGTATATATTTCTTTGTTTCATGTGCTGCCATGCCTAAAGCATTCATCACCTAGTGACCAACCTACTGACGAAGAGCCTGTCTGTACCAGGCTACTGTTTTAAAAGATTCATAAGCTATTTCATTTAGAGATGAATAGACCCTCAGAGGCTATTCAGCCCAATGCTCTCATTTTACAGGTAGAGAAACTGAGACCTAACGGTAATTATAATAAGTAGCACTGATCTTTACAACATACCTATAAGTAGGGGTTATTACAATCTTATCATGTTCCCTCATTTGGAGGAAAATGAGGCTTAGAAACTTCCCCAGCATTACGCAGATAGTAAGTAGCTGAAGTAGTATTTAAATTCAGATCTTCCAGTCTGCCAAGCTCTCTAGTTTCTTCAAGAGGTTAAGTGATTTGCTCAATGCCATGTGGGTACTTTAACCTATTGTGAGTACATAATTGAAAGCTTTCCAGAACAGAAGAGCCTTGTAGAGCTTCTACTCCCATGGCATAGACTTCAGGAACCTGAGTTCCCTCCATGCCAGGATGAGCACATGACTAGAGAAGAACTTGGGGAGAAGAGCTGCAGCAGCAGTATTATATCTTACATTTTCAGAAATGTTCTACAACTTTTATAGCACTTTCTTCAAAATAACATTGAGAAGGGCAGCGGAAATATAACTCCCATTTTAAAATGAGAAAACTGAGACACAGAAGAGGTTACTTGTCTTGCCTACTCATAAAACTTGTAAGGACAGGATTTGGAAGGCCTGGATTCAAATCTAGATTCTAAATCTAGCACTAATACCCTCCACTAAATTATGTTTACCATCTTTCTTTGTCTAATTTTGTAGGGATAGTTGGTCTTGACACGCTCATAGTCTCTGCATGTCACTTGCATCCTGGCTCAGTATGGGGATGGGCATTTCTCCTGCTGTATAGAACCTTTATAGTGCATAGTTGAGCACTTTGTACAGGGTGGACAGATGGCTACTCAGCATTATTTAGTTTCATTGCCATATATTAAGGGTACTATAAAACACGCCCCCAACTTTGTCAGATTCAAGACAAGCTTGACCAAATAGTCTTGTAACCTATAGAGAAGCAATATCAAAATGACAGACTTCATAGCTATGGATTACAACTTTAAAAAATTGTATTGACATCTTTTATTTTCACATTACAGTCATTTGCCAATATATCTCTCCTCCTACTCCCAAGGAGTCTATTAGTTATAAAGAAGAATTAAAAAAAAAGAAAAACAGTTCTGTAAGCTAACCAACACATAAACTGAGTCCAACATTATATACATTATTCCATACCCTTTGTTCCCACTTCTGCAGAGAAAGGGTGGAGGTGGGACTTTCTCATATTTCTTCTTCTGTGTCAAGCTCAGTCATTAAGCTTTAATGGCATAGACATCAATTTTTAATCTTAACATTAGATTATATGTGTAATTTGAATGGAATGGTTTTTAAAAACAACGATTCACTATTCTATTGTGCATTAAGATTAACAAAATACTTTCTGCACAAGAACTATGTGAAGTAGGTGATATATGTATGATTATCCCCATTTAACAGATGAGGAATTTAGAGCTCAGAGTGGGAAAGTTACTTTTCCATGGTTATGCTGCTACTCAACCTCAAACTCAGGATCCAAACCTAGGTCTCCCCCAACTCTAAGCTCAGTGTCTTTCCACTGTACTATGCTAATTACAATCCTTTCCTATGGGAAGGTATGGCCAACAGGGCCGTTTTTGGTATTTCAGTAACAATCACATCCTGATGCCAAGAGTTATCTGGATGAGCTTTCTTTTTTCTCCAGAGTGTGCTGCCTTACTTTCATAATCACAGGTTGTCTGAGAATCAGCAGAGATTGATTTTTTGAAGGTAGTACTTTAACCACTTCCTTGAAATACGTGTTCTAATGTGCTATTCCCTAGGCTTCTTCTGTCCAATGAATGCTAAATACAGATTATGTATGTTAGATAGCTTATATATCAAACCTAACAACAATAAAAACAAAAGGTATTCCCATATGCCCATTTTAATTATTCACTGAGACCTATTATGAGACCTCAAAAGCTGGTTCAGTCATGTTTTTTTCTTGGCCTGCAAGCCCTTTTTTAAAGGCATTGTAACACCTGTCTCCTCTAAAGGTTGAGTGAAAAAATATTTTTGAAAAAAAAAGTAATTTCATTGGGTAATTTTAACAATTCAAAAGAGAGAGGATTTTATTGTTCAGGTTGCCATTTGTTGAGTGGTTTCCTATTGTCTTTCTTTATAGCACATGGTTTCTTTATGTTTAGTGACAAGATCTTTTTCTTGAAGAGCTTCCATTTTCTCAATTTGTGGATATCAAAAGATAAAGTCAGAGACTGTCCCAGGTCAACTGTCTCAGATTGTCTTAGCTTTTTGGTAATGAAAATAGCTTTGTAGAGATACAAGATAAATTGGTGTATGAGGATGTCAGTTTAAAAATTCACCAGACTTGAGACATTTGCATTGTAGATTTTTGAAAACCAAAACAATACATCTGAAGCATTCTTTTTCTGACACTGCTTTTCATATGTGTTCCCCCAAAGTAATAATGCTTATAAGAATTCTTCAAATTTACCCCTAGAAGGGAATTTACAGAGCATTAATTCCAGACCCCTTATTTTACAAATATGGAAACTGAGACCAAGAAAAGGGAAGTGACCTGACACTAAGATCACAGATTTAGAGATGTAAGGTACCTTAGAGGTTATCAAGTTGAATTCCACCATTTTATAGTCCAGGAAAATTTGGACCTGATGAGAGTGAAAGCGAGAGTGAGAGAGACACAGAGAGACAGAGACAGACAGAGACAGAGAGAGAGACAGAGACAGACAGAGAGAGAGAGAAAAAGAAGGAAGGAAGGAAAGAAGAAAAAAAGGAAGGAAGGAAGGGAGAAAAGAAGGAAAGAAGGAAGGAAGAAGGAAGTTAGGATGGAAGGAAGGAAGAAAAAGCATTAAGTATTTAGTGTGTTCCAAATCCTGTGCCTTATAAGCCCTGGGTATACAAATACAAAAGCAAAGGCAGCACTTATCTTCTGGGAGCTTACATTCTAATCGGAGAAACAGCATACACAGGGAATGGTGGCCAGGAATGGATATTTTAGTTTAGAAAGAACTAAAAAGATGGTGAGTACCAGAGGTTACACAGAGATCAATTAGTAAAGTGAGAATTTTACTCAGATTTGTCCCATATTGAATGTTTTTTCCTTCCATTTTCCAATACTACCTACCTCTCTTCCTTAGTGATGAATGCTAAAATACCCTAGAACCCCATTATATTGATTTGCATCTGCTCCATATCAAATAATGACCCCCAGATGTAATTACGTATTTTAAAAAGTCCACTAGAGCATGCTTAGCTAGTAAGGGGGTTGCTAGGTTTAGTGTTCACATCAGCTTTATGAAGTGCTCTCCCATGTGAAAGCAAACTGTGTTGGAAGGTGTATAGTTGATGAATGATTGTGCATTTTTCCCCTTTAGACTTGTCTCTTTCAGCTTTCTATCAGCTTTCTAGACATTGTGCAAAAAATGAGAGGAACTATCACTTTGGAGTTTGTTCTAATTTATGATGAAAATTTTAAAATGTGTAATGTTTTGCATCAGAGTGCAAGTCTGAGTAAATTATGTTCTGTATCTGTCTAGTCAGTTAAAGAAACTAAGGCCTCATGCAAGAGAGGAATATTTTTGTTTGGATCTCACTAATCTGCCAACTTATGGTTACTTACATTTACTCCTGTTTGCCACAGGTGAGACGGGTGGAACATCAGACAGCTCATTAGAGAGACAAGCAGGCTGCATTCCCAAAGCCAGATGACAGAACCAGGCATGGCATGTATTGTAATTTCCAAGCTACAATACATCTTCAAGCTGTCTGCAGCAAAATGCTTACTAAGCATTGCATGGCGGCTGTCAGAATGCTTCCAAGGGTGATAATTAAATAGAGGCAGCTCAATGGTTCATTTTGTGGAACTAAGCCAAAATTATATGTGTTCTGGAAATGTGGCATCATGAACCTTACATTGTAGAATAGAGCACATTTTTCGGGTGCTAAAGGCTCTTTCATAGAAAGCACACTTCCTATGGCTGGCATTAAAAAAAAAACCCTTCTCTTTCTTGGTGACATGTTAATGCATAGTTCACTTGACGGAAAACCTAACTATCAGCTATGTTGCTATGCCTAAACCACCAGTGGTCATAATCGTAAATGGGTAGGTCAGGTATGATAAAAAAAAAAAAACAACAGCATGAAAAACCTTTCAGAATGTATACAGCAGAGTTATATTTATTTATCTACTGATACCTTCTTTTTCAGGTATTTTTGATGCTTTCTTTAATAATTTTATTCCTTCTAATTTAGAAACGAATTGTAGAGAGATATCAGCAAACTGCCAAGAGCGTGCACCCTCTTTGTGACTGAGGAGTTTTTCCAAATTTGTTAATTTAGGGATAGGGATCAGTCTTGTGATCATACTATTTAGAGTTTGCATGGACCTCAAATCTCTAATATTTCTGTAACTCTTTAAGTCTTGCAAAGCACTTCATAAATATTGTCAGATTTGATCTTCACAAAAATCCTGGGAGGTAGGTATTACTATTATTTCCATTTTAAAGATGAGGAAATGGAGGCAGATAGAGGTGAAGTGACTTGTGCCGGGGTCACAACTAGCAGGTATCTGAAGTTGGATTTGAACTAAATTATTCCTGACTCTGGGTTCAGTGTTTTATCCACTACACCTTCTAGCTGCCTCTTAGAAATTGTCTATTTTACAGACATGGAAATCACGGTCCAGAGAGATATAGTGTCTTGTCTAAAGTAAAACAAATTAAAAAGAAGCAGATATGAGATGTGAACCTGGATCATCTAACCCAAAATCTTGTTTCTTTTCAACCATGGAAATGGAAACCATGGGGGTGGGGCAAGAGAGAGGGATAAGGAGAAGGGGGGGGAGAAAAAGAGAGGGAGAAAGCTTTTTCTTTGGGTACTTATTGCTTAAGGTATTTATTCATTTCTAATGTCATCCTCCAATATTGTCATTTATCTTTGGTTTATACTTCCCAATGAGATCTATTCTTAATGAATCAGAGACTATTTATCAACATTTACCACCTTCCTCTACAATGTTCCAAACCTTTTCATGTCTACTCTCATCCTCAATCACAATTAAAGCCCTGAAATTATTGCTGTCTGTCTGCCATGAACATCTGTGTCCCCCACTTCCAGTCCTCAAAACTTCTTTGAAGAAGAGGTGTTCCTAGTGTTGTGCTTTAAACCCAGTCCTTCCAACTACTTAGTGACAAAGATTTTGAAAGGGAAAAGCAGTTCAGCAAAACCAGCCAAAACATTGACCTTGCCTGATATCATGTATAATAGTCTATATTCATTTCCCCACCTCTTAAAGGAAAGGAGTAAGGTATACTTTTTCATCCTTTTTCTAGGGCCAATATTTATCTTATAAATATATAGGTAATTTTTATTGTTCTTTTTTTTACATTGTTGCAGTCATTAGATATGTTTTCCTATTTATGCTTCCCTCACTCAGCTTTCATTCTTATGTTTTCCTATGTTTGACGAATTCTATGTATTTGCTATTTCACAACAAAATAATTTCTTATTGCATTCCACATTAGTCATACCCCATCTGACTTGATTTCTACTTCTTTGTTACCACAAAAAAGGAATGATATGGATTCTGCCCTTGTTGGTATATATGGAAACTTTCTATCTATGGTCTTTTTCATGTTTACACTAGACTATCTGCACCTAAAACTGGCCATTTATTAATTAGAGAATGCCTCTTAGTCTTACATAATTGTCTTAATTCCAAAAATATCTTGGATGTCAGATTTTATCAGAAATATTTGTTTCAAGTATTTCCCCATTCACCAATATTCCTTTTCATTCTAACACTGTTGATTTTGTTTGTACAAAAGGCTAGTTAATGTAATCAAAATTGTCTATTTTATCTTTTGTGATATCCTTTGTTTTTACATGATTAAAAATTCTTTCCATTCAGTAAAGGGCTATGGAAGCATAGGTTAAAAGTTAATTGGAAACTAAATAATCTAATACTAAAGAATGAATGGATCAAAGATGAAATCATAGAATTAATCAATAATTTCATTAAAAGTAATGACAACAATAAGACAACATACCAAAATCTGCGGGAACCAAAGCAGTACTTAAGGGAAAATTAAATCTCTAAATGCATAATCAATAAAAGAGAGAAAAAGGAGATCAATTAATTGGGCATGCAACTAAAAAAATAGAAAAAAAAAACAAATTAAAAAGCCCTAATTAAACACCAAAGTGGAAATCCTGAAAATGAAAGGAGATATTAATAAAATTGCAAGTAAAATAAAAACTGTTGAACTGGTAAATAAAAGTTGGAACTGGTTTTGTAAAAAAAAAAAAAGTAAACCATTGGTTGATTTGATTAAAATAAAGAATAAAACTAAATTACCTATATAAAAAATGAAAAAGGTGAATGTACCACCAATGAAGAGGAAATTAAAGCAATTATTAGGAGTTATTTTACCTAATTATATGCCAGTAAAAGTATAGTTTAAGTGAAATGGATGAATATTTACAAAAAATATATAAATTGTCCCAATTAACAGAGGAGAAAATAGAATACCCAAGTAACTTATCAGAAAAAGAATTTGAACGTGCTATACAAAGCTCCCAAAAGAAAAAGTACCCAGGGCATGATGAATTTAGAAGTGAATTCTACCAAAAATGTAAGAAACAATTAATCAAAACAATATATAAAATATTTTTAAAAAAAAGATTAAAAAGAATCTTATTAAATTCCTTTTATGACACAAATATGATTTTGATACTTAAACCAAGGAAAGAAAAATATATATAAATAAAATTATAGACCGATTTTCCTAATGAATATTGATATAAAAATTTTAAATGAAATGCTTGTAAGGAGATAACAGGAATATATCAAAAGATCATACACTGTGATCAGGTAGGATTTATATCATGAATGCAAGACTGGTTCAGTATTAGGAAAACTATAATCATAATTGAACTTATCAATAGCAAAAACAACAAAAGTCATGTGATTGTATCAATAGATGCAGCAAAAGCTTTTGACATAACATAAAACCCATTCCTACTGAATACACTAGGAAGCACAAGAATATATGGGGCCCTTTTTAATATTGATAAGAAGTGTTTATCTAAAACCAAGAGCAAGCATTATCTGTAACGGGGATAAGTTAGGAGCTTTCCCAGTAAGATCAGGATGAAGGAAGGATGTCCGTTATCGTGGCTATTTTTCAATAAATAGCAATAAGACAAGAAAAAGGAATTGGAGGAATAAACATAGGCAATGAGGAAACAAAACTGTCACTCTTTGCAGATGTTTTGGTATACTTAGAGAACCCTAGAAAATCAATAAAAATCTAGGTATAACAATTAACTTTAGCAAAGTTGTGGGATATAAAACAAATGCATATAAATCATTAGCATTTTTATATATTCCCTGCAAAACACACCAGGAAGAGATAGAGAAATTCCATTTAAATAACTGCAGACATTATAAAATATTTGGGAGTTTACTTACCAAGACAAACCCAGGGACTAGATGAATACAATTACAAAACATTTTTCACAGAAAAAAGAGAGCTAAACAACTGGAGAAATATTAATTGCTCATGGTGAGACCAAAATAGAGTGGTGGATCAGTGAAATATAGGTATACAATACACAATAGCAAATGACTATGGTAATTTAGTGTTTGATAAACCTAAATATATAAGCTTTGGGGGCAAGAACTCACCATTTGACAAAAATTTCTGGCAAAACTGGAAAGCAGTTTGGAAGAAACTAGACATAGACCAACATCTCAATCTATATTCCAAAATAAAGTCAAAATAGATAAATGTTTAGACATAAAGGATGATATAAATAAATTAGGGGAGCATGGAAAAAAGGTACTGGTCAGATACATGAATAAGGGAAGAGCTTATGACCAATCAAGAGATAGAGAAGATCATTGTAGATAAAATGGATAATTTTGATTACATGATATTTAAAAAGGTTTTGCACAAACAAAACTAATGCCAAAATTAAAAAAGAAAGCAGGAAACTGGGGAATTGAAAAAAAATAACCTTCTCTGATAATAACATCACTTTTCAAATATATAGAGGACTGAGAGAAATTTATAAAAATAAGAGCTATTCTCCAATTTGATAAATGGCCAAAAGGATATGAACCAGCAGTTTTCAGGAGAAGAAATCAAGTCACATAAAAAAACTGCTTTATATCACTATTGATTAGAGAAATTCAAATTAAAATAACTCTGAGGTACCATCTCACACTTGAAAGATTGGCTAACATGACAGAAAAGGAAAATAACATAGGCAGATCTATATGTACAAAAATATTTGTAATAGTTCTTTTTGTGGTAGAAAAGATTTGGAAATTGAGGATATGTATATCAATTGGGGAATGGCTGAACAAGTCATGGTATATGATTTTGATGGAATATTATTGTTCTATAACAGGCCTGCTAAAGAATTTCTTCTACATGCAAAGGATGTTTTCCTCTACATTTTTCTCAGGCTTCCTGAAATCTCTTGACATGCTACAAGCAGCCCAAAGGCCATAAGCATCCTGGTCCACAAGTTGTACGGGTTTGTTCTATAAAAAATGATGAGCAGGATGATTTCAGAAAATCCTGGGAAGACTTATATGAACTGATACAAAGTGAGTAGAACCAGGAAAACATTGTACACAGTAAAAGCAGTGTTGATCAATTGTGAAATATTTAGCTTTTCTGAATATGACAATGATTCAAGACAATTCCAAAGGAAACATGATGAAAAATGCTGTACACCTCTAGAGAGAGAGTGAGAGCAAGTGTGAGGTAGAGTAAGGGAGAGAACTGATGAACTCTGAGTACAGTTTGAAGCTTACTTTTTTTCACTTTATGTTTTTTACTTTTTTTTACTTCATGACTCATTTGTAAATATGTTTTGCGTGATTTCATGTGTGTTTTTTTTGTTCAGTTGTTCAGTCATGTCTGGCTCTTCATGACCCTTTTTGGAGTTTTCTTGGCAAAGATACTGGAGTGGTTTGCCATTTCCTTCTCCAGCTCATTTTACAATTAAGGAAACTGAGGTAAATGGGATTAAGTGACTTGCCCAGGTAAGTGTCAGAGGCCATATTTGAGGATGAGTCTTTCTGACTTCAGGCCCAGCACTCTATCCACTGTGCTACCTGGCTGCCTTTCACATGTATAAGCAACTTGCCCAGGGACACCCATTTAGTAAGTTTCTGAGCCTTAGAGAAATGCAAATTAAAATAACTCTGAGGTACCATCTCACACCTGAAAGACTGATTAACGTGACAGAAAAGGAAAATAATGTAGGATTTGAACTTAGGAAGAGGCACCTTCTTGACTCTAGGCCTGGCACTCTATTCACTATGTCACCTAGCAGCCCTCACATGTATAATTGATATCATATTGCTTGTCTTCTAAGTAAATAGGTGAGGGTAGGGAGGGAGGGAGGGAGGGAGGGAGAGAATTTAGAATTCAAAAAGAGAAAAAAAGAATGTTAAAAATAAATAAACTAGAGATTTAAAAAAAATTCATTTGCAGCCATCATTGTGAAAGTACTTGTTTATTTTCCATTTTTCACAGTTTGAGAAATATGTTTACCTTTTATATCTAAATCCTTTACCCATTTTAAATTTACTTTTATACACATGTAAAATGCTGGTCTAAAGCTCTTATTCTTGTTGGTAGTAGTTTGTCGTTATTGTCTTTTGTTTTTTTGTTAAATGGATTTCCAGTTTTCCCAGAAAGCCTTTTCTTGGAGAATTTATATTCTTGCATTTGTCAAACAATGTGTTACTAAGTTTGATTGTTTATGAATTTTATTTATCTAGTCTGTTCCACTGATTTACTTTATAATTTTTAACCAGTAGCAAACAGTTTTAGTATCAGTTATTGAGAAGTAGTCAAGAGGGAACTTGGCTCTACACTGGTACAGATGATTCAGTAACAGGCCAAATATAGTTTTCTACAGTAACTCTAAAGATTCAAAGATAGCAGCAGACTGTCCAGAGAATGCACCCTCTCAATTTGTGAAATATCCCTATAAATAAGACAGAATTAGACTACTTCTCCTGAGTCCATTTAGGTCTATTTTAAGTGAAGATCATACAGTTCTCCTAGCTTCAAACCAAGCATTTAAGAGAAAGAGTAGTAAAGAGAGAGAGAGAGACAGAGAGACAGAGACAGAGACAGAGACAAAGAGACAGATTCAGAGACAGAGAGACAAAGAGAGACAGAGACAGAGACAGAGACAGAAAGAGTAGAAAGAAGAAAGGAAAAGAAAGAGGAGAGAGAGAACCCAGTTGAATCTGGGTTCTTTTTTCCCCTGACAGAACTGCTATTCATGTGAGAAAGAGATTCCTGAAAGTAGAAGAGGTAGACAAAGAAAGATTCTGAAGTCTTTCCCACCTTTTCTGGTTTAGTCAGGTCTCATATAAATACTTTCCTTCTTGATAGTCTTTGTGACCTGCTCCTTAGCTTACACTGAGTGTTGGAAACAAAATTCAACCTTTATTCTAAGTTTTATAATAGATAAAAGAGTCATTGGGGTTGGGGTTTCTGCCTTATCATACTAATCTCACATGAATAGCATTTTCAGTATTTGAGTGAGATTTTTCTACTTTTTTGTTTTAAACTATTTATTCTACTTCCAATTCTTCCCTCAAGAGCTATAATTTCATTTCTAAATAAATTGTTTCTTATCTTTCGGAAAAAGGCAAAGAGAAAAAGACAAAAAAGAAAAAGAGGCAAAAGGCAAAAAGAGGCAAAAACCCTCAATCTAATGGGGGAGATAACTTGTAAACCTATATATGCAAAGCAAGCATATATACAGAAGAAATAAGAAATCAGTAAAAGAGAGAAAACATTGGAATTAAGGGAAGTTGAAGAAGGCTTCCTATAGAAGATGGGATTTTAGTCGAGACATAAAGGAAGCCAAGGAAGTCAGCTGTCAGAGCTGAGGAAGGAGATTATTCCAGATATTGAGGACAATAAGAGAAAATGTCTAGAGCCAAAAGATGGGGTGCCTTGTTCATAGAAGAACCGTGTAACCAGTGCCATTGGATCAAAAAGTACATGTTGGGGAAGAAAGTGTAAAAAGCCTGAGGTAGGGGAGGGGCTAGGTTATGAAGGGCTTTGAATGCCAGAGCATTTTGTCATTGCTCCTGGAGGCAATAGGAAGCCACTGAAGTCAAGTGATGTGTGTGTGTGTGTGTGTGTGTGTGTGTGTGTGTATGTGATGATCAGACCTACATTTTAGGAAAAATCACTCTAGTGGCTGAATGGAGAATGGTTTGGAGTGGGGAGAGACTAGAGGCAGGCAAATTCACCAGCAGGCTAGTGCAATAATGAAGGGATGAGGTGATGAGGGCCTCCACTAGAGTGGTGGCAGTGTCAGAGGAGAAAGGGGGACACATTGGAGAGATGTAGCAAAGGTGAAATTGGCAGCCCTTTGCAATAGCTTGAATATGATAGATGAGAGATAGCAAGGAATCCAAGATGACTCCTGGGTTGAGAACATAAACCCACATAAAATATGTGGGTTCTTCTGGATTCAGCTATAGAGAAGGGGAGATATTGAAGTATAATGAGCATGTCACCTATAAGAAATATCATTGAGTCAGCCATATGTTGAGCCATGTCTCTTTCAAAGATTAAAACCGACATGAAGATCACTAGACTGGTCTATCAAAACAAAGGCTTCCACTGTGGGTCTTGGGTCCACAACCATACATTTCTGATTTATTCCACAAGAGAAAGAGTCCTACTGGAACCAGTAGGTTTGGCCTAGAATGAGTTTTTTAAAACCTTGGATTATGTCACAAATATTCAAAGTCTATTGTCAGAAAGTGATTGATAGTTAGGGTGGTCCCAATAGACAGCTTGGTTAGTCAGGAGAATTAGGAAAACTACTTTGGTGTGTTCAAAATGTAATTACTATGTCTGAAACAAACTATACTTAATTGTTATCTGGCCCAGATCCTTCAGTGCTTGAGGCTTATGATTCTTATAGCCTTGTCGGTTCCTCCTCAGGTCATATAAATCTTTCACCTTTTACTAAAAATTTCTGTAGAGTGGAACAGTTATGAATATATAACTATTTTTTGAGGACACAGAGAGGCAGCAGAGTTTAGTAGATAGAGTATTGGACTTGAAGTCAGAAAGAACTGGATGTAAAAGGCACTTCAGCCATTAGCTGTGAGACCCTGGGCAAATCATTTAATCTCTGTGGGACCCATTTCTTTATCTATAAAATAAGGAGAGTTGGACTACAGTATGTTTCATGTCCCTTCTAGTTCTACATCTACGATCCTGTGATGCTATAGATATGCCTATCCCAGATGCCAGTTTCCTGATATCTGGAGATGAGAAATTTTACAACCTTGTTTCCACAAAGGGTTCTGTGTCAATGTGTGAAGCATTTCCAGTTTAAAGAACCTGGTGGTTTTGAGACAATAGATTGTTTCTAGGATGTTCCACTCTAGGTAAGAAGCTAAAATGTCATAAGAAAAAATCTACAGTAAACAACCTAATATATAGCTTATGGTCTGAGCGTTAGTGTTGGCAAGTGGTATCTGGAGCAGAAGTAGGATGAAATCCAGGAATCATTTAGTCCAACAGGGCTATTGAGAGTCTACTTATTTCATTTAGTGCTGAGGTAAGCAACAAGGTGTCCTGTTACACACAATCCCTTGGTGCCCTAACTCTTCTTTGTACAAGCACTGGACATATTTATGCCATTTTCTGATGATTGTACCCTTGAGATTTCACTCTTATCTATTCAGATGGAGAGCTCCCAAAGTCTCAGCCTTGGTTTCATCTAGCAAATCAAACTATAAGCACCAAGAGATAATTATTATGACTCCCTCTCACTTAGCCTCTTACTATGCTAGGCCACTATGAGTTGCAGAGATAGTGACATTATACTTTGTTAGAGGATATTTCATCAAGCAGGTCTTGATAAAAATGAAATGACAAAGTCAGTCCTCACCCAAATCCATACCCACCATTACCTCTACTCCCTCCCCCTTCTTCACATCTTTGCCTTAGACCAGACCAAGCAATGACCTTCCACTTCTTTAGTAATCTGGCTTTATGAAAGTTCCCTTTGTAAAGATACAGATGCAGACAAATTCTGAATCAATACTCATTTCAAAGTATTTGTTCAAGGGATTGATCCAGCAGAGTGACCAAAACTGGTATCACGTGGTGAGCTAAAATAGGAGAAAGGGTAGACAGAACAAATGCTATAAGAAAGAGATGCTGATTTAGGACTTTGAGTAATGTTGCATAGTCATGGAATACTGGGAAGCAGCATCCAAAAGCCAACTAAGCTATTGTGCCATATACAGAAATGTGTGGCTCATTGTGATGGAAAGAGCTAGGCAATCCTTTGAGAGCAGAGGAAAAGCCACAAAGCCGAGAATAATTTTGCATCAGCAGCTATGGCTATAAACAATAGGTCAAATTTCTTTGATGGCATACTTTGCCCTCTAGACACTTTCAAGGTCCTTTAAGAGTTTACCAGATTCCTCCCTTCAGGGAATGTGGCAAAAAGAGGGAAACAGTTCATAAAAATAAGCTACCGTGAGGTCAATACTGAGAGGAATGGGAAGCAGGGCATGAAACTGGAAATCAGAACCAGGGTGTGGGCAAAGGTCTGGCATAATGTAACATGAACAAATATCTAGTGGCCTTGGGTTATCTATTTGTACATAGTTTATAGAGGAATTTTCTATTTCTTGTGGATGACAGGGCATGAAACCATTATGGACTGGATAAGGATACACTGATGAACCAGGAGACAGGGTCCATCAAAAGTATTAAAAATATGCCCACCTAATTGCCAAGACTTCAAAAATTCTTTAACCCAGAGATCATCTCACCACTGACAGAGGTGACAGTTTGGAATTTTGAAAATAATGTATTTCCCATTTGTATAGGACTTTAAATATGTCGCCTTGAGAGGCAGCTTGTTGTAATACTGTACTTGGAGCCTAGAAGAAGGTAATATATAGAAATGCTGATCATTTATGGGCATTTATTTTATATCCTGCAACATTGTTATAGTTGCTAATTGTTTCAACTAGTTTTTCATTGATTCTCTAAGGGTCTCTAAGTATACCATTATATCATTGTAAAGAATGATAGTTTTGTTTCCTCATTGTCTTTTTTCCTCTCCAATTCCTTTTTCTTGTCTTATTGCTATTTATAATAGCAATACTATATTGAAAAATAGTAGTGATAATGGACATCCTTATTTCATCTCTGATCTTAACTTATCCCCATTACAGATAATGCTTGCTCTTGGTTTTAGATAGATTGTAGATATTTGTAATTATCATTTTGGGCAGTTAGGTGGTGCAGTATATAGAATGCCAGGACTGGAGTCAGGAAGACTCATCTTCCTGAGTTCAAATTTGGCCTCAGACACTTACTAACTGTGTGACTCTGGGCAAATTACTTAATCCTGTTTACCTCAGTTTCCTTATAAAATAATGAGCCGGAGAAGGAAATGGCAAACCATTCCAGTATCTTTGCCAAGAGAACCCCAAATAGGGTCACTAAGAGTCAGACACAACTGAAAAATGACTCAAGAACAACTCATCATCTTAAGAAAGGCTTTATTGATTCTTATGCTTTCTAGTGTTTTTACTAGAAATGGGCATTGT
Organism: Vombatus ursinus; assembly: GCF_900497805.2. Classification (NCBI taxonomy): domain Eukaryota; kingdom Metazoa; phylum Chordata; class Mammalia; order Diprotodontia; family Vombatidae; genus Vombatus; species Vombatus ursinus. The sequence goes on from NW_020940360.1 coordinate 22,932,235, forward strand.
ATTTTGTCAAAGCTTTTTTTGTATCTTTTGATATAATCATATAAATTTGTTGTTGTTATTGATATGGTCAATTATGCTTATTGTTTTCCTAATATTGAACCAGCCTTGCATTCCTGGTATAAATCCAATCTGGTCATAGTGTATGATCTTTGTGATATATTGTTGAAATCTCCATGCTAGTATTTTATTTATTTTTTGCATCAATATTTTCATTAAGGAAATTGGACTATTGTTTTCTTTCTCTGTTTTTTGCTCTCCCTGGTTTAAGTATCAAAAGTATATTTGTGTCATCAAAGGAATTTGGTAGGAGTCCTTCTTTAACTATTTTTTCTCCAAATTGCTTTGTTAGTATTGGTGTTGATTGTCTCTTAAATATTTATTAGAATTCATTTGTAAATTCATATAGTCCTGCAGATTTTTTCTGAAGAAACTCATTGATGAGTTGTTCAATTTTTTTTCTAAAATAGGCTTATTTAAGCATTCTATTTCATCTTCTGTTAATATGGAGATTTTATGTTTTGTGAGAATTCATCCATTTCACTTAGATTGACAATTTTACTGTCATAAAATTGAGCAAAATAATTCCCAATAATTGCTTTAATTTCATCTTCATTGGTGGTGTATTCACCCATTTAATTTTTAATATTAATAATTTGATTTTCTTCTTTCTTTTTTAAAAATTAACCAGTGATTTGTCTATTTTATTTGTTTATTTTTATAAAATAGTCTTCTAGTTTTGTTTATTAGTGCAATGTTTTTTTACATTTAATTTTATTAATCTCTCCTTTGATTTTCAATATTTCAATTTTATTAGTTTTTAATTTTATTTTTAATTTAATTTAATTTATTTTTATTTTATTTTTATTTAATTTTATTAATCTCTCCTTTGATTTTCAATATTTCTATTTTGGTATTTAATTGGGGATTGTTAATTTGTTATTTTTCTTTTATTTTTAGTTGCATATCCAATTCATTGATCTGCTCTTTCTTTTATTGATGCATGCATTTAGAGAAATAAATTTTCCCTTAAGTACTGCTTTGGCTGCATCCCACAAATTTTGGAATGTTGTCTCATTGTTATTCACTTGAATGAAATTATTGATTGTTTCTATGATTTGTTCTTTGACCTACTCATTATTTAGGATTAGCTTATTTAGTTTTAAAGTAGCTTTTAATCTATGCATCTATGGCCCTTTATTGATTGTAATTTTTATTGCATTATGGTCTGAAACAGGCACATTTAATATTTCTGCTTCTCTGCATTTGGTTATGAGGTTTTTAATGCCCTAATACTTGGTTAGTTTTTGTGGATATGCCATGTACCATTGAGAAAAAAGGGGTATATATATATATATATCTGTGTGTGTGTATGTATCTATCTATATCTATCTATCTATACTGTAAAATATTTTGTATTCCCATTTAGTTTTCTCCAGAGGCCTAATAGATCTAACTTTTAAGATTCTATTCATCACCTTCACTTCTTTCTTATTCATTTTTAGGTTTATCTAGCTCCAATAGGGGAAGATAGAGGTCCCCCATTAATATAGTTTGACTATTTCCTCTTGCAATTCATTTAATTTTTTCTTTAAGAATTTGGATGTTATGCCATTTGATACAATATGTTTAGTATTGGTATTTTACTCCATTGTCTATATTTCCTTTTAGGAAGATGTAGTTTCTATGCTTATTCCTTTTAATTAGTTCTATTTTTGCTTTTTTCTTTGTCTGAGATCATGATTCCTAGCCCTGCCCTTTTTACTTTAGCTGAAACATAATAGATCCTGCTCTAGTCCCTTCTTTTAACCCTGTGTCTGTCTCTCTGTTTCCAGTGTCTTTCTGTAAACAACATATTATTGGAGTCTAGTTTCTAATACATTTCTGCTTCCATTTTATGGGTGAGTTCAACCTATTCACATTCACAGTTACAATTACTAACTGTACACTTTCCTCCATCCTATTCTCTTCTGTTCGTCCTTCTCTTTCTCTTTTTATCTTGTTCTTTCTGTCAAGTCTGTTTTGCTTCTGACCTCTGCCTCCTTTTATCTACCCTCCTTTTTATCACTCCTCCTTTATCTTATCCCCATTCTCCTTCCACTTCCCTGTTGAGTGGGGTAGATTTCTATTACCAATTGAGTATGTGTGTATATATATACTGTACATATACATATAAACATAAATATACACACATATATATATATATTCATATACATATACACATATTTACCAAACATTTAACCCTCAGGGTTCTCACTCTCTCTTGACCAAAAGTAATCTTGAGCACCGGCCCTGAAGTCAGGAGGACCTGAGTTCAAATCTGGCCTCAGACCAAACACTTGATACTTACTAGCTGTGTTACCCTGGGCAAGTCACTTAACCCCAATTACCTAAAACAAACAAATGAACAAACAAAACGAAAACAAAAGTACTCTTCTCTGTCCTTGAACTTTGACCCCAAAGTGGGTATAGGCAGTGGAGTTACCCAGCAGTGTCTGGTCTTGCGTGCATTGCTAGCACAGGGCTACCCTATAATCTTTCTGACCACTTGTCAGGTTCCCTTACTTTTCATTTGAGAGCTCTCAAAGTTACTGCTGTTTCCATCACTACCACCTAGTCCTACCACTGGTGTTTTATCCACATAGTCTCTGAGCTAGCCTCTACCCCTGTGTCAAGGATCTTTCTTTCTGATCCCTTGACTAGTGTTGGGCTAGAAGAATGTCTCACTCTTCCCTTTTGTTGGCTCTGCCACTCCAGAATTAGATTTGAGGTGTTATTTTAAATTTGTTTGGAGGGGAATGTTGGGAGAGCTTGGCTGAATGCTTCTCTACTCTACCATCTTGATTCTGCCCCTGCAAGTTTCTAGATAGTCTTTTAAGCTTTCCTTTGGCCTAATAATACAGAATTCTTCTGGCAGTCTAGTGCTGATCCTCTCCAAAACTTACCTAAACTTGTCCCTGAGTAATAGATAGTCTATTATTGGCCCTATCTCAAAGAAAACCTGAGGCTTTTGGTTACAAAAATATAATGTTTGTGTCAATCAAACACTAATCAATCAGTTAAGCATTATTTAAGTGCTTATTATGTGCCAGGCATTGTGGTAAGTGCTGAAGAGACAAGTACAAAAAATAGCCAGGTGTTGTGGTACACAGCTGTAATCTTTGCTACTAGGGGATTCTGAGGCTGTTGGATCACTTGAGTTCAGGAGTTTTGAGCTGCAGTGGGGTTATGGCTAATCATTCTGTCCACTGTATGTCTGTCACCAATATAGTGAGCCCTTGGGACCTAAGAGGTCACCAGGATACTCAAGCAGGTGGTGAATTAGCCCACATTGAAAACAGAATGGGTCAAAGCTTCTAGAAAATTTGCAGTGGGATTGGGCCCATGAGTGCCCACTGCACTTCTAGCCTGAGTGAGACACACACACACACACACACACACACACACACACACACACATGCAAACACACATACATATGTATGTATGTATGTATAATAAAAGGAGACATTTGCAAGGAGCTCAATTGGTAATAGAAATCTACCCCACCCAACATGGAAGTAGAAGGAGAATGGGGATAAGATAAAGGAGGAGTGACAAAAAAGAGGGTAGATAAAAGGAGGCAGAGGTCAGAAGCAAAACAGACTTGACAGGAAGAACAGGATAAAATTTCCAGAATTTTCCCAGAATTATTTTGGCAGCAGTGTGTAGGATGGACTCAAGTAAAGAGATATTTAAAGCAGACTGATTAGGAGACTTTTGGAAAAAACCTAGGTGAGATATAATGTGGTAGCTCTGTGAGTAGAGAGAATACATTGGATATGAGAGCTGTGATGATAGAGACAATGAGATTGGCAACTGATTAGATATCTGGGGTGAGGGAGAGTGAGAGTCCAAGATAATGCCAATCTTATATACCCAGGGAGGCTAAAAGGATAGTAGGGCCTTTTGCAGAAATAGGGAAATTATGAAGGGGGAATAGTCTAGGGAAAAGCTATTGAGTTCAGTTTTGGATATGTTGAGTTTAAGATGTCTCTGGAACATGCAATTTGAAATGGTCAATAGAAATTGGTCATATGGGAATGAAGATCAGGAAAGACACTAGTCCTAGATATATAGATATAGGAGTCACATACATAGAGATGATAGACCTATTGGAGCTGACATTGTCACTAAAAGAGTATAGAGGGAGGAAAAAGAGTCTTCCAGGTCAAATCCTTGGATAACACCCAGAGGTATGGGATGTAATATGGATGATGAGTCAGCAAAGAAGACTGTGAAGACATGGCCAGCTAGGTAATAGGAGAACTAGAAGAAAAACAAAAGACAAAAGCCATAGAGGAGAAAGTACATAGGAGGAGAGGATGACCAATAGTGTCAAATGCTTGTAGATTAATTAAGAAGTATTAGAACTGAGAACAAACCATAAGATTTGGCAACTATGAAATCATTGGTAACTTTGGAAAGAACAGTTTCATTTGAGTGTCAAAGTCACCAGCAAGATTTCAAAGAATTTAGGAGTGAGAGAATGGAAAAGATTGGAGAGAGTGAATATAGATAGCTTTTCTAAGAAGTTTGGCTGAATATAGAAGGAAAGATATACAATACCAGTTTGAAAGATCCTCAAATGAAAAGATCTAGGGAAGTTTATTTTTTAAGGATAGAAGAGACTTGGGCATACCTGAAGACAAAGTTGAATGTCAAAGACACTTGGGCAAGCTGGGGTGGGGGTGATTCAGATTGTAATTTACTGGAAAAAACTTAGAAGGGAATTGTATCAAGTCCTCTGCTGAGAAAAAATGAGAAGGGGGAGATGTGGGAGGATTGAAGAGGAAAACTAATGTGTAGAACTGCTTCTGTGTAAATAAGACAGGGAATCAAGAGGAATAAGAGGACTGCCTTGCTGGAGTGAGAGCTCAACTGAGATTGGATAAGATGAATTTGTAATATAAAGATGTGACATTTCCTCCTTGCCATATTCAACGAAAGAAAAGAGGAGGAGGATTGTAGGAGTAATCAAAGGCTGAGGTTTGACAAGTTAAGAGTGATGATAGGACAAAGAGACTAAGCAGTGCCTGAAACAAAGATTGATAATGTGTGTAACCTGACCACTGAACAAATTGCCTCACTCAGGTGGACCAGAGGAGGACACTATAGTCATGTGATCAATTTTCCATTTTCTGCCTGAAAATTATTTAAGTTGATTCTAGTGTTTGCTTGCATCTAGGAGCTTTTTTCCTCCTTTCTTTTCCTTTTTTTCTCCTTCCCCTTGTTTATTGTATTTTTATCTAACTTTCCAACCTCCTTACTGGATCATAACCTTCGGGTTCTCTTGACCACCCCTCTGCCTTTAAGAACATTTCCTGTGCTATGTCCATTTGAAGCTCTGTCTTATTTGATTAAAAAAAATAAAGGTGTCCTACACACAATTAAGGGAGATCTATACTCTCAACATCTTATTTTTACTGGTTTAATGTAGGTTTGAATTAATCTTTTATTTTTTGCTAGTTCTAAAAGAGCTTAAAGGATAATGAGCCCCTCTCCTATTCAACAATACCCTTTTAATTTTTTTTTTAAGTTTTACTGGTATGTTTTGCTTTTACATTACAAGTGGATGACTCCCATTTTGTGAGGAGTCTCCTGCAACAAAGTAACACAATTAAGTCAAATTAATAATATGATAATCTCAACTACAAATGCACCCAATATTCCACAGAAATAGCCCCTCTACAAAATATCCAGCAGAAGGAAAATTGTAACAATGCAAATGTTAACATTACTGTTCTCCAAAATGGAAAAGAAATAATCACTTGGGGTTTATTTGGCATTTTCCTATAAAGTATACCGTTTAATGTTCAGAATCTCAGCTCAGTAGTTCTATGAATTTGAATCCAAGCAGGGAAGATGGCTTTCACATAATTTTCTTCAGTCGCAAGTACCATAATTGTTGTAATGGGATGTCTTCATCCTAGGTCACTTAAATCATTTTTTAAGATAGCAGGTTTTCTTTGGGAACCTATAGTAAACAGAAATGATTGAGAAACAACCTGTTGTTCATGTGCTCAGCCATGACCTGATAAGCCTTAGTATAGGTCAACATGTTCAGAAATTGGTGGGAGGAAAATTATCAAAAACAACTTAGCAGGTGACCTAACATTTAAATACACAGAAAAGTGAACTCTTTATTCAGATGGCTGAGTCATTGAGTTCTGTACCAGTATGGAGGAGACCATGATATGAATCATATAGGTAATAAAATTAAATGAAATGTACAACATGGGCAAATATATACATTTACATATATACACATACACATGATTTTCTGAAAAAATATTTTTATGGTAAGTATAAAATTGAAAATGTAATGTGTTACATTATCAACTTGTAGCACATCAGTTTTGATAAGGGATAAATATAATGATTCATTGTCATGTATGAAGCTCATCATTATCTTCAAGAATTAGGCAAAGAGGACTTTGGGTATTTTTGATTTGCAAATTTCATTGGACATAGAAGATAAATATTAATATTGGAATAAACCCCAGTTTCATCAGAATAATTGTCTTAAAAGAAGCAAAATATGTTCAGTTTTTAATATAGTGGGTCACCCAGCTACATATTCTTTCTTTTTTTTTTTGCAATATGTATTTGGTAAATTCCCTGATGTACTATTGTTATGTCTGATACTATAGTTTGAATGCACATGGAAGAGAGGATGTTCTATCTGAATACTGACTCTGTCCTAACCTTTCCTTATGTATAAATCTCCTTCTGACTACTGTTTCCCTCTAAAAATGATGAGCTATTAGATATTTAGACAAACCTCAAGATAACCAGCATAGAATGCAGATGATTATGGAATCCTCTTATCTGTTTTGGGATCCTTTTCATGCGCAAAGCATTAGACAGCAAGGAAGGAAAAACTAGGATCTAGGTGACCTAGGATAGGTAAAGAGATGCAGTTTCTTCACTTTTAAAATGAGGGAATTGAATTAGATTACATCTGAGATCTTATGAAATTCATAAAGCACTTAGCACAACGTCTGGCACAAAATAAGTGTTTATTAAATGCTTGTCCCTTCCTTTCTGTCTTCTAGCTTTTAAATGATGTCTCTAACTATTTTGGTTGTTATGCCTTTGGTACCACTGCTTTTAACCCTAACTATCCTAATTCTCCTAACATAGATTATTGCCCCACATATATGACTACTATTTGTTTATTGTACTATATGTGGCTACTCTTTGCTTATTGGATATACATTAGTTTCCATATTCAAGTGAATAGCCTATCGGCATGTATCTCTATTATAAACTACCATCACTAGATATGTTTAATTGTTTATGTCTTTAGAAAAATTGAAAGTGCCCATTTAACATCTAATACTGTTGTTTATCTAGCCTGCATTTCTCTACCTTGCCTGAGACTTTGAATGCTTCCCTAAAACCTACAGATATTTTATCCTTGGCATTCTTGGCCTATATGTGAGATTGAACTGGCATGACTTGTTCTTGATGTTTAAGTACTCATTCATAGTAATTACTATTTTCTTTTCTAAATGCTCACAAACCATTCGTTTAATCATATGTTGTAGCATCTTACTAGGATTTGAAATCAAACTTAATAATATATAATGTGAAGAATCTTGTTTCTCATGATTTTTCAAAGATCACAGATGGGTTCAGTATTAACATCAAACAGTTCTTTGAGTACTCTGAGATACAGTTTATTCAGATGTTATTTATTTGAACTCATTACAAATAACTTGAATTGTTTACAAATTCACAATTTATCATGTCATTCCAAAAGTCAGTTTGGGCACAATACTACCTTGGGGAAAGGGCAGAAATCATTCGTCAAGTTGTATATTTTTAGTACAATTTTCCTATAAATACATCTACTTTTTTCAATAAAACCAAAGTTCAAGTCACTGTCAACAAAAATGAAACTCACATAGCATATTCACTAGTTGACAGTAAATGCAGCACAATGATTATTTACTATAGTATATACAAATGAGGTCACATTTGAGTAGACACCTGTTGAGTTTCATCATAGGTGGGATCTGCTACAATCACAGATTGTAAATGTTGGGTTCATGATGTGTGAGTCACATTGCTTGCTTCCCTTGAATATTTGGCATGTGTAAACTTGTGAACAATTTTATACATAAGCTGAGAGTATAGCATCTGTTATTCCTCAGGATTATTCCCTCTAATAAATGTAATATGCCTAGAACTTTTAATAACTGAAATAACTTAAGAATGACTATTGATAATTATTTGACATTTTCAACAATTAAATTTAGCTGTCATTTTTATTGTCCCTAGTTTTAATAAGTGAAATGAAATCACTGATTTATTGTTAGACAAGTAACACAATCAATTTGAAAAGAAAATCCACTACAGAAGCTGAAACTAGTTCAAGGAAAGACAATAAAGTTAATTTAAATAGTGGTGAAATAGAAAAACAAAATAAAAGAAAATCCAGACAATCCAATCTGCTACATTTATCATAGAAACTGACAAGTATCATTATTGGTAGAAAGAACAGACCATTGAGTTTGCTTTCTACAAATGGTTTAGGGACGATAGCAAACAATTAAACGGAATATCATGAAAATATACAAACAGAATACATTAAGAAGACATGAGAATTCTTCCAGAATAAATTAAATACTTTTAACAAGCAAACACAAACTTGAGGGGAAAAAATGTTGGTGACACCTAAGTGTATCGTTTGTGTCAGATAACATGACTTACACAATTTTGAAGTGAAAAAACTTGCTTGCCAAGAGTAACAGTGAGATTAACTGCAGGTATTTATGTAGTTTAATTAATGATTGGTGAATCATATTCTAAGCAGATTGGAATGGTCCCAATTTCAGATAGTATGATGGAAAAAAAGGATTATTTGCCTAAAGAATTTTATGATCAATTGAGAAATAAAAATCTTCCTCTTTTATGTTGCACATGGGAAGGAAAAGAATGAAGGAAAGAAGATTGAAAGAAAGGAATGAAGGAAGAGAAACATGTCATTGAGTACTTACTATATGGCATACACTATGTTAAGCACTTTATAAATATTATCTCATTTGATACAACAACCCTGGGAGCTAAATGCTATTATTATTTCCAGTTTCATAGTTGAGGAAACAGTCAAATAAAGGAAGTGATTAGCTTATGGTCACATAGTTCCTAAGTATCTGAGACTGGATTTGAACTTGTCTTCCAGATTTGGGCAACTAAGTGGCAGGGTAAATAGAGTATTGGACCTGGAGCCAGGAAGTCCTGAGTTTAAATTTGGCCTTGCTTACTGGTTGTGTGATCCTTAACAAGTCACTTAACTCCTATTTGCCTCAGTTCCTCATCTGTAAAATGGGGACACACTGGAGAAAGAAAGGGCAAAGTACTCCAGTATCTTTGTCAAGAAAGCCCCATGGACTGTCCATGGATCATATAGAGTTGGACATGACTGAATGACACAACGATGATGACAATAACAACAACAATGATGACAAATTCCTGACTCTAGGCACAGCATTCTTTTCACTGAGTCATTTGCTGCTTGATGAAGCAATAGATAAACTAAAAATGTTCATTTGATTACTTATATATGATGATAATGTTGGTGAAATTCATGCATTACTTTGAAATGCCACATCAAGGAGGAAATTTCAACCTATTTGATGAAGTTTTGAATTAAATTTTATGTCAAAGAATAATATTGGACTGTACTGATAGAGCTCAGTGAATGTCAGGATAAAAACATAGGTCTAACTTACTAGTTTAAAATCTGCCCTCTTGATACTTTACAGAGCTAAACAAAATTCATTTGTACTAGACAACTGCTTGTGTCCCTTACAACTCTCATATTCTATGTGATTATGTGATTTTAACTTTTGTGATTACTGTGCTATAAGAAACAATGAATGTGATAAATATAGAAAGCATAAGAAGCCATATAAACTAATTAAGGGGAATTAAGTAGGGCCAAAAATGCAATATATACAATGACTGCATCAGTGTAAATGGAAAATGACTACATCAGTGTAAATGGAAAGAATTTTTTTTTAAATGGAACACAATTGAAACTGAATGCTGTGAAATTGTAATGGTTAAGTTTGGACCCAAAGAAAATAGGAGTAAGCACCTACCTAACTTTTGTAAAGTGGTGTACTATGGGTGTGAAATGATATAAATATTGTCATGCTCTTTGATTTGATTATGTTGATTAGTTTTGCTGAACTTTTTTTTTTTTAAATTCAGTTGCCCTCTGGGTGGGGGGGGTATATATTGGAAACATTGATAATGTAAACACAAAGGGTATCAATAATATTTATTTTTTAAAAATATGTTCCCTTGTATGTTTGGACTCACTGCATTTCATAGATATTCACTTGTATGATGAACTGTGAAGAAGATTTGGGTCTACTCACCATTGGAATTTTGCCATGGACCTGAGCTAACCTGTTTGTCGGATATTATTGAATGAAGAAGAAATGAATGAATGAAGATTATTAAACCTTTCCTATGTGCCACACCAACACAAAATTCCCTAAGCTACTATATACATCTGGCCACAGGACGTGTTTCGTATTACCCATCAGCCTGCACGTCTCATTTCACATATCTCTATACTCCCACATTCCAATTCCTTCTCTGAAATATTAAACCAATTGATAAAATCCTTGATTTTGGGAGGGGCATGACAATAAACTGTTCTCTGACTTCACTTGTCATCCCTGTGACTCTCCAAAACCCATTTCCCTTGCTATTCTATCATATGTAGTGTCCCTGAATTAGAATGTAAACTTCTTAAGAGTAGAGATTGCATTACTTTTCTATTTTTATCCCTGGAACCTAGTCCAGTTCCTGACACCTCAATATTTAATTCATTTTTCTTTCATTCAAATGTAGAGTTTTTTTTGAGGTGTCATAAGATTTGACATACTTTATTAAAAAAACAGTCTATTTGTATAAGGAAGACTCTTGCTAAATTTTTATAATATGTAGAGATAGCAGAGGGCACTTCTATAGGATTGTGAAATGCACTGAGTTTCTCATGACAAAGTACTTTGAAGGATGTTTGAGCTAAAAGAAGAAATTACACTTTTTCTTAGTGCTAATTATGAAAATCAAGAAAATTCATTTTATAGCAAAAATGTCCTCCTTCAACTTTTGTATGTGATATTTTTGAGGAACTAAGTATTGTAAAATAAGTTTATGCAAACTCCTCATGCATATTCTCTTAAAAGTTAAAATAACTTCATTTATGAAAAATCAATGCATCATTTTATAAAATAATATTTTGATTTGTTTCCTAATTTCATAAACTACTTTACTGCAAATAGAATAGAGAGAAGTGAAAAATATTCTTATTAATCACTTAATCTCTCTACAGAAGTAATTCATTAAAAAAAAGAGAGAAATACTTTAAAGTTTAAATGGTTAAGGAACCCAGTTGACATAGATGAATATGTGACATTTGGTCTTACTCCAAGAATCATGAATAAGAATGGTTAATGTGCTTGTCCTTTGATACAATGTTGAAATGAATGTTGTACCTTAAAAACTGTAATTTTATGGATATTAGTGAATAAATAATACTCTGGTTTATCAAACAATATGATACACATTTTACTACAAGTTATAACATCCTATCTATGTCAAACATGGTTTTCTATTATATTTGTTATAAGTTCTGTTACCAATATTGATTAATTAGTGGCTAAAAAAAGAAAGTAACAATCTCATCATTTACTCCATATTTTGAGAAGAGACTCTCCTTTCACATTAATGCTATTCTTATGTCTATTTATATACATTTTGAATAAGAAAACCATAAAGTATTTTCTAAATATTTATATCTATATATTAACCTTATTTTTTTGTTTTACGTTCAATGTTTGTTCATTTGAACAAACTTGTAAAAATTCATTTTAAAAATTAGATCTTATTTTCTTTAATTATCAAAAATCTGCCTTCTCACCTTCCTATTACAATTCCCCACAACTTCAAGAACTAATGAAAAACAGATCCTGTTACAAAGTTGTATAGTCAATCAAAACAAATTTCCATCTTGGCCATGTCCAAAAAAAAAATTGTCTCATTTTTTACTCTGATTCCTTCATCTTTCTATCAGGAGGTCATAACATGTTTCATCTGATATTGTGATTGGTCATTACACTGATAGGAGTTCCTAATTCTTTCAAAGTTATTTTCCTTTACTAAATTGCTGTCATTGTATAAATTGTTCTCCTGGTTCTGTTCACTTCACTCTATCAGATCCTACAAGTCTTCTCATGTTTCTCTGAAACTATCTTCTTCGTCATTTCTGACAACACAATAGTATTCCATCACTTTAATATACCATAACTTGTTTATCCATTCCCCAACTTATAGACACTGGTTTGTCATCTTAAAAGAGCTACAAATATTTTTGTATGTCCTTAATGTTTGTTTTGCTTGTGACTAACTCCTTCCTTAACATATCCTCCCTCTAATTTTCCCATTCCCTTTTCCTCTTTCCCTCTTATTTCCCTGTTGAATGAAACATATTTCTGTACCCAATAGTATATGTATTCCTCCTTCCTTTAACCAGTTCAGATGAGAGTGAGGATGAAGTGTCAGCTGTTCCCCCTACTCCCTCCTCTTTGCCTGTATAGCTGTCTACTCATGCAACTTAATTATGTGAGACAATTTTCTTGAACCTTCCTTCCCCCTCTCCCTCCAGGGTGTTCCTCTTTGCTTCTCTTTCTATTCTTCTCTTTCAAGATGTAAGAGAACCACTCTCAGGTCTTATCTAATTAGACTTCCCCTATAACCTCTAATGATAATAGAGATCAGAGGGGACACATGTATCATCTTCTCATATTTGAATGTAAACAGTTTATCCTTGTTTAGTCACTTATCAAACAGCAATGGTGCTTTGTGACTTTTTCTGTATTTCCACATCAAAATTCAGTCTTTAGAGAGAAAACTTGCAAAATAAAGTTGTAAACTTTTTCTTGTTCTTTGATTTTTATGTTGAAATAAAGTTCTTTACGCCAAAAAAAAGAATCAGTCTGGTATATTTTCTAAGTCTGTTTGGAAGATTTTTGTACATATGTATGTTGCTTCTGGCTACCCTATCATCTTGGTTCTGCCTCTCAACCTGTAATAAATTCTTAATATGATTTAAGCTTAATTTGATTAGTTAAAAAATTTACTTATATAAACCTTTATGAAAAATGTAGGGTGAACATGACAATATTTGTATAAAATAGGCATTGCCACAAAAGGTTTGGAAATCTATTAAGTTATAATTTCATAAATATTGGTTTTTGCATTCTTATTCATCATCTTTCTTGTCTTCTTACTAATCTGAAGAGCTTTCTTCATTGCTTAAAAGAGAAGCAAAGGAAATAGTTGAATAGTTCCATTATATTACTATGAACAATAGCTTTGTTTCTTAGATATTTTTTGTGTCACTTTCAATAATACAGAGTTTTTTAAAAAGACCTTTTTGGTTGTTTTTGATATTTGTCACCATTTGCAGTTTGTTTAAAACTGTTGATATGCACCATTTCTATCTTTTATATTCATACTCAGTTACCTATACTCTCATTTTTTCTAAGTTTGCTTTTTTAAAAATCTGTGTTGGTTTATCAGTTGCCTATTTGTTCATTTTGACTGATATCATTAAATAGCCCTTAACCCCCAGAATTACTGTTTCCAGGTCAGTGTACTATATGGATCCTTAACCACTGAAAATAATACTACATGAACTCTCATCAGTGTGTTCCTTGGTCATCCAGAAGACGCAATTATTTCAAAGTAAAGGTTATTTTGTGAAATAGCATAATACAATTTTCAGGAGGATACCCTTCATAAATCTTGGGTCTATTCATCCACTATACATATATATGTACATGTATACATACACACACATATACAAACACACAAATAGATATAGATAGATAGATAGGGATCATACATGGGAATGCCTGTGGAAGGCTAACTCATACCTCTGATGCTATGGAACTACGGGTATATTTTAATGATGTCATTGTACTGCCCTCAGTGGACCTACTTATTGCTCCACTGAACTCACTGGACCTTTTTCTTACTAAATGTGACATTTCTGCTGGATATGTTATTCTTCTGAACTGATCATGTAGCGTTTGCTTACAAGTAGTCTCTGAACACATACAGCTCTGCTGGTCTCAACATCCCTAAGTATTGCTCCCATATTCTGGCCTTTTCTCTTCAGGGCTAGCCAAGCCATTGCAGCTTTAGTCTGCTAGAGAATAGTAGCTAGAACTTTTTCCTCATATGAGAAGGATGAACTTTTTTTAGTAATAGCCACCACACTGAGCAAACAAAATTCAAACCTCTAACTCTACCTAGGTGTAGAGTACCTAGATCTTTCCCTCTAGTCCCCTGTGATTGATGATAGAGCTCAATGCCTTCTATGTTAGGTAAAAGTAACTCATTTAGCTTTGTACACTCATAAATCCTCAATATCCTTTATGGGCTTACAAAGAAAATAAATCCTAAAAAGACCACTGTCAAGATAATTGTAGCTTATATGTCTACATGAGTTGTGAAACATAAAGGAAAAGGGAAAATTTGTGAATAATTTGACAGATATTTCAAACCAAGACTACTTATGCCTTGATATTTGATAATTTTAATACAAAAGAATGAGCAGGTGAGAATAGCAAAAAAAAAAAATTAGAAAATTTTGCCTCATGATCAAGACTAATAAAAGGTCAAAGACTTTTGTATTCCTCAGAAGAATCAAACTTTTTATTGATTACTTTTTTTACATAAGAAAATTGGAATGTCTGTGGCATCACAAAACTGATAACATCACAACAATCACAATTGATTATATCTTAATTGTCAGGAAATGGCTGATTTCTGATAGGGGAACCATTTCTGAATTAGTCGTAGGTTTGAAGCCCAACTATTAAATAGTTAGAGCAGGAGTCACAATCAAAATCAGTCTTGAGAAAGGAGAAAGATGAGCAGAGAATATATATGAAATGAGAACAGTTCCAATCCAACCTATTTGAACAGCCTATGAAGTTGAAAAGTAGAATATGGATAAATATAAGGACATTAACATGGACTTCTTGGAGAAATTTAAGCAACTAATATTAGAGCAACTACTATTAGAGAAATTTAAGCAATAAAAATTAGCAATCACCATAAGAAGGCCAATAGACAAAAACTGGCCAGAAACCACTTTAACCAGGAAATCTTTACCATCCTTACTGAGAAGAGAAACATAGTAGCCAATGGCAACTCCTTGTTAGAGTACACATTTATAAAATATTATAGAGGAAGATGGTAGAGGATTATGACTGATGACAACCTCAAGAACCAGTAAAAAGCAGTAAAGAAAAAATGAACTTGCAAAAACTAGACACGAGAACTGATTAGATCCTGTCAGTCCACAAGCCTATATAAATGAAACTATATGGAAAATAATAAATTATTGGGTAATGGAAGATATTTGTAAGTGTTTCTAGAGCAGTATTTTTCATCATTGATGACACTGCAATCATCACATTTTGAAATTCAACACCTTAGTACCAAATCCAAAATATATTTCCTAATATATTGAAAATTGAAATTACACTTAAAATGATAAATTAGGAAGAATGACTTAGTCCCAGGTTGGACAGAAGAAACATGATTATTGTTTGTTGATGACACACTATCTTTCTTGTTATAGTGGATAACCATGTTGAACTTGGAGTCCACCTTAAGTTTGACTCTATCTTCAAGCCCTTATTATCTGAGTGACCCAGGCAAGTCTTAGTTTCCTCATGTGTAAAATGAGGATAATAATATCACCTACCTCACAGGGTTATTGTGAGGGTCAAATGAGATGATATAACTAAGTCACTTTACAAATATTAAAGCACTATGTCATTGCATATCATCGTCATTTGACTAAGCAGAGATGAATTTAACTTTAAAAGTTCTTCTCCCATAAGATTATGCAAGATTCTCCTACAGATGTGTTTGTATAGATGACATTGCTCAGTGATTTTCTGATGTTCAATATCATAAACATAAAGCAAGATGTATATTTGCCAATAGCATATAATAATAATATAAAGGATTCCTACATAGATGAAAGATCAATTCCCTGTTGTTATACTCTAAATATTCTTTGTTTGATTCCATCATGTTTATTGAATCAAAATTAAAAAAAAACTTTCTTAATGAAACCTAGAGGCACTCAAAAAGGAAGTCTTAATAATTTACAATGGAAAGAAAAAAAAGAGTATGACATGCGCCTATTGTATAAATTATGATATGCAGTGAGATGGACATTCCATGGATTTAGTCCACTGATACATAATGAACAG
The DNA here is from genome assembly GCF_900497805.2 of Vombatus ursinus. Classification (NCBI taxonomy): domain Eukaryota; kingdom Metazoa; phylum Chordata; class Mammalia; order Diprotodontia; family Vombatidae; genus Vombatus; species Vombatus ursinus. The sequence goes on from NW_020940360.1 coordinate 22,948,596, forward strand.
GCATAATTGGATAATAAGCTATTACTGATATTGAGTGGTAAAACTGGTGAGTGCTCTCAATTATTCCCAATAAATCATTGATGCAAAAAGTGATTTTTAAACACCACTGTTTATTTCATATCATATAGCTTTGAATCACTGTATATCATGATCAAAGAAATAAATTTCAGTTGACCAAAGTAAAAAATGGAGAAAAACACAAGTGTTTAAGATACAGCACATTACCACACGTGACCAAAAATTGATTTGTGCAAAAAGTGGCATAAAAAAAGTGACCAGAGAAATGTATGCTTTTAAAAGGAGACAGCCAAGTCGTGTAATGGAAGTGAGAAACAACAGGTAAACAGCCTCTATCTTCCATGAAATGTTAGAAGTCTTAGAGTATGAGACCTTAACCTGAGGTACAGGGACATTTAAAGGGCTTGTGGATAGATTTCAGGTATATTATTTTTCTTACATAATTGGTTTCCTTCATAATCCTACATATTTTATTTAATCCATTTAAAAACATTACTTTGAAAAAGGGTCTGTAGGCTTCACCAAACTTCCAAAGGGGTCCATGACACAAAAAGGGGTAAAGACTCCCAAGCTAGAGGAAAGCTTTCATGGTATGGATCCTCTAGGAACATTGAAAGAAAATGGCAAAAATTACATAGAAGAAAAAGGCATGGATATGTTGTAATCTGCAGCAGTACAGGAAGCATGCATATGATAATATCCCTAATACATCAAAATATTGGTTTAATTATATTCTTTCATAGTCGTATTCCAGATAGGAGTCTTATCCCACAGTTTCCTTGATACTTATGAATCAGGATGTATCTCCTTATCCTAAAGAGCTCAAATTTTTGTTCCTTATCACCAGTATTTTGATAGTTGCTTCTATCATTTTGCTTTCAAGGTTTTCAATTTTATTTTCTATATTGGTCATTTTATTAATAATTTTCTTTTGATTTTTTTGTGTATCTTTTTTATGTTTGGCTAATTTCTGCTTGTGATTTCCCTTTCCCCTTTTTTAACCTTTCCTTTTATTTGATCTTGTTATTTTCTTAGCATTGTGATTTTTTTCTTCATTTCATTGAATGAGTTGTTTATCCAGTTGAGTTCATCTCTTGAGATATATTGTGTGAGAGGTTTTTTTAATATCTCCACTTCTTTTGATACTTTGATTAAATTACTGTCACATATATTAATTGTATCATTACTGTGGTTCATTTTAAAGGTTAATTGTATATATATATGTATGTATATATATATATATACACATGTATGTGTGTGTGTGTATGTGTCTTATGATAAGTTAGGTGAACTAGAGATCTTTAGGCAAGGAAATAAATCCCAAGTATCAATGAAACTTACTAGGATGAGATTCATTCCTAGAATATGACTATGAAAGGATATACAAAAACTACTCTAGTTTCCAACATTCTTCTCATTCTGACTCCTTGTTTGGGTTTCTATTATTTATACTTTATGTATTTGAGACATCTGAGACCATGACTTGCATTCCCAACTCTTTTCTTAAATTTTTAGGAACTATCAGTCATTTCTACCAATATTCTTGGTATGTTATACCTGCCTATGCTGTACATGCCACATGAGTATTTGGGAGGGGTGGATTATGTATTACAAGCTAAGACATATCTAATTCTTACTATATGTGTGTGACCATGAGTTATCACTTGAGAGTCCCTTTATCTCTCTGGGACTATAAACTGGGAAGGTTGGATGAGATCAGGGGTTCTTAACAATTTTTATGTTTTGGCTCTCTTGGGAGTCTGGTGAAGCCTACAAATTCCTTCTTGAAATAATGATTTTAGATGAATAAAATAAAATAAAATATGTAAAATATGTAAAAAGCCATTAAGTCCAACTGCCCTTACTTTATAGATGAGGAAATTGGGGTCCAGAGAAGTTAAGTGACTTGCTCAGGGCCACACAGCTAATAAATGGTTGAATGAAGATTTGAACACAGGCCTTTACTCCAGGTCCAGTGTTCTATCCACTGTGCCACAATGGGAAGGCTATTAAGCTGATAGATGGGGAAGAGGAAAGAGAGGACTTTAAAATGGGTAATGACAGAAAGAACTGTAGAGACTGCTTGAGGGTGAAGAGAGTTTAAGATCCAGAAAGAGGGCGGGCAGAGGAGAGTTTATTTAAATAATAAAAGGATGGTAGGATAATAAAAGTTATGAGTGGGAGGAACATCAGAGACCTTCAGGAACACAAGGGGTGGGAAAATCAGAGGTAAGTCCAAAAATGATTACATTTAAACAATGAGGTCATCAATGCCTTTCCCAGGGCTTTATGATTCCTGGGAACACTATGGAGCTTCCTGTCCATAATATTTGCTGCTTCATAAATCACCTGTGTAGTGACTGCCATGCTTGATAAATCTAGTTTGGTCAGAGTGCTAAACTTGGAGTCAGGAAGACTAGCCTTCAAATCCCATCTCAGATACTTGCTAGCTGTATGATCCTGGATGAGTCATTTAACATGTTTCAGCATTTATTTATAAAATGAGAAGGTTGGACATGACATCTAAGTTCCCTTAAAGCTCTGAATCTATGATCTTAGGATACTATGAAACAAATATGGAAAACTGTGAATCTGAGACATGGAAAGACTTCTAACTCGGTGGGGGGAAAAGTCACATTTGAGATATTGAGGAGGACTGCCAGCACATGTTTAGACAAGTGACATTGTACTAATTTAAATGAACACCTTCATGAGGAAGACCTGCTCCCACTGTTAATAGTAAATATTCATTTGTATCATATAATTATTTTGTATGCATTTGGCATATGCTTCTATGTGTATTGCTTCTTCCCTTGATAAATTTAAGCTCCCTTAGTACAAAGACATTTTTGTCTTTGTATCCCTAGCACTCAATGTGTTTGACACATAGCAGGCATTTAATAAATTTCAATTGACTAAATACTTGAGCAACTCAAAAGCTCTCTGATTTTCAGTAGGGCACCAATAGGCTTTAATATAGATGATAGTGTTTACATCTTTACAGAAACACAATATTCTAAGCTCATCCATTATTCCAAATATTCCCTATTAATTTTAGATATTTAATGATTACATATTCATTTTCAATTAAACTACCTTGCTTTATATAAAATCTTAATTATAAAAACTTTCATACCTTTGCTTATTAGCTTATACAATATTGAAGAGCAAGTTGGTATAGTGGACAAAAGCACTGACCCCATATTCAGGAGACTTATTTTCAAGTTCTGGCTCTTCTGTTTAATTAACTGTATGGCTTTAATCTTTCTGAGCCTTAGTTGTTGTTATTAAGTCATTTTAGTTTTGTCAGACTCTTCATGACCCCATTTTTTAATGGGATTTTCTTGGCAAAGATACTTGAATGGTTTGCCATCCTTCTCTAGGGCCTTAGTAGCCATGTCTACTAAATGATAGTAATAATACCTACCACTTTGTATCTCTAAGGGTTGCTAAGAACAAAGTGCTTTATGAATCAAAAATGAATTCAAGAATCTTTGTGTGCATCAAACATGTAGAAAATGGTTAGTTGCTAAAACAGGTAGGACAGAAAATATTTTTAACAGTTTTATCTAAACAAATGTCAGGATTTTTTAAAAATGAAAAATGCTAAGTATCATGCAAGTGTATATTTATGCTCTCGGCAGCCAAATGTGCTTTTTAATGGAATTTAAATAAATGGAATTTTTATGACAAAAAAAGCAACTGTAAAAAGCAGTGATTATGTTTTTCATAGTTCATTTGCCTTCTTTGCCCTGCAGACCTTGTGCAAGAAGAAAATGAGATCCCAAGTGAAGTCTACAATGTCATTGACTCTGAAGGAGGACTCAGAGACCCATTGGTGTTTAATGACCCTTGTTGGCCTACGCAATGGGAACTGGTATGATCTTCAAAAATAGATAGTCCTTTGGCATTTTTTAAGAAATATTATTTTGTGATGTTTTAATGCAGTACACAGGCCTGCTTATAAACTCAGTTTTTGACAGTTGGTGTCACAGAGATACTTAGCAAACTTTTGAAGTGATATCATCACTAGAAAGTGAATAATTACTAATCCCTTTGATTTTTAGTATAATCTGAAAGTCTAATGTATATCCAAGAAAAATATCAGTCAAGACTAAAACTTCAAAATTTTGTCTATGTGTAAGCCTCCTCATCACATATAAGCAACGATACTTCATGCTTAGAGATGTTGCTTTTCCATAGCTGAGAATATATTTCACATCTGAACAGTAATCAGATATATCTCATTTGTCTAGGTTGAACCCACACACTAAGGATGAATAGTAATAATTTTGGATCATAATGGGTCAATTTTTCTACTCTGATACCTTTGTGGGAGTATTGCATTGTCTATGACATTTAGGATGCACTATGGGATTATCTACTTACCTCTATTTACACAAAATGCTATGAAAATGATAAATGACAGAATTAAGAGAAGTCAAAAGTTGTTGGAAACTGGAAATATGTAATATTGTATAGAAATGAGACACTGAGCAGAGTGGAAATAGAAGCTTAAGATAATTAAAATAGCAGAAAGGAATGTTTAGAAGGTAGAGACAGAGAGAAAGTGTAGAGGAAAATGGTAGTCAAATAATGTTTAAACTTTTCTGAATTCCATAGACCAAATACTATATTGGAGCAGTGGGTCTGGTGTTGGAAGTTAGGAAAGTAAAATTCACATTTCTAATGTGGAGAATAAATGGAAAAGTCAGAAATAATTGCAGCATATCCTATGTAACCCTGATAATCTAGCTGTTAATAAGCCCATCCTTCCCTACTGAGCAGAGAAGTAGTGGAAAATATCTAGTTCTTTTGTTGTGAATTAGTACTATTTGGCTGGGTGGAGAATGAATTAGATAACTTTAAATAGGCCTGTGTGACTATATCAGTATGAAAAACTCAAATAGAAATCATTACATAACAATATGTTAGACATGACAATGTTATGGCTAATTGAACTCCTTCTTCCATATTTCACATATTTAATTCAATGCAATTCAATTTAACAGCATTAGAAAGTACCAACTATGTGCCAAATGCTGTGCTAGAGTCTAAGGATATAAAGACAAAAATGAAACAGTCCTTTCCCTCAAGGAGTTAATAGCATAAGAGGAGTCCTAGATGACAATATGGACAGTAGAGAAGATGTATAGGGATATTGATTAGTATGGGGCCGACATGGATATAAATTAGGGAGCAGGTAGTGGTGGTCAGAGTTTTTGCCTAGGCAACCTACGCTTCAGAATCATAAGGATTTTACCTGAATCTGTGGGGTAATATATGGAGAAGATCCTTTATGCAATGAAATGTTTATAGCTGTTTTTCTTTTTATCTTTGGGATTTTTAGGGTATACGTCCAATAGAGTTTTGGGTAAAAAAAATGAATGTTTTTAGTCACTTTACAAATTCCAAATCATTTTCCAGAATAGACCAATTTGTAGCTTCACCAACAATGTCTCTATCTTTCCATAATCCCCTTTTTAAAAAATCTCCCCTAATTTTATGGGTATGAAGTAAAACCTCAAAGAGATTTTATTTTCATTTTTGTAATTATTAGTGATCAGGGACAATCTTTCTTATATTTGGTAATAGTATGCAATTCTTTTGAGATCTGTTTATTAATTTCCTTTGATTATATTCATTTTGTCTTGGTTTTTGTTGTTATATAGTTGTATTACTTTAGTACATATCTTGGATTTCAGACATTTGTCAAACTACTTGATGCAAAGATTTTCCCCCATCAACTGATTTTCTTCTTATCCTAGTTGCATTGATTTTGTTTGTGCAACTATTTCTCAGTTTCATGGAATCAAAATTATCTATGTAATTTTTTTGTTAATTTCTTTCTCTTATTTCATTAAGAAATCTCTTTTTAGCCACAGCTCTGAACAGCTGCTGATACACTTCTCTTCTAATTTTTTAGTGGTGTGATCTTTAATATTCAAATCAATATTTTTTAGCTTATTACAGTATAGGGTATAGGATGTTGGTCTAAACTTCTACCAAACTACCTTCCCCTTTTCCCGGTAGCCCTTGTCAAATAGGAAGTTCCTGTATATGGCTCTTTCTTGACATAAGAAAGTCACAGAAGCAAAATACAGGATCATAGATTCAGAGATTTCAACCCTAAAAGGACTATTAAGAGCACGAAGTCCAAAGTTTAATTTTACCAGTGAGGAAACCTACACTTAAGGTCACATGGGTAATATAACTACTTTGCTAAACTTTAAAGCACGATATACCTGTGAACTGCTGCTATAATATCTAAGGTTACTTCTACCTTGAACATTTTCTGATTCTATGATTTTTACAAATATTATATATACTTGAAATTTCACCTCATGAGAGACACAGAAAGAAAAATCCATTTCCAGTGTTCTTGATTTACTGACCCAGTGAAAAATTACTTAACAATTAAGATGTATAGGATCTCAGAAGAAGAGGTCTAGAGACCTCAGAGGCCATTTAATTCAACTGCCTCATTTTACAGATGAGGAAACTGAGGACTATTAAGATTACATGACTATGGATCTAAAGCAGTGTCAACAGTAACAAAATAATAATTATGCTTTATATTGTTTCCACTATAAAAATTATTAATTAGTACCTCATTACTTTTCAGCAAGGGTATATGGGTTATTCAACAAGGTCTAGCACCTCTTATGCAAGGGCTTGCTGACTCCTTTTCAGGGCTTCTCATCCATCTTTGGTATCCACTTGTCACCCAACTCTCATTGTGGTTCCAAGAAGCTGAACATGCACAACAGCCACATCCCAGTATAACCATCTTAGCAAATGAGCTAACCCAAGATAGGGGTAACCAACAGGCCTCAGACCTGTTGGTGATTTAGGGAATTGTCTATCCCAAGCATGTGAAGACTTCCCTTGGTAGAATGGGCAGAGGAGAGCAATTTGTTCCAACAGCCATGAAGGCAACTGAAGCAGATGCTGTGTAACACTTAGAGCTTGGTCAGACATCAATGATGCCAAAATCAGCCACTGCATCCTGGGATATGACCAGTAGTCTTGACTTTTGTCTTGCCACTGGACTTTGGTGACTCCAGAAAAGAGAGTGAGGCTGAACATAATTTATATTTGTCTTGAGCTAGAAAGTTTCCTGATAAATTCACATGCTTGCCAGTCTTCATTAAGTCTTGCTTCTGTCTCCTAGAAAGTTGCGACTGTTTTATTGACTGTGATTCATTTTACCATAATTAGCTTATTTGGCTAATTGCAAAAGTTCCTTTCTTCAACATATCACTACTTTGTACAAGCTACTTTGCCCTAGTTAAAAATTGTAGACAATAATAAGAATTAGACATAGTCCCTGTCCTCACAGAGCTTCCATTCCAGCAAAAGAGATACAACATGTAGAAACAAATTAATATAGTAATTATAGTTCTTAAATTAAATGACACATTTTAGGATTTTACCTGTTAATTTTCTCATAATAGCCATGTGTGATGATGAGTACTATCATTTTTTATCCCTATTTTTTAAGTGAGGAAAAAGAGGTTCAGTGGTTTGCCTAAGGTTACATAATTAATAAGTGACTGTAACACAGGAGACACCAACTATGCCAATTATAAGGTGGAAGGCACCCCTGGAGGTTTTGGGGTCCAGTCTCTAGCAGGTTTACTCTTGATCTGGGCAACCAGAAGGACAGGAACAGAGACAATGAAGGGTTAAATAATAATTTATTCTTATTCTTCTCAAGTGGGTTGCTAATAATGAAAACACCAATTCCTATAGCTTCCCCTAATTACTCTTCTCACAGGAGCCTGGGAGAATGGGGCAACAACTCCTACATAGGAGCATAACTCCTGTCTCATTACCCTAAGCCTCAATGGGGGCCAGTTGAAGCAAGCACAGCATTGCACTGTCACATTACCCCCAAGCCTTGATTGGGTCAGGTCAAGGCATGCACAGCATTCACCTGACATATTCCCCAAATCCCCACTTACTGACCAGTACTCACCTGATTTATAGGGGAAGCAATTTGCCAGCAATATCCTCAAATGTTTACATAAACTTTAGCAATATTATGCTAACTTAGTATAGCACAAGCACAGTAGATTATTTACAACTAAACTCAAATGTTTATATTATCTCATCATTATATCTCACTGCACAGTCACAGTAGAAACTGTTTATGACCATGAATCCTGGGAACTAGTAAATTGTTATGGCCATGGATCCTGGGAACTATTATCTAAAAAAGAATAACAAAATCCACCTTACGTACAGTACCTTCATTGGAATTTAATTGAGGTATCCTGATTGTAAATATAACACCATTCATACTACAGCATGCTTCTGCTCACACAGGGATTAAATACAAGTACAATAAGAGAGGCAGAGTCAGAGGTCATGAGGGAAGAATTCATAAAAAAGAGCTCATTTTAGCAGGGCCAACATGTATAGATAGAACTGAATATATGGAGCTAGAGTTGAAAGATCATTCATGGAAGAGTCTAAAACAAAGGCACAGAGTTAGGAAACTCAGGACTTGATCAGAGAAAAGCAAGTATCTAATTTGGAATAATGATAGAGAATGAGAGATGAAAATATAGTTTGAGACCAAAAAGTGGCAGATCTGATTATAAGAGGAAGGAATCTTGAAAGTTTCTGAATAAGATGTGACATGATCAGAGCTATATACTTCAGAAATATTAATCTGGCAGCACTGTGTGGGACTGATTGGACAGGAGAGAGAATGGAGGGGGACGTTTAAAAGCCATTGTAATAGTCTAGGCAAGATGTAATGAGAGAGACAGTTGAGTGATATCAGCAGAAATGAATAGAAATAGATAGATATGAAAGATAATGTCAAAATAGAAAGATTTCCTTTTTGACAAAGCATCTAGGCTGGTCCATCAGGGAGATGCCAAATACCTACTATACTGGGATTTCAGCAAACCATTTGCATAATCTCTCGTGCTAGGACCAAGCCTCAGGAGAGAGGTCTGTGTTAGAGATACAGAAATGGCAGTCATCTTCATAGCAGTGAAAAATGGAAACCATGAGACTGGATGGAGAGAGAGACAGCACAAGGGATAGGTGAAAAGACCTGAAGCCATAATGCAGGAATGTCAATGTTTAAGTGTGTAGAGCAGAAAGAAGAATGTGGCCAGAGGAATTTTTATAATGGGAAAAAGAGAACCAATAGAATGTAGTGAGGATGAGAGGAAGAGAGAGAGAAAGAGAGAGAGAGAGAGACAGAGAGAGAGAGAAGGAGAAGAAGAAGAAGAAGAGGAAGAAGACAACTATGACAATGATGACAATTTACAGGGAAGCTGGAAGCTATAGTTGATGAAAAGGTTTGGAGAAGAGCAAAGTGATTGTCCAGGAATGGACAACATGAATGGAATTTAGCACTAATTGCAGACATAATTGTATTCTGATACTGTTACTAGAAGAGAAGCTACCTAAGTAACATTTCAAGGTAGAAAGGAAGGAAGTTAAGCGGTATTCATATTCACCCCAGACTTAATTTCAGTCATTATAGATCCATGATTATCTGCAAAGAATCAGTGTCATGGGTGGGGTTCAGACCTTGAGGAGAATTGAAAAACTTTGTAAAGAAAATGATGGGGAATCAATTACAGATTAATAATGGGATTTCTGAGTTTCATGAAGTGCCCATAAGAGATTGCTTTATGTTGATATCTTGAAGCTGTCATAATTTCATTAGTGTGGTTTTTCTTCACCAATGGAGATGGAAATCCCTCCTTGTTTTTTTTTCTTCTCTGTATGCTTTTTCTCAATATTTTCCAGTAACTTATCCATACAGATATCAACTAGATGTACTGAAGATCTCTTTTAATTTTTAATATCTCAAGGTTACCTGTGTTGAACTTCTATTGTCTTTTATTCTTATTACATGGCTAATCCTCATTTTCTATTCACACTTACTCAATGTCTTTGCCCACTATTTAATGCAGTCACCATTAGTAACATGGTATAGCCAGCTTATAGAATTTCATGTCAGAGGACCTGAATTAAAATCCTGGCCTTGCTCCTTGTGTGATATTTGGTAATCACTTAACCTTTCTAGGTTTTAATTTGTTCATTTGTAATATCTGGAGGTTGGGCTATATAATCTGTAAGATATGTTTGAGATCTAAAGCCCTTGAGATTATGACTATAAACCTATACTCCTTCTTCCAGTTTTCTTTCTATTTTACTTTATCCCCATTTTACAGTTGAGGAAACTGAGGCAAAAAGATTAAGGGAATTGCCTAAGGTCACAGAGCTAGTAAGGGTATGAGGTCAGATTTGAACTCAGGTCTGTCTGACTCTAGGACCAGTGCTCTATCCATTGCATAACCTTGCTGCCTTATGGGCAATATTCCCTAGTCCATGCTCTTATTTGGGGGCAGGAAAAGTATTTTATTTCCTAGGCAATATAATAATCTGAAAATTGAAACCAAAGAAGGGAGTTTTTCTGGAAAGCACAAGCCTTAAAGCTTGCCTTGTGAATAGTCATAAGATCAAGAATTTTGGAATCTGACTGACTTTCTAGCCATAGAAATGTAATTTGTTAGAGAACATGCTCTCAAATGAAGCCACAAGATAAAACCTATCTTCTAGCACCTTACGTGTCTCTGTATTCTCACAGTTCAGGTTTGACGTTGGGGGCGGATCTCAAAGGATCATTTTTCCTTTTTGACTCACTGCTCTTAGGCCAAGTTTTCTCTAAGAAAATCTCCCAATGTGGTCATATCTTTAATAAATGAAAGTAGCAATGACTTTCAGCTCCTGGATAGACCCTCAAGGTAACAGGTGCATGTTAGGTACAGGATAGAGGAAATCAAATTCTCAGAGAAGCACACAGTCAGATACAGAAAAAAAAAATGAGGCAAATGACTTACAGAAGCCCAATAGTGAAATCACATAAAATACTCAGGGTAGTTCCATTTGAAAGAAACCAAACTCAGATTTGCTACTGTGGCAGTACTCTAATATCTGGGTGAATCTGTTGAGGTTTAGGGTTGCTGGGACCCCAAAATCACAACATGCAGATCCTGACTGAAAGAATTTGACCCAAGTCTTCTTTCAGCAAAAGACAAGGTTTATTAGAACATTTGTCATATTGGGCAGACTCTTAAGGAGTCTGAACATTAGTGAATCTGAGCAGTGAATAGATTTTAAGAATCTGAGCAGTGGCTAGAATATAAGAATCTAAGTTTTTGGCTAGATTATAAGAATCTGAGCAGGGGCTAGATTTTAAGAATCTAAGCATCTTAATGGAGACAAGGTTAACCTTATATACAGAAAGACTGTGGGAGGGACCCAGGAGTAGCCAGGTAGTTTGGGGTGACTGGAGGAGGGGTCTAAGGATGGAAGTGGCCAGTAAACTGAACAGGACTCCTGGGACCTGGACCACTTGGCCAAGGGAGAATGGAGCCTAGCTAGAATTAAGAGTGGGAAATGTCCAGGAGCCATAGGGAGGTAAGTGGGAGATTGGGTGTAGCCACAATGAAAGGCCAATTGATGGGATTATAGCTTCAGGTGAACACCAGAGATTTGCCATGTGGGAAAGTCCAGGGTTTTTCCTTTTTGGAGTCTAGATCCCAACCCCATCAAATCCATAGCTCACCCATGGGGTTCAACACAGTCTTGCACAGTTTTATTTTCTTGTGGTTTGGCCTTCCTCTGAAAGGCAAATATACTTTGGAGTTGCTAGAAAGATGACCCCTTCCTAAAAGATCTTCATTGTCTGAATAACTTAGTGTTATAGGGTGGCAGCATCCTGTTCTCTTGTCTATGCTGTGCTGCTAGCCAAAGATATTCCTCTTCTCTCAAGAAAGCCAAGCCTCTGAATTCTTGAACTTCAGGATACTCTCTAGGCCAAGGGTGGGGAACTTTTGACTAGGCAAATCCCAAGGCTGGCACTGCTCAATAAATTTGCTTACTTTAGCTAAAAGTCTAGATTTTGGGTTCATGTGGTAAATGTCCCTTTTTCTGGCTAAAAAGCTCAGATTCCAAAAACCCCAAATATGAGATAACCTGTGAGTCAATTCCAATGGCTTGGTGCTGTGTCTCTCCTTTCTGACTAGGAAGAGTAGATCCTGAGATCCCATTGGATGGAAATCAATATATATCCTCCTTTCACCAGATTATAGAGCCCAGAACCATTCTTCACAAACTTACCTAGGAACACATGAGCAAATAAATATCTGCTTATTCATTTTGTTTCTGCAGGATCTCTGTCATTTCTGGGATGGCTGTAATTTCCTGAGGGCATGAGAAACACCTCTCCTGAGGTGTTTCTAGAAAAATAGGAGATAGTACCATGTTTAGACTAGTCAGACAAAATATGTATTAGGAACTTTGGGCTGTGGCATAGAACATGGAATTCACATGTATTTTTGTCCCAAGCAAGTGATAAATGGTTTTTTGGGAGATAAGACTCTCCTCCATGCATAATACTGTACTGTTCTGCTATTCTTTAGTTTATCCAGTACCACTATTTCATGAAGAGCCCAGGTCATTCTTCATTGTCTTTTAAATTGCCTTTTATGTGTTTTCTTCTTCCATTAGAATGTAAGTTCCTTGAGGGTAGAGGATGTCTTTTTTGATTTTTATTTCTAGCACAGTGCCTGGCACATAGTAAATGCTTAACAAATGTTTTATCTATCAAATATGCTTCATTCTTTTTTTTTTTTGGATAGACATATTAGCCTGGTAGCTTAAAGAGCTAACAAAGAAGTTGCCAACATCCTCTGTGAAGCTTTCCCTGACTTCCTTGCTGATAAACAGTTCTTTTTTTGGACCTAACATAGTATTTTGCTTAGCAAATCCCTCATGTATTTCTCATGTATTATTGATTTTTATAGTTATCTCTATATGTGCCTTTCTTTCCTACTGAACTGTATTCTCTGTAATAGTAACAACTAATTTCATACCTAAACTTGATATATCCCCTAGTGATTCATTCAATGCTGTGCATACAATAGGCTTTAATTCAATAAATTCAATATAATTCAATAAATGTCAAATACCTATTAGATGCATTATGCTAGGTGCTAGGGGTATTGAAGATGGAGATGGCACAGAGTTTAAAAGATATTGCCATTTGATGGGCATAAGGACATGTAGACAAACAAGTTTATTAACAAAGTAGAATTAGATGCATGTAATTTATAATTGAATCAATCAATCAACATGTATTTACTAAATGTCTACTATATGCCAGGAACTCTTTTACATGCCATAGATAAAGGTATAGAATTTAGGCCATTCCTGCCCTCTTTGACTTTACATTTAACTAGAGGGAAATGGCATGTTCATAGATACAAAAATATACCATTTTGAGAGAACCACAGTGACTTGATATGGTCAAGGACACCAAGGGATGAACGTGACATTGTGGTATTAGAGACAATGGAACTTGGCAACTGATTGGTTTTGGTGGGATGATAGGGATAAATTAAAGATGATGCTAAATTATGAGTCTGGATTATAGGAGAGATGGCATGGGGATAATGAGTTCAGTTTTAGAAATGTTAAGACCATTTTTAAAGCTTATATTTTTTAGCATGCATTATGTGTCAAGTACTCTTTTAAGCACTAGAGACACAAATAAGAAAGTGAAGATAGTCCTTGCTCTTAAGAAGTTGGCATTCTAATTAGAAGAGACAACAAGCAAAGAGAAGTAGTGGACAGGGAGGGACATTTTGGGTTTTGAAAGTGGATGGTAAGTGGAGAAATAGAGTAGTGTGTTGGTTTTTAATTTGATTATGATACTATGATCTTATGATTATGATTCAAAAACTGGAAAAGAGAGGAGTATATTAAAAGTGAGTATATGTGTGGGTGGCAAGGCAGCTAGTAAAGAAGGCCTAGGAGTGGAATGAAGCACAGTTGGGGACAGGCTTAGATATAGCAGAGAGCTGAAGCAACCACCAATCAGTCCAGTGAGTCTCTAGCTCAGAAATTTCAGGCCTTTTAAGGCAAAGTCCCTCCAGGCATAGTTTGTGGTCCTGGCCGTGAGGCATCTGATGATAAGAAGGTCAGAGAATACAATGAAGTATGGCTAAAGTGGGCCTACATGTACTAAGTGACTGATGCAGCCACCAATGAGGACAGAGACCCAACATGAGAATTTCTGTTGGTTTTGTGGTAAAGTTTTCTGGGTATGGTTTCTTGTCCTGCAACAAATAAACTGGCAAAAAGAAAGTAATTTATTGAAAACAATGACTACATTACAGAAAAGATATTGACAGCGTCTTATGGAAGATAATACAGATAGATTCAGAATTGGTTGAATGACTATAGCAGAGACGGTTTATTAATAGTAGATCAAAGTCAGTCTGAAAAGGGGTTTCCTGTGGTGGGCTTCAGAGCTCTAGACTTGGCTATGTCCCCGTTAGTATATTCGTTAATGATATAAAGACATTGAAGGCATACTTATCAAACAATACAGCATGTGTAGTAGGAAGAACAAAGGACTGTAAGTCAGAGGCCTGAGTTCTAATTCTTCTCTTGCTAATAACCAATTATGCGATTTTTGTCAAATTGCTTGACTTCTCAGAATCTGTTTCCTCATCTGTTAAAGATGAGGGGTCGGGTTTGTTGATCCCTTTGATCCTTTCACTATAAGAGTCTTCTAGATGACATAAGGCTTAGAGACATAGCTAATGCACTGGATGATAGGATCAGAATTCAAAATGATCTAGACAAGGTTTGAATGATGAAATGAAACTAACAAGATGAAATTATATTTTCATATACATTTACATGCAAACACATATGCACGCACATAATATATGCATACACATACATACACACATATGTATATGTGTATGTATACATATGTATATGTATGTGTATATATATATAAATCAAGCATATAAATACTGAGGTGGTGAACCCTTGCTTAATAGAATTTCATGTGAAAAAGACCTAGGGGATTTAGTTCATAAAAACCTCAAAATGAACCAACATTATGGCATGGTTGCCAAAAACATGAATGCAGCCTTATGCTGCATTAATAGACAAATGGTGTTTCTAGAAAAGGAGGAAATAGTACCACATTTAGACTAGTCAGACAAAATATGGAGTATTATTTATTTCTGGGTCCCATATTTTCAGTGTGACATTGACAAATAAAAGCATTCAGAAGAGATTTCCCAGGATGCTGAAGGATCTGGAAAATAAAGGTTAAAAGAACTGAGGTCTTTTAGGCTGGAGAAGAATGGGGATAATAACTGTCTTCAAATATTTATAAAGGTTTCATTTAGAAGAGCAATTGGACTTCTAGGTTATGCCAGAGGGCAAAACTAGGACTAATGAGTGGAAACTCAGGGCAAGTAGATTTACATTCAATATAAGGAATGATTGTCTAACTATTGTTATGGTAGAAATTAAGGTAAACCTGAGAGACAAAGTTCTAAGCATGATCCATTTATTAGTAAAGCTAGCAATTACCAATAAATGCGGTCAATGGCCACTTGAGCTTGCAGGATCTTTTATAACAATTAGCAAAATGACAGAGCAAAATCTAGAGCGGTACAGGTGTGTCCTCTTCTGATTGGTTATAGGTGACACAGCCAGAATTGAGATCACATCATTTGGATCTCCTCTTCCAAAACCACAAGTTAAGACACAGGACAAAGGTTCTCTGGCAATGGGAGTTGCTACAGTAGTTTAAATTGGTGAGATCTGACCTTTTAGGTTAATCAGGTTTCTCTGAAAAGTGACTGATGGGTGGGGTTATAAAGGTGGAGATAAGTACAAGACAAAAGCTTGACCTTTAGGAAAGTCTCTCCAGAATGTGGATGGTGGCTGAAATTTACTTGGGGAAAGAACTGCAAAAGTGAATATTAACTTTAACTTGATTAAGTCTTACCAAAATAGAATTAAAATCAATTTTTAATTTTATACTATTAAAGATATTCACACATGAAATGGCCCATCTTGTGAGATGATGAATTCAACATCTGTGGAAATATTCAAGCAGAGATTGGATACACATTTATCAGGGAATTTTGGGTGGATAGTCCTTTGTAGGGTAGAGAGTTAAACTGAATGTCCATTAATATACCTGTCAAGTATAATATTCTAACTTTCTAGGCTTTTCACACTTTTTGTAACTAAATATGACTAGATTCAATTTGATTCAATAAGTATTCGTTAAGCACCTACTATATGGAATAATATTGTGCCAGGAGCTGGAGAAAGAAATGAAAAAATGAAAAAAAAAATCAGTGTTTTCTTTTTAGAACTTAGTAGATCAATGATTCTGAAAGCATGGTCTGGGAATGCTTTGGGGGCATATGAAGCCAATTTTTTTTTCATAATAATACTAAAATATTTTAATTTCTGACATGATAAATATTGATTGACTTAACCCACATAAAAGATCTTTGGGGTCCTCAATAATTTTTATAAGTATAAAGGGGCCCTGAGAAGGTGGAGCATGAGAATGGCTATAAGAGAGGATATATGAAAATATATATTAACTCGAGACGAAATGATCTTATATTGTGTTCTGTTCTATAGGAAAACAAATTGTTATAATGACATATTAGTGTTTTAGTTCCCCCCTCCTCCCTCTGCCATATTGAGCATGCCCTAAACTTCCTTACCTTGTTTTGTCTAGATTCAATATTAGATTTTAAAGGAAGGATAGAATTTGACGCATTTGAACAGTCAGGATAAAAGCAGCAAATCTCACAGTGAAGGGCCTTTCCAGATAGTCAATAAATTTGGAATATCTAAAGGGATTTTATAGTAATCCAAAATCTATGCTGTGGTCAACATGTTAAGGAAAACCAAAGTGGTACCTTCAACATCTTGTGAAGAATAGGGTTATTTTTAATGTACCAAACACTAACATTGTTTGGAATCTCACTACTTTACTTTAAATAAATAACAATCACTTAGAAGTTTGGAAGGAACATAATATCAAAAAACAAACAGGCAAAAAAGAAATAGAAGCATGTAGAATATTGTACCTTTGGGATGAAAAACAATATGAATAACTCCCTCTGTGTAGAGGGTATTAACACACATTTACACAGTTTATTATAATATGGACTTGTGACCTGTCAACCCAAGTACCCCAGACCTAACTATAAGAGGTCCTCATTATCCAAGGATAACTGGTACAGGGAAAAGATCACTTAGAGTGAATCCTCTTAAAACAGGAACCAACATTTCATAGTAAATAGTGAATAAAAGGTTTGATTGGTATTGAATCTAGAAAAATGAAACAAAAAATTATGAAGTTTATTTTTATGATATTTAACAAATAATGAGTTATAATTGTAACTAGGCTCTAAATCTTAGGATGAACAAAAATGAATCACATTGATTTTTTTGTTTTTTAGAAATAACATTTTTGAACAAAATTGTAGGATAGCACAATAAGACATCCTTCAATTTACCTTAGACTTGATTAGCATGGTCATGAAGAGGGTCATTGTGGTGCAAGGGTTTCATCAGTTTTCCCAAGCACCTTTCTTAATCTTTTGAAGAGCCTGCTGGTATGAACCAGAATAGTGTCAGTGTTAAGCTGGAAGGTAACTTTGATTAAGGAGTACTTTTAAAAGTGGTCATTTACTTAGGGAAGTGTGTGTGTGTGTGTGTGTGTGTGTGTGTGTGTGTGTGTGTGTGT
>NW_020940360.1:22966252-23100429 GCF_900497805.2 Vombatus ursinus
GTGTGTGTGTGTGTGTGTGTGTGTGTGTGTGTGTGTGTGTGTGTGTTTTGGTTAAAGAAAATCTGGCCTCATGCCGATAGATGGTTGGAAAAGGGAGGAGTATTTTAATAAGCAAATAATCTTAGTGGGGTGTTTGGGGTGTTAAGGGAGGGCCAGCACTTCTGGTGTGAGGGCTTGCCAGCCCTTTCAGGGCTGCTCATCTACCTTTGGTGTCCAATCAGCCATCCAATTCTCACCTGTGCTCCAAGACGCTATAGTATGCACAGTGACTACACCCTCGTAAAACCATAGTGGCAGACAGGCTAAACCAGATTGAGGGAAACTGACAGGCCTCAAACCCATTGGTGAATTAAGGGGATGTCTACCCCAAGCATGTGAGATTTTCCTCCGGGGGAATGGACAGATAACAGTTTTTTCCAATGGCCAATTTTCCAATTTTCCAACGGGGGGGGCTGAATCAGGGGCTATGGAACACTTAGAGCTTGGTCAGACATCAGAGACTCCAAGGTAATTCACTGAATCCTTGGCCCATCTCCAGTCATCGTGACTTTTATATTGCCACTGGACTTTGATGACTCTGAAAGACAGAGTGAGGCTGACAACTTTGTGCAACTCTTGCCTCACTTAAATCCTAATAGGTGTTCAAGTCAGGATCTCACCCTGTGAGGTCATTTGTCCCCTTTGAAAATGAAGGACAAATAACAATAGCAACAACTTCTTAGTAGTATTATGAAAATAGTTTTGACCCCATGCTAAAGGAAAATGGTCTTTGTTGATCTTGAGCATGAATAGTAGGAGTTACCAACTTTGGTTGTACTGTCTGGTGTCTTGTAGGGAACCTTAGTTCTCTCAATGGAAATATCACTGCTTTCCTTACAGTCTTTGACCTCTGCTTGTATTTAGTCTGTCTTTATTATAATACGGATAATTATATGCAAAATATTTAATTCAATTAGACAAACATTTGTGCCATATGCCACCCATTTTGCTAAGAGCTAGGGTTATAAACACAGAAATGAAACAGTACCTACCTTCATGGAATTTGAATTTAATACAGTGGCATGATATATACACAAATAAGTATGTACAAAGCATGGTCTGGACCTGTTATTTCATAAGAACTACCAATGTAGAATCTCTTCCAGCTGACACAAATTAGCAACTGATCTGAAACTTAGTTGCATGAGGCAGAAAGAGGCAAGTGCCATGTTCATACAACTTGTATGTGTCAGTGGTAGGACTTGAACCCAGGTCCTATGGATCCTGATCATGACCTACTATCTAGTATGCCCCACTGTCTTTAGCAAGAATATATGGAGAGAGAGAGATATTTGGGGATCCAAGAGGTTAACATGAGAATTAAACATGTTTCAAACATGTAAGACCACTTCAGCAAAAGTATGGTGGTGAGAAATGAATGGGAAACAGCAAGCAGCACTATGTGACTAAAAGGAAAACTATGTGAAGGGAAGAAATACATACATACATATATATACACAAGTATACACACATATATAAGATTGGGAATACGGGTGAAAGTCAGTTTGTGGAGAATCAAAAATGTCAGACTGAGGATTTTATATTTAATCCCAGGCCTTTGGCAAAGATGCATTAACTTATTTTCAGATAATACTCTGATGTTAAAGGATGTTAAATATACTCAGGGACATTAGCATTACTAACAATTACTAACTAAAATGAGTATTCAGGAATATATTAATCAATCAGTTACTTCTTTGATAGCCTACCATATACTCAAGCCTGTGGTCTCATCCCTCCACACGTTTAAAATATAGCTGAAGAGACAAGAATGACTTCAGGATTAGGGCTAAGTAAGGAAGGCAATAACCTAAGGCTAACAATTGGAAAAACAATGGATTTGGAGTAAGAAATTCAAGTTTCTGATACAGGCTTGGCCACTCAGAGCTATAACTAAGGCTATGTTATGAAGGCTTTACTACCAGGACTTGAGAGTTTAGGCATAACAATACTTTTTTTCTTAAGTAATCTAGATACAAGCTAGCAAGAATAATTAGTTGAAATTGGAAGCTACCCACTTCTTCCCTCTGGTGGCCACACCCCAGATGAATTCTTTCCTATCTCTAAACCACTTGATTCCCCCACATCCAAACACACTCACTTAGGTAGACAATGTCTCCACCAGGGGAGAAGTCACTGGTGTCTTGGAGATATCTCTGCAATATGGACCAATATTTTAGAGTCTCTCTTCTATTGGATCCCTGTATCCTAACAATAACAATATAATGATAATGGTGATGGTCATGATAAAAACAGCAAAAACAACAAGAATGATATGATGATATAATAACAATATTAGTGTTTATATAGTGCCAGCTTTATATCAGACACAGTGCTAAGTACTTTCCAAATATTGTCTCATTTGATCCTGACAACAATCTTGGGAGGTAGGTGCTTTTATAGTTGAGGAAACTGTGGAAAACAGAGTAGTTGCCCAAGGTCACACAACTAGGAAGTATCTGAGGCCTTATTTGAACTCTGGTCTTCCTGATTCCAGAACCAGCACTCTATCCATTGTGCCACCTAGCTGCCTCCTCTAGCACCTTAATGGATTTTTTCTTTTGAAAAAAAAAAGTGTTATTTTAGTGTATATTTCATGTTATTTTCCCTTGGCTCACTTCTGTAAAGTTGATCCCGGGTGCCCAAACTGCTAGTTTTAGATCTCCTTCCTGCCACATACTATCTGAATGATGTGGGTAAGCCACTTCAACTGCCTAGGCCTCCATTTCCTCCTCCACAAAGTCAGGGGATTGGATGAGATGATCCCTAATGTCTATTTCAGATTTAAATCCTCTAAGCATTTAACATATCACACACAAGAAGTTGCAAAGAGTAACACTCTTAAATATTGATTTTTATAAATATACATGTTTAATTGTGAATCCATCCTAGTTGCATCTGGATATTCATTTGCAGCATCAAAATGACAATGTGATACATCTAGGCCTCAAAGCTTCTATGGAAAGTAGCAGAGAGAAGGCACAAATTTTTGATGAAGAGAACCTTTAAAATCTGATACATAAACATCTTGCCCTGGCTCTAGTTGAGACGAACACATTTTAAAAAAGAATATATTATTTAATTATAAAATTTCTGATAAAAGGACAATGGAAACATAAGTTCAGAGAAAGGAGATCATGTTCTTCAGATATTTACAAATTCTAAGCAGGTATTCTTAACAATATGTGTGTGTGTGTGTGTGTGTGCATGTGTGAGAGATGCATCCATTTGACAGTATGGTATAACCTATGGATTCCTCCTTAGGATAATTATTTTAAAGAAAATCATAATCAAAAGAAATATTAAAAGTTAGAGGTTAGTGAAAATAAACATGTAATATTCCCCCAAGTTAAAAGACCCACTGAAATCTATCTATGGACTTTTTGGTGTAGGTGGAGCCCAGGTTAAGAGCCGGTTCTCTAGAGCAACTATCAGAATCCTCATAATTGGAAAGAATTTTCAGCATTCTGCTTTAACAGATCATTCATATCTTGTTTCCCTGTGCTTATATATGTAAATATGCAAAGGCATTGTTGTACATATGATAAAAGCAGCAGCATCTATATATCAATTTAATATGAATGGACAACCAAGCATTTATAGTTCCACTACTGCAAAATCTGAATGGATCCTCTAGCTCCTTGAAAGGCTGTCTCAGAAGAAATGAGCTGCTTCTGAGAGCAGGGATGAGTAAGTGGCATAGCATATTGTTTCTATTCCTCCCCAGAACTGACACCTAGCAACCATAGGGGGCAATGCAAGCCCAGCAGTGACACTATAGGCTGCATCTTTGCACCTGCTGTACGATAACTGGGCTTCCATGATGCAACTTCCCAGGCTGCCCTGCTATTGTTTCCTCTTTTCAAATAAGCTGAACCCTGAGATTTTCTGTAATCTACTTCCAAGTGCCTAATTATTTTGATTTGCATTTTCAGGGGTTTACCTCCCATTTTCACAGTATAAACCAGAATTAGAGGTTTCAAAGTTGAGACCAAAGACAATGTCAAGCATTAAAAAAAAAAATACAGCGTACCAAATAAGAAGCAGTACTCTTGGGTTTGTATAAAGGGAGGGTAGTTTGTTCAGGAAGGTAATTTCATCAGTCCTGTGCTTATTATTTCATTTTATTTTTTGTCTCATAAATAAATGGCTATTTTCTGAAACATCCAATTGATGGGATCATAATCTTTTGCCTAAATTATGTTGGATTTCTCAATGAAATGGGTGTCTGAAAATTGTGAATGGAGAGGTGATTGTCAAACCAATGAAAAGAGAGTTTTCAAACAGTAATGCCATGTTCATTTCATTTATTTATTCATTTTTATTTTAGGAGAATAGTCACTGGCAGTGTACTACCTAAAACATGCCTAAGTATGAATATTAATGGGTAAGATCCTCTTGCCCATCATTATAAAAGGACTTCTTTTAGTTGAATTATTATTAAAAATGATTAGAATATCTGATGTGAGCTGTTAACAGTCTATTCTCATTTTGTTTCATCTGCATCCCCCAGTCTATTTTTACAATTACTATTTATTTGAGCTAACCTCCAGCAAAAAATGATTTAATGTCCAATCTGTGCATTAAAATGCACTTCTTTTCTCTTAATATGTAAAAGCAGATGGGAATTTCATTTAAGCACAACACAGCACTGTGGATTTTAAACAAAATGGAAGTAAGGTAGAAAGCCTATTTAAACATGGTATAGAAACAATTTCTTTCAGTGACTGGAGGGAAAGAAGGAGTGGTCGAAGTAATTCTTATCTTTGATGGGATTCACCACTAGTCTGCTTTCTTATTTGGTTGAATGCAGAATACTATAATCATGCTATTTCTTTGCAGCATTTTTTTCTCAGTAATAGTAATGAGAATAATTGGATGGTGTTTATACTCTAAAGTGCCTTTTCTCACCAAGCTTTGAAGTACTTTATGGCCATTCATTCTCCCTGCATGCCTTTGTGGTGCATGGGGATAGATATTATGGCTTCATTGTTCCCATTTTGCCAACAAGGACACCAAGGCATAGAATGAAAAAAAAAAAATTGGTGAATGAATGAGTTAAAGGGCATGTTTACAAATGCAGCAACAAAGTTAGGCTGTCAGAAACTGGTCAAGAATGCTGTCCACCTGTACATGAGTAGGCTATCATTTTTAGGGATTACTGATGGCTTCACTTGTTATTTTACTTTCCTAGATTTTCCATTCCTAAACTATTTGAAGAAATAATAAATAATTTATAGGAAGATAATTCTGAGACTCCCTGGATAGCAGAGAGATAATAAAAATGAGGGTGTTTTATAGAACTGTTAGTGAAGTAAACTTATTAATAGCAAGTTGAAAGTTAAAAGTAGAATAGGAATATATATGAAACCCACTGCAATTAAAACACACATACACATATAAGAGCCATGCTGATAATTAAATGCTAAATTGGAAATATAATTTGGATATCAAGAAACTGATTATCAAATAGGTCTGAAAATCACTAAAATTCAAATATCTTATATATAAGGTAACAAAAAAGATTATCACCTAGTTCTAACAAATGTAATAATATATTAATTATTGAGCAATGAAAACAGAACCTAGGACCAGGCTTCACAATGGCTACAATGATGTAAATTAAATCAATATGGAAAAGCAACTGAGAAAATGAAAGAAAACAAAAAAAAGCTCCTCAAAAAGTCAAAATAGATGTTATCTGATTTCTAAACCAACAGGCTTATATGAATATAATATAGTATACAATGTATACTATATTATATACACATATTACAAGGTATTATGCATACATATATAGAATACCTATACATATATGGAGACTATACATCTACAATCTATTCATGTTTGTATCTATACAATGTATAAAGACAGTATATACATATTTGCATGTATCACATGTGAATATTACACACACATGTGCATGTGACATGCATGTGTGCACCTAATTTATGCATGTTATATGAATGTATACTAGCACAATCAATCACCCTTTTCATCTTGATACTTTCTTCTCTCTAAGTTTTCATGGCACTGGTTTTTCTTGATTCTCCTACCTGTTTGACAGATCCTCAGTTTCATTTATTGGATCTTCTTCCTAATCATGCCTTTGGGGATATCCTATTAACTTATCATCTTAAATTCTTTATGTTCAACAACTTTCATTAAGTGACTTACCTAAGGTTACATAGCTAGTAAGTGTCAAGGGACAGATATGAACTCAAGTCTTCCAGATTCCAGGACCAGCACTCTATCCACTAGCTCATCTATCTCTATCTAACTCTATCTCATTTAGCTGCCCCTACACACATTCCTCCTCATGGTGCCTGGCACATGGTAAGTGTTTAATAAGTGATTATTGACTTGACTTAAATGTAATATATATTATATATATGTATATATATACACACACATATTTATGTATATGTTTTTTTGACCAGACCTATGATTTCATTGGCATAGGAAACTCAGTGAAGAAACTCATTTTACCAATGCAGATTAACATTTACTCTACAGTTTGCATATTGTCTTGGAGGGGTACTTGGGAACACTTATAGGTTAAGTGACTTTCTAAGGTCACATAGCCGGAGTGTATGAGAGGTAAGATTTGAACCAATATTTTACTAACTAAGGCCAACTCTCTATCCACTGCATCATGGCTGCCTCTCAGGCATATTAGAAACAGGTAATTGGAAAAGCAAAGAGGAACTGATGTGCAGAAGCACACTGATGGCAGAAAGAAATTATGGCTAACAGCTATATAGTGAGAAAGGTGACAGACAAGCTCAAACACAAAAACTTAAAAAGTATAGCATCTTGAGGTCATTTGGAGTACAGACAAAAATCCCTGCACATTTAAACAGATTGTGAAAGAATTATAGTACAGTATAATAATTAATGTTCAGAAAGGATGACCCTTAGTCATTAAATTTTGTCCTATGTTTAAGAGGAAAAGGAAACATCAGCATGTTAAAATTACAGAAAAATATTAATATATATTTGCTTTGACACAACAGAAATTTATCAACAGATACCTAAACTTAACCTCCTTACAACATACATTCTTGGGGGAAAAAAAACCAATTAGTTTATTGATATTTAACCAAAAGAAAGACTGAGTCCTTTAACTTCGACAGAGTATTCCTATCATTGATCATTGTATTAGAGGAGGGTTTTGTTACTTCTCAAGGCTGATTTTATTTACATTTTAGCCTTTTGTCAAAACCAAAGGAAGACAGACAGGAATATTCAATATATTCTTGTGCTACCTTTGGGGGTGTGATGAAAGATTGAATCAGGTGATCATACATTTTTTTCCCACATGAGAGAGAACATGGGTTTTATATTACACTGGGAAGGATCTTGAATAAAAAAGAATAAATATGTTGATGGACTATGAAATGCAGAATGGCTTATTGGATAGTTTAAATTTCAGAGACATAAAGACCTGTGTTCTTCATCTGATATATAATGAATGCCTCTATAATCCTGGGTAAATCACTTAGCCTTCCCTTATCTCAAGCAATTCTCTTAACTATAAGTTGCAGAACCACAGTTCCCATTGCTCACTGGGAGGATGAAATCACAATGAAATTATAAGTTCCAACTCCCCTTAAGTTCCCTCCACCAAAACACAAAAAAACAAACAAACAAACAAAAGAAACCTATTAGAAATACTAAGAAACAATTGAGGAAAAAATGTCTTTTATTCATTCATTCATTCAATACACATTTAACAAATGTTTGCTCTATGTAAAGAACTTTGGGTAAAGGGGAAGGCAACAAGTTTAGATAACACATGAATCCTTCCTGGAATCTAGTCTAGTGGAAAATGAGATGGAAATCCAGATAACTATCATACACAATATAATGATTATCTGTTGGACCTTATTTCAAGATAGGATGAATTAAATTGAACCTGCTTCACAAGGCATTGGGAAGATCAAATTATGTGATATATTTAAAAGTTATTTTTAATTAAAAATACCCACAGTGACTTTGTATTTAAAGTAATGAAGGTAGAAAATATTCTGAGCATCTAAAAAAAACACCATGCTTCATTATATACATCATTACATACATAATGATAATTATTCATAATCATTGGTAGAGTCTTGGTATTTTCATTGTAGGTGAAGTTGGCTCATGGAGGTTGAGAAGATTTAGTGAAAAGAAACATAGACATTTAAAGTCATAGCTAAAAGTAGAAGTCCTTAGTAGACATTGGATTTAGTATCTTTTTATAGTAAGTATAAAAATCATATTTTTTTTTCAAGGGAGCAAGAGAAAGGATCCAAGAAACTACTTCCAGTTATACAGGGGAATGTGATACTTTGTATAAAATAGTGCTGCCTAAAGTTTTGATTGACAGTGCTGAGTGAGGGCTTTCTCTATAAGAAGATATTTCATATCTTGGTTTTGCTAGTATTTGTGTGATATTGGGTTAGTGACAATCTCTCTGGGCCTCCATTTCCTCATTTGTAAAATGAGGGAGTTGGACTCAAAATTTACATCTGAGACTTTATCTAGATAATTTAGAGCTGTAAAGTATATCCAACTGTAGATCATAGATCTACAGATCTATGATCCTATGGACAAAGGATTTGAAAAAAAAAAACTATCAATTTGAAAGTTAAACCAGTCCAGTGGTGGAGGACTTTAAATGCCCATTATAGGATTCATTGTTGGTTTCATCTCTTGAAACTCTAACCATCTAGTATGGTTAATGGCTCCTGATCTATATAAAGCAATTTAAGAAGCCAATCAAGCCTGAGACTATATTTTAAACAGTATTCACTATTCTCTCTTTCACAAAACATCAGTATTAAATGTATAACATAAACTAACCACTGTTCAAAAATAAACAACTTGAATTCTATTTTTCTATCCCTTATTCTATAATTATCATTTTTATAGTTTAGGTGGAATACAGAACTTGGAGAAAAAACTTAGCCCCACATTCATGTTCACATTTTTGCCATTAGGGCATTAGGAACATTAATTAAGTTAACATTGTCTTTTTAATGCCCTTGCTATAGATTTGGATATATTAATACCAGTGCTCTGAAAATATTTTTTCCCCTAATTTCATTAAAGGTAAAGGATAATAGCCTATGTATGTCCTTTCTACAGCTGACACAAATTCAGACTTCATTAAGTTACTATTTACTTAGAGAAAAGGAAAAACTCATATGTGTTGTTTCCTTTGGTCTTTCAAAAGCTGAACATTCTCATACTGTAGGTAATGGTGCGAATTTACAGTATCTATAAATGCAGTGTTATTGTAGTGCTTTAGCTAATGCATTGGGCAAAGAAAATCATTTGGCAGACACTACATATCTGCAAACAAACCACATTGCACAAAAATCAAAATTGCATTACTTTTGGTCAATTATTTTTGTTATAATTTTTACGACAAATATTAATAAATGGAATTCCTTAAAAAGGAGTCTGATGTTTTCCTTTTGCAGTCCTGTTTGTATTTACATCCAGCCATTTATAGCCCATTAAAGAAGTAATGCTATGTTAATGCAAGGGAAAAAAAAATCGATGCTACTCAGATCAGTAGCTGTGGGGAAACAGTGCAGCAGCTGGTTTGCAAACAGCAAGCCCATATAGATCAATGAAATTACAAGCTAAATCTGCTGATGCTCACAAACTGCTCCAGCATTGTGATGTCTAACCTTTCTCAAGTTCAAGATCTCCAGCAAGCCAGCAGTCAGTAAGTGGGGAGGGGAAGGAGGAGGGTAAGTAGAACAAGGGAATGCACAGGAATAATTTCACTGGGATATGTAATAAGCGACTTCTGAAGTTACTGGGATAACAGCATATTCTTAACAGAAAGAAAAGGCCCTGTAATCTTTCCAGTGAGCAATGTGGAGATCTACACACTCCAGAGGTTTCCTTCCTTAATGTTCAAATATGTCACTTATTACCTTGAGTTGTAATAGTGGAAGGCTAAATAGCTCTTCTGTAATGTGCTTGTTAATATGAATTCTAGAAAATAATTTATCAACAAACCAAAGCAGGGCTTCTAATAAATATGGTTCTTTTGTTTCCTGGTTTACCTGTAGCCTGTATAAGTGTTTCCATGATATGCAAGTAAAAATCAAATACGCAGAACTTCTACATACTAATTCACAGCATGGAATTTTATGTTTGTAAAAGAGGAACAGCCTACTTTTAATTCCAATAAAGTGATTTTTAAAAATGTTTATTTAAGCAACATTAGTAAATATTGTTACTGTATTGAATTTTTAATACCTCACTTACTCAAGCCTATACTATATACCAACAGCATATTTATAGCATTTCCTCAGGGACACATGTTTTAACAAGAGGAGAATTAGCTCTCACAATAAGCAATAGCTATATGCATTTGTATTAGAACAAGAATTGTCACTTAAAGTCTTGGGAGTATACAAAAGTTACAGTTCTATACATTTATTTATTCATTATTCATTAATTCACTTATCTATGTATCCACTCATTCATTCATTCATGTATTTATTAGTCTGGGTCTCCATGTCTTCCCAGTTTGGAAGTTCAATGTTCACTTATGGGCTCAATCATAATATTGATTAGTACAGAAGCTTTAACCAACTACATTTTTCTGGACAGTGTGTATATGTCCCTCCATAGGCAGTAGTGACTCTCTGCTCTTGTGGGATCATCATATAAGTTCTGGACTTAGTGTAGACCTTCACTCTGGCTTTAGTTTGGTTTAAACTCAGGTCTCCTAAACTAATAGTATATTAGCTTTGTCCCCTCCATCATTAGCCCAGATTATAGACCTAGCACAGAAAAGTTATGTGTAAGGATCTTAAATACTATTGCATAAATTGAAATTACTTAAATTCTACAAACATTGATTAAGCAGCTACTATGTCAGACATTTCAGTAGATTATAAAACTAAACTGATTAAAACTCTTGAAAAGCTTGCATTCTATTGGGTTTAGAAATGGCAAAAACTGTCCAACATATTTTTTTTTTCCCTTGGTTCTTTGAGAATGTCCTTGCTTATTAATTCATCACATTAGCACATGTCAAAAGGTCTCATTTCTTCAGTCATGCCTCTCTAGGGTCAAACAGTGTTAGAATAGGAAGGAACCCTAGAGATCACTAAGTCTGTCCTCTTGCTTTGGCATATGAGAATAGCTTGTAAGTCACAAAGTCTCCATCTGACTCCTCTCCTAATCATCATTTGCTTCAATTGTAATTTTATTTTTAAAATTACAAACTTAACAATCATTAGTAGAAAAGAATAATGTGATATACAAAGGAAAATATTCCATATATAATTGTAAACTTCCATAACAGTTTTTTTAAAGTGTATATGAAATTTAGTAAGGTAGAAACAACATCTATGTTTGGTTCCCATGCTGCATTTATTTTTGTGTTCATCTGAGTATTTTTTCTTTTAAATATTCTAGTGAATTTTTTTCTTTTTGTTTTTTGATCACTCTTAATAGTCACTAATTCAATCCCTCACTTACTCAAATAAAAGACTCACCTTGTAACAAATTAGTCAAACAAAACAAATAAACATGTTGATCATGTCTAAAAATGTATGTTTCACTTTGCATATGTTCCCTGTTCCACCATGATTCAGGACGCATATGTCATTATTTTTTTTTAAGGTCATGACTTTTTATTGCAATAATAAGAGTTCAAAAGTCTTTTAAAGATGGTTTCTTTTCTATTATTATGGATATAATACAAATTATTCTCCCAGTTCTGCTCCTTTCATTCTCTACCAGTTCAAATGTATTTCCCCAAATTTCTTTGGAACTTCATATTCATAATTTCTTACAGTATAATAATATTTTATAATATTCACATGCAGCAATTTATTCAGACATTCCATATCCTATTTACTTATATTCCAGTGTTAGACATGAGAAAGTGTTACCTTAAATGTTGGCTTATATGTGTATCATTCCTAACCTCTTAGGGATCAATTTAGTGACAAAGAGGGTAGGATTCTAAATTGGATTCCAGACTGTATTAGTGTGTCTGTCCTAAATCCCCTGCAAAAATGGGCATTTTTGCTTTCTATCATCTTTGCCAATCTAAGTAGTGTAAACTGTTTCAATTTACGTTTTTTTCTTAGAGGGGAAATAAGGCATAGTAGGTAGAGATCCAGTGAGGAAGCCCTGGGTTCAAGTCATACTTCTGAACAAATATTTGTTGTGTGACCCTGGGAAAGTCACTTAACTTCAGGCAACTCTCTAAGACTGTTTGTTGTAGACTAAGTGATAACATACATTGATAGAAAGGATTTCCTTACTCAATATTCCCTGTGCCAGTGAAACTATAGATCTAGTCTATAACTACTAACGACTTATTAAAAATTTTTCATGAAGTTATGTAGAGACCCATTTAAAAAAATTACACCAGTGGGATGATTTATGTGTACTTAACTTACTTTGCAAATGTGGAATTCAAATATAAAAGGAAGACAATTTAAATAACACAAGACTATTCTGTACTCACCAGAAATAGCAAAAGGGAATGGAATAATATCTACTATAAAACAAAGAAGTTTAAGATAGAACCCCAAAGGACCTGGCAAACCTGAGTCTAATAATTAATGGGAAAAATGAATGTTCAATAAAAGGGGGATATTTAATAGTATTCCTTAAAAATAAGCATAAGCAGGTTATTTGACTTGCAAACACCCCCATTCTCCCCCCCAAAAAAACCCCACAAGAAAAATAAAGAAAAAAAATCTTGGAAGTCATATGCAATGAAATAAATCATACCATTTCTAGACTACTAAAAGAAAAAAAATCTAGAAAAATGAAGACATTGTATAGGCTTTAAAAAAAAGAAATGGTCACAGAGTGACCATTAAGAAATTTCTCTTCCAAAGTGCACAAGGGAATAAAGATGAAAGAGGAATTAAAAGAAATAGGAGAATAATGGTGAATCAATATATTTTTAGAGAATAAATTGAATAATGGGAGGGTATATAAAAGCAGGAAAGGAGATAAAGGATAGAGACGAATGTGTGATGTAATCTAATCTATTCTAAGGTAAACGACAAAGGGAATATAACTCCTGTAGTTTCTACCCTAGAAACAGGATGTAAGGATCCTCTCATCATACTCCAGGAGGATGGATGAGGTGATAAAAGGAAGTATTAAAAAAGGAGAAAAGAGTAAGAGAGCCTCCCCCACCCCCAAAGAACACTCAACCAGGGAGAGAGACATTCTGTATCAGATGATGAGGACCTTGAAATGGGACAAATCTGGTGCACAGGGAGGCTACTTTCTTCTTTTGAGAGTGTTGTGTCTCTGTAGATAATATCTTGGCTCAAGAGAAGGGATGTAAGAGTTTCTGGATGACATTACTATATAGAAGGATATGAGGGCATGGACCCAGAAAGGAAAATGCATGGCAAATGCAAAAGAAAATGCTCATAAAGATTATAGGTGGGAGCAGCTAGGTTGCACAGTGTATAGAGCAGAAGCCCTGAAGTCAGGAGGACCTGAGTTCAAATCCAGCCTCAGACACTTACTAGCTATGTGACCCTGGGCAAATCACTTAACCCTGATTATCTGCAGAGAGAGAGAGAGAGGGAGAGAGAGAGAGAGAGAGAGAGAGAGAGAGAGAGAGAGAGAGAGAGAGAGAGAGAGAGAGAGAGAGAGAGAGAGATTGAGATTATAGCTGGTACAATTTGACCAAACAATTTGAAATGCAGAGAAATTTCTACAATGGGGCAATGTTACTATACCTACAACCTCTCACAGGACTAGATATATCTAAGAGTGATACAGCACAGAAAAATGGGGCAAGAGGGAACTACAAGACAACAGCATCAAAACTGTTTAGAAGAGGAAACTCATTATGCACTTTACAAGCTTTAATTTCATGAGGAACACAAAGAGACAAAAAAGAGAATAAATAAGTATAAAGCCTATGAATCAAAAAATGAAAGTTAAGAAGGCAAAAAAGATATAATGAAGAGAACAAGGTAAAGGAATCATTTCAGAAAAGAAAGTATTAAAAGGAAGTATTAAAAAAGGAGAAAAGAGTAAGAGAGCCTCCCCCACACCCAAAGAACACTCAACCAGGGAGAAAGACATTCTGTATCAGATGATGAGGACCTTGAAATGGGACAAAAGAAAGACAAAGATAAAGAAAAGAAAGACAAAAATAAAAATTTAATAAACAAAAGAAGTTGGATGGTAGGAGAAAAGGAACGATTTTGAATTGCCCACTTAACCGAGAGGGGAAAAAAAGAAGAGGGGAAGAATAATACAAATGCATACAATGAGACATAAGAATGAATCCATAAGTTAAGTATAAGTAAAAAAACTAGGGAAAAAGTTGGCAATCAGAGGTCAGGGAATGTAAAGAACGAGAGGGAAATCTGTGTAATAAAGTCACCCTAAAGTAGATTAAGCAAACATAGTCATAGCAACAAAGTACTATTTTAAAAGAGGAAATCCTAATTCAGGAAAAGAAATAGAGGGAAATATAGACCTCTCACAACTTTGAATGCTATTGGATTAACCAATCCAATAAAAACATAAGAGAGTGACAGAAACAGATAGGAAAAGAATATACCACAAGCTATTGCTGATAATAAAACCACCTAAAATTGAAGACATGCACAGAATACAAATGAGGAGCTAGAAAAAATATGAATCTAAAAAATTAGGAGTTTCAATCCTGTTATCAGACAAAGAAAAAACAAAAATTTACAATATAAGCAGTAATATCCAAGAGAATCTGATCTTACTGAAACCACAAGCAACAAACTAGCATTAATATTAAATGAATATGGTAAGAAATGTCATATATTTAGATTCATAAAAGAAAAATATTAAAATTCAAGAAGACATGTACACTAGCCAAATAAGAGGAAGAGACTTTAATGTTCCTCTCTCAGAGCTGGGAAAATCCATCAGAAAGATAACAAAAGGAAAAATATAGAACTGAACAAAATATTAGGGAAATTGGAGCTAAAAGGGAGACAACTTTTACACAATTGAGTGTGTATGCATATATATATGCATATATTCATACACATATATGCACACACACTTGTGTGTGTGTGTGAGTGTGTGTATGTGAGTGGTTGATGGAAACTAATCTCAGAGGGGAGGCACTAAGATTAAAGGGGATTGGGATATACTTTTTGTAGAAAGTGGGACTTTAATGTGGCTTCAAGAAAGCCAAGAGGAAGGAGAGAGTTCCAGGCATGAGATGACAGCTAATGTCAATGTCAAGAGTTAGGAGATGAAGTGTATTATGTGAGGAGCAGCAGGGAGGCCAATTTCACTGGATCATAAAGTATTTCAAAGGCAGTAAGGTGTAAGAAGACTGAAAATGTAGGAAGGGCCCCAGTACTCCTCAGCCCTATTGGACACTTACCTCAGAGCATCTAGGAGGCATTGGGAGGCAAGAGGTGGGTATAGGTGGTAACTTACTTCTCAGTTGACTTCCAGCTATTCAATATAGTGATACAGGAAAGAAAAACAAACAAAGAAACAAAACCTAACACAATCTTACATTGTACTTAGAGAGTTTTGGTACTCAGGAATAAGTAGATAATAGTCCCACTATCCTCTATCCTGCTTTTACTACATCCAGGGAATTATGTTACATTCTTGTCACTCCTTTTTAGTAGTGATATTGATAAACTAGACAGACTTCAGAGAAGCACAACCAGAATGGTAAAGAGATTTGATCATGCTTGATTGAAGAACTAGGAATCTTTAGTCTGGAGAAGAGATCAATCAATTAACAAGTATTTATTAGGAGCCAGACACTGTGCTCAGTGCTGGAGACACAAAAAGATGTGAAAGACATCTTTTTTGCCCTCTAATGGGGAAGAGAACATGCAAACAAATACATACAAAGCAAGCTATAAGGATAAATAGAAAATAGTTAAAAGAAAAAGGCACTGGGATTAAGAGGGTTAGGGAAGGTTTTCTGTAGAAGGTGAAATTTAAGTTGTGACTTAAAGGAATAGAGTTAGGTCAGTAGTGGGAGGAGAGAAAGGAGAGGATTCCAGGCTTGGGGGACAGTCAGAGAAAGTGGTTGGAACTGAGAGATGGGGTGTGTCTTGTTCATGGACCACTCTGATCTGTTTTTGCCAGAAACCCTGAGCATCTTCCCCTCCCAGATTGACTTTTTTTTTTTGGATGAGGTAAAAGAGGCCATTCTTTGCCTCATTTCTTACTTATCTTTAATCACTGGATGGGTGATGCCTCAGTCAGACTGAGACCTGGCAGAGACCTTAGCTTAAAAAGGTCAAGATCTCCCATTGCATCCAGAGCCATCTCCAGTTGCCCTGATCTGTATCTTGCCACTGGGCCCAGATGGGTCTGGATGAGACTGATGATTTTGCACAGCTCTCCCTAACTTAAATCCAATTCACTTGTAAGTCTTGGTATCACCTTCTTGAGGTTATGGTCCTCTTTGAGAATGAAGGACAGACAACAACAACGATCCTTCTGATTGGATGATTCCTTCCAGTTCCTTTATTTAAACATGATTCTTAGACCAGCCATGTCTTCATTCTTCTCCAAGCTGCATTCCATACTTTACCCTCCCACTTTTTAAGCTTCTTATGATGTAGTGTCTTCCCTCATTAGAATGTAAGCTTCTTGAGGGCAGGAAATATTACTAAGTATGTAAAGAGCTGTCATATGGGGGGATTATTCTTGCTCTGTTATAAGTTGTGGAGAAATTGCTTTTATCTCTGGATAAGGAAAACTTTTCTAATAATTAGTGTTATCCAAAATTGGAATGAACTGTCTTAGGAGGGATTGAGTTTCCCCTTAATAGAGTAATTCCAAGAAAAAACTGAATGACCACTTGTCTGGGAAACTTCTTTTCAGGTTTACATTGAATTAGATGATCTCTAATGTCTCTTCAGACTGAGATTCTGTGATTCTTGCCATTATTTTTCTCTTCTTTCTCTGTAGTCTCTTTATTGATGATCTCATCCTCAACAGTGACTTCAGTTATGAAATCTATGCGCATGACTTCCAATCTATACATAGATTCTTGATCTTTCCCTTATTTTCAAATGAGGCAGTTCTCAAATTTCTTGGTCTTAAGATCTTTTAGAAATTATTGAGAATTACCTCTTCAGGGTTTGGGGGGCTTTTGTTTATATGGGTTGTATCTATCAGTATTTACCATAATAGAAATTTTAAAATCTTAATATTATTATAAAAATAGTTTTTACCTAATAGATCCTCTAAAAGGGTCTTAGTGACCTCTAGGAGTTCCTGGAGTATACTTTGAGGACCACTGCTCTAATCTCACATGTACAACTACCTGATGAAAACCTTTGTCTATACACTTTGGGACTTCACAGACAACATGACTAAAACTGAATTCTTCATCTTCCTCTCAAAAACTACTGCTCTTCCCACT
This sequence comes from Vombatus ursinus, assembly GCF_900497805.2. Classification (NCBI taxonomy): domain Eukaryota; kingdom Metazoa; phylum Chordata; class Mammalia; order Diprotodontia; family Vombatidae; genus Vombatus; species Vombatus ursinus. The sequence continues at coordinate 22,983,693 of NW_020940360.1, forward strand.
TTCCCTATTTTTGTTACTGAAGTCAGAAACCTCCTTGTCATCCAAGATAAAAATGTCCAATCTTTGTCAATCCTTTCCTCTTTAACCTGCTTAATTCTACCACTGTAACACTTATTGCCTACCTTCCATCTTTTCCATTCACAGTGAAAGCACTCTAGTTCATAACTAGTTCAGTTTATCCTTGGACTATTGTTATACCTCCCTCTCCAAATGGTCTTCTTTTACATTCTCTATCCTCTCCAATTAACCCTTTACAATGTTGTCAAAATACTCTTTGTAATGACAAACTGATCATACATCTCCTTTTCTCAAAAATCTTCAATGCATCCCTATTGTTCATATGCTAAAATATGAACTGCCCGAGTTGGAATTTAAGATCTTTTATTATCTGATTCCAACCTACATTTCTATCCTTACTTCATATTATTTATGAGATTCATACATACATACATTATTTTCATCTGTTGGAACACCATGATCTTTTCCTGAGTTTCTCCACATCTGCATTTACACAGTCTGCCTTCCATCCCTGACATACCCTGGCTTTTCATCTTTACCTGTTGAAATGCTTATTTTTCTTCAAATTCCAGTTCGGATACTACTGAATCTAGGAAACCTGTCATCAGGGAACTTTGCTGAAAGTGATCTACTTCTTTTTAGTTCTAAGTTTCACTCTCCTTAATCTCACATTTATTTTTAATGATATTAGAAACCATGTTAGCATAGTTAAGTGGATTTGAAACTAGTTGAATGATTGTTCATAGAATACTAATTCATGTCAATTTGGATGTAAATTTCTTATGAAGTGAATCTAAAGAATCTCTTTCTTGACTTACTCCATGCTATATTTTAAAAAATCCTATTAATTGAGACTTATATGGCATTCTTAGCAATTATGTAAATAACCCAAAGCTATTGAAGATATCTAACTTGTATAACAGAACAAAAATAAAAAGTATTGATAATTTAGAACAATGAATCCAATATTTAGATATTAGACTTATCAAAAATCAATGTAAAGTCCTACATGTGGGTTCAAACAATCAATTGCACATTGTAAGGTGGGAGAGTTATGAAGGTTAGATAATATTAAATCTTAAAAAAAAGTGGACATCTGTGACATTGAACTCAAGTCATTTGTTCTTACTCAGCATGAAGAGATGCATATTAAACAGAATGTGGGTGGTGGGGAGGGAAGGTAATAATTACTATATTTTGCCCTGGTCATATTACATTGGATAACGTATTCAGTTCTGGGAATTGCCCTTTAGGGAAGACATTGGCAAATTGGAGTGTGTTGTGAGGGTGCTGACCAAGATAGCGAGATGATTAGAAGTAAGAAGTTATGATGAAGTTTAAATAATTGAGGATGTTTAACTTAGAGATGTGATAATCATTTTCAACTATTTGAAGTATTGTTATGTGATGAGTGGATATGCTTTTTTCACTACAAAGGGAACTATAAGTAATTAAGTTAAAGTTATAGAGTAATAGATTTTGGCTCAATATAAAAAAAAGACTTCTTAACAATTACGGATTTTTTTAAAAAGTGAAATGAACTGCCTGAAAAAGGCTGCAACCCTCCAGCAAGGAATATCTTCAAGTGTAAGATCACAATATACTTGGTTGGAGAGAGGGTTCATGTTAGAGTATATATAGGATGTACTTGAGTAGATGGTGCCAAAAGTCCTGCCCTTCCAAATATGTAGTTGTGTGATACTTCGCTTAATATTTATTTGCTTGAATATCATACTCCAGTTTTCTTTTAGGTGGTATGTTCTTTGAGACCAGGAACTGTGTTTTAAATTTTTTTTTGTCCTGAGTGCGTAATATGATGTTTCTCTTGGGTGTGGTGGGGTTGTGGTGGAGCCAAGATGGCAGAGTGAAAACGGGGACTCACTTGAGCTCTCGCCTAAACCTCTCCAAATACCTATAAAAATGATTCTAAACAAATTGTTTTGCAGCAGAACCCACAAAAACACAGTGTGAAACAAATTTTTAGCTCAAGACCACCTAGAAGTTCCGCAGTAAAGGTCTGTTGCACTGGGTTGGTAGAGGACCACAGTTCAGCACAAGCCATGGCAGCACACACCGGGTCCCAGCAAACCTGGAGTAAGTTTCAGGGGACTGAATTGCAGGCAGCTGTGGAGGTTTCCAGACTTTTCAACTCACAAATGCCAAAGACAACTTAGAAGATCAGTAGGAAAGGTCTGTCTGACTCAGGTGAGAGAGGAGCATAGTCTAGCCCCAGTCCCAGGGTGGTGGCTGTAGCAGCAGCAGCAGCAGCAGCTGCAGTGGCTGCTTTCAGAGCTCTCAGCCTGCAGAAGGTAAGGGAATGGAACAACTGATCAGAAGGAGATTACAGAGATCGTGTTGCTGGCACTGAGACAGGATTCTGTTGCTTTGACCATACTTGGATTTGGGTTGTGGTCCTGTGGTGAGAAGGAGCACTAGCATAGAAGAACTTGTGGCAGCTGTGGAGAGGGAAGCCTCCACACAGTTCCAGGGAAGAAAAGAGTCAAATAAGTGGCTGAGAAAATGAATAAATAGCAGAAAAAACTCAGACTGTAGAAACTTATTTTGGTAACAAGGAAGATCGAGGAAGATCAGAAGACAACAAAGTCAAAGCTACTACATCCAAAGCCTGCAAGAAAAATATGAATTGGTCCCAGACCATGGAAGAGTTCAAAATGGATTTTGAAAATCAAGTAAGAGAAGCAGAGGGAAAATTGAGAGGAGAAATGAGAATGATGCAAGAAAATAATGAAAAACAGGTCAACACCTTGCTAAAGGAGATCACCCAAAATACTGAAGAAAATAACATCTTGGGTACCTAGGTGGCACAGTGGATAGATCACTGGCCCTGGAGTCAGGAGGACCTGAGTTCAAATCTGGCCTCAGACCACTTGATACTTACTAGCTATGTGACCCTGGGCAAGTCACTTAACCCCAATTGCCTAAAAATTAAAAAAAAATTTAAAAAAGAGAAAATAACACCTTAAAAATAGACTAACCCAAATGGCAAAAGAGGTCCAAAAAGCCAATGAGAAGAATGCCTTAAAAAGCAGAATTGGCCAAATGGAAAAGGAGGTAAAAAAGCTTACTGAAGAAAATAATTCCTTAAAAATTAGAATGGAGCAAATGGAAACTAATGACTCTGTGAGAAACCAAGAAATTATAAAACAAAACCAAAGGAATAAAAAAAAGAAGAAGACAGTGTGAAATATCTCATTGGAAAAACAACTGACCTGGAAAATAGATCCAGGAGAGATAATTTAAAAATTATTGGACTACCTGAAAACCATGGTAAAAAAGAAATCATCTTTCAAGAAATTATCAAGGAAAGCTGCCTTGATATTCTAGAACAAGAGGGTAAAATAGAAATTGAAAGAATCCATTGAAAACCTCCTGAAAGAGATCTCCAAAGGAAAACTCCAGGAATATTATAGCCAAATTCCAGAGTTCTGAGATCAAGGAGAAAATATTGCAAGCAGCCAGAAGGAAGCAATTCAAATATTGTGGAATCACAATCAAGATAATACAAGATTTAGCAGCTTCTACATCAAGGGATCAGAGGGCTTGGAATATGATATTCCAGAAGTCAAAGGAGCTAGGATTAAAACCAAGAATCACCTACCCAGCAAAACTGAGTATAATTAATGAGGGGGAAAATTGACATTCAATGATGTTTAGGAATTTAATGCATTCTTGAGAAAAAATGAAAGCTAAATAGAAAAATTGACTTTCAAATACAAGACTCAAGAGAAGCTTGAAAAGGTAAACAGGAAAGAGAAGTCATGAGGAACTTATTAAAGTTGAATTGTATACATTATTGCATGGAAAGATGATATTTTTAACTCATGAGACCTTTGTCAGTATTAGAATAGTTGGAGGAAATATATATATATATACACACACACACATACATATGTACATACAGAAAGCATAGGGTGAGTTGAATATGAAGGGATGATATCTAAAAAATAAAATTAAGAGGTGGTAGAGGAAAGTGCTGGGAGGAAAAAGGGAGAGGTAGAATGGGATAAATTATTTCCCATAAAAGAGGTAAGAAAAAGCTTTTACAGTGGAAGGGAAGAAGGTGGAGGTGAGAGGGAATGAGTGAACCTTACTCTCATTGATTTGGCTTAAGGAAGTAATAATGTACTCAGTTGGGTATAGAAATCTATCTTACCCTACAGGAAAGTAGGGGGGGAAGGAAATAATGGGGAATGATAGAAGGGAGCATTGATTGGGGGGAGAAACACTTTTGAGGAAATCAGAAACAAACACTTTTGAGGAAGACAGGATCCTAGGAGAGAACAGAATAACTGGGGCGGGGGAGCAGGATAGGATGGTGGGAAATATAGTTAGTCTTTCACAACATGACTATTATGGAAGTATTTTGAATGACTACACATGTATAGCCTATATGGAATTGCTTGCCTTCTCAATGAGGGTGGGTGGGGAGAGAGGAGGGAATTTGGAACTCAAAGTTTTAAAAACGAATGTTAAAAATAGTTTTTACATGCAACTGGGAAATAACATACACAGTCAATGGGGCATAGAAATCTATCTTACCCAATAGGAAAATAGAAGGGGAAGGGGATAAGAGAAGGGGGGGTGATAGAAGGGAGGACAGCTTAGAGGAAGGGATAATCAGAATGCATACTGTCTTGGGGTGGGGGGGGAAGAGATGGGGAGAAAATTTGGAACTTAAAATTTTGTGTAAGTGGATGTTGAAAACTAAAAATAAGTAAATAAATTTCAAAATTTACCATTAAAAAGATTTTAAAAAATGATGTTTTCCATATTGTGAAGGCAAATAGAGAGGAGCCCTGAATTTTCCCTCTCTTCATGAGTGACTCCATTTTTAAAGTAGACTCTATTGTAATTTGGTCAACTAGGTGGCACAGAAAATAGAGTATCATGCCTGGAGTCAGGAAGACTTATCTTCCTGAGTTCAAATACGGCCTCAGTTACTTACTAGCTGTGAGATCCTGGGTAAACGCTTAATCCTGTTTGCCTCAGTTTTCTCATCTGTAAAATAAACTGGAAAAGGAAATGGCAAATCACTTCAATACCTTTGCCAAGAAAATCCTAAATGGGGTCATGAAGAGTCAGACAGGGCTGTAACAACTGAACAACTATTTCATTATAAAATGAGTACTCAGATTCATTCCCCTGTGTATTTTCGCATTGGCAACATTGACCATAGGGACAGTAGGAGGGGGTGAGGGAAAAAGCTTATCTATTCTGTGTTCCCAAGACCAATAACATATTAGCATATTAAGTAGCTTCTGATCCCTCTCTGGCTGAGATGAAATACATCAAGCTGACCTGTACCAATTCTAAAGCTTACTGCAGACCTATAAAGACCTACTTTGGTTCGGACTAAATAATCTTCATTTTTTCCTTTTTACTCTATAACATGCATACTAATAGAAAATGCTTTATTATCAGAGCTCACTTTCACTACCAAAATTACTTTTTTTACTCCTTTTAGTCAACCAGGGCCTCCCTCTGACATAACTTATACTAGCAATCTGCTTAAAGCTTCTATTTGACTTGTGCCCTAAGTTTTCAGCAGTAGATTTTTACTTTTCCTGTTATAACATTGATGCATTGGTCAGAAATCCAAAAACATAGATGATGTGACCTCTATGCTGTCTGGAGGCATTAGATGTTCCTCCTTTTTCTTTTCTTTCTTTTCTTTTGTTTTCCCCAGCCTGTTAAGAATACTCATTCCTGTTTCTACTTACTTCTGTTTATATTTTGAGTATCCTGGTTTCTGGTGGTATATTCAAACTCTATTCTGTACTCTTTGGTATGGATGGCTCTTAAACAGAGTCTTGTTTGGTTTTTGTTTTATGTCAGCTAATTTCTAAGCAGTGAAAGGAAACTTCTTTTGAATTCTGTCTCAGATGGTCACTAGGATGTGACTCTGGACAATTCACTTAACATTTTTGAGCCTGAGTTTCCTCATCTATAAAATGAGGATAATAATAGCACCTACCTCACAGGATTGTTGTGAGGATAAAATGAGAAAGTACTTTACAAACATTAAAGTACTATATAAATACTACTACTACTACTACTGCTGCTGCTGCTGCTGCTGCTGCTGCTGCTAATTTCATCTTTAATTCAATTTAATTTTAATTGCATTTTTAATTGCATTCTGTGAAAAATGAGAGAATGGGTGAACTCTTATGGATCTATCTGAATTATCTGTACTGTCTATCCCTAAGAGTGAGTATGTGTCTTTAGAGTGTTGACAATCTCAGTAAGCTCTCAGAGTGATTGTACCCTTCATGTCCCTGTGTTCCTCTAGTGATTCTAATTCATTTGCTTCTAATTCATCTAATTTGACCTCAGTGGAGCCTTTCTATGGGGTGGTTGAGCCTGACTGTGATTGTTGGCTGTGCAAGTCGGAGGAAACCCTAAATAAGTCTGTCTCTCTTTTGGTTCCCCTGTGAATTTGCTGGAGACAAGTTAGTTTACATCCCAGTTCCCTGTTAGAAAACTCCAGTAACTGTATTGTACATTAGCTTGTGGCACAATCCTATAAAATGGTGTCATTTGTACTAAAGGTTAGAATAAACTCAGGCTCACAAGAAACACTAAGGGTAATGCATTTTTTTCTTTTTAAAAAACATGTTGGGAGAAAGAGGAAGATCAAGAGTGAATAGCTGCTTGTTGTGGTTGGGACAATGATACCTGAAAACAGAGAGAAGGCAGAGCTGTCCACATAGTGTTTTGCTTCAGTTTTCTTAGGTAAGGAGAGTGACACGTGACTGTCAGTGACAGAACAAAAAATTGGTTAGCAGAGACTTCATTCCCAAGATAAGTAGGGTGATAATAAGAAGGTGCTCAGTCACCCTTGATAAATTCAAGTTGCCTGGCCCAGTTGCACTACATCCTCAGATATCTCTCATTCAATCATCAAGCTTTTATTAAGTATCCAGTATGTGCCAGGAACTCAAAGAATAGTGGATATGATGGCCAAGGCATTAATAGTGATATTTGAAAGATTTTATAGGATAGGAGAGTCAGTATAGAGTTGGAGAAGTCAAATATTTCTCCAATTAAAAAAAAGAAGAGGACATCATCTTCAAACTGTAGCTCAATGAGCTTAACTTTAATTCCTGGGAAGAGTCTAGAATGTATTATTTAAGAGATGGTTAATGACAAGGAAGTGGTAATTACAAGGAAATAGCTTTTTTTAATCAAGAACGGGTCAGGTCAAAATTATCTTATCCCTCTACCACCCCCTTTTTGGACAGGGATACTAGATAAGTAGATCAGAAATGGAATAGCTGCCCCAGAGAGGGTACCTGCTATTGGAGGTGGATAACCACTTGTCAGATTCATTATAGTGAGAATTCTTTTTTTGGATAAGGATAGGACTTCAACTCTAAAATTCTATAGGCACTTAGTTTGTGGAATTTTACTTAATTCCTCTTTAAGAGTGGTCAGAAGGAAGTCACATGTCAAGTTAGGGTTAGGTTGCATGATGCCTTCCAACTCTACAATCTATAAGAGCTATTTTCTTTTCAGTATTTTCTTTTGGTTGGATAAATGAATGATCAAAATTATTGTATCACAGACCAAAATGTGGGCAGTAGTTCACTTGAATGCCATAATTGTTTCTTTTTTCAACATGTAAAAGTGTCTTACTAAGACAGCTCTTGGATTATCTGACAGAATAATTTTGAGCCAATGAGACCCCCTGCTTTCTTTCTTAACTTGATTGCCCTGGAATAAACACTTTCTAAGCATGCCACACTCTTGTTTAAGCACCTTAACTTGATATTGGTACTAACCTACTGTAAATGACTCTCTACCTATGAAATAAGACATAGAGAACAGATATTTATCCATGTCTTATTGACTCCTCCCAGTCAGGCTCATGAGGCAGAGGTGCTGGAGGTAGGGGGATAGTATTAGTTTCAAATCCCTACTAAAAAAAAAAAGCTGTCACTACAAAGGGATGAGCTACCCAGAAGAATATTATTGACCCCTGATGCTTCTTTCTGCTAATGCCTAAAGTCAAGCACACCTAAGACTTCAGCAATTGAGCCTTTTGGTGACTGAGACTCATTAGTGTATTTTGTAACCTTACCTCTCTTTTCTTGTTCTTTCTGTGCTCTACCATGATCCTGATACCAGGTGTTTTGTTTTAGGCCTACAGATTCCCCTTGTGTCACTCATTATTGGATGATAAAATCCTAGCTTTAGAAGGGACCACGGATGTCACTTAATGCCACTGTTTAATTTATAGATGAGGAAACTTAGTCAGTTAAGTACACTATAGAGGTTATATGACTTGCCCAAGGTTACAGAAGTGGGAACTTGTATAACTAGGATTCAAACACAGGTCCTTTGATTTTATATCTGGCATTCTTTCCCCCATGGACTATTGCTTGTCTGACTCTTGTGAAATGCCTTCTGAGTTCCAAAACTCTTGATAAGGATCAGAACATATGGATGCAGAGTCTCATGACACATTAAAAGTAGAAAGTTGGTCTTGAGGAATTGAGATATTTGATGCACCATATCACTACTTCTCAATATAGCTGGTCAATTCTCCTTCTCTTAAGAAATTGTAACATTGTGAATGTTACAATTTAAAAAACAAAATTTCTTTTTAATTCTGATTCAGTAAGGATACTCATTACATAGAAGATTGGAGTTAATTCATTGAACAAACATTTATTAAATGCTTATTATGTAACACACTCAGGTATACTATAGTACAATAAAAGGTTCTGATCCTCCCAATGTCCCATTCCTTAAATAAGCAAACAAAATAACAAAGAAGCAAATCCTTCTTCAAAGTTTAGTGATATGATTAATTTCTCTATCTTGTACAAGATAATTTGGATTTATTCTAATTTATTATTTTCTTCTAATAAAGCAACTGGAAACTAGAGCAGAAACATTTAAACAATATGAAATGTTATAGGGAAGAAACAAAACAGGAGGGATTTTTTTGATATTGTTCTGACTTTTTAAAAAAAATAATGAAAACATCCTCATGCCCAGAAATCTTTGGCAATAATTCCTCTTGACTGCCATAAGTACCTGCTTTTGAGGAACAGAAAGCTGATGAGCTGCAGGCTTCCCTGCTGCTAAATTCATCTAACAAGCCACTCCTGATTTTTTTTTTTTGCTTTTAAGACCAATGGGAACTTTATACAATGGTTTTCTGGCATCTTTCTCAAGTCATATTAGATCTGGAAACTTGTATATTTCCCCCTGAAAATATGTAGATTTTTGTTTGAAATGAAATTACAGTGCATAGGCCTCAGTCTTAAAAAATGTCAGATGTATATCATGTATATTATATGGCTCAAAGTGGTTTCCAGAGCTGGGTCGACAAAGATAAAGTGAGTCTAAAAGATGAGCAGTTATCACTCAAGGAAAATAGTACCTATAATTATCATGACAAGAAATCCAAAATCTAGGAAGAGATGAGACATGAACATGTTGAAGGAGGCACACATGAATTTTTAAATCCATGTTCAGAGCAAGAAGAATCCAGAAGAGTATATCATCTATCTAATGCATGGACTAGATGGTATAGTGTTAATAGATAACTGAGAAGAAAGAATTACTTGATACCCCTTTTGGGAATGAGTTCTCTATCAAAGTGAATAATACAAATTGAAAAGACAAAAATAAAGGCCAATAGACATTTCAATTTTGTCAGAAGGAAATAAGAGAATATCTTTATACCAATTCATCCTTATGTCCTGATATTCCAGAGTGCTAAAATATCTTGCAGATATAATGATAAAAACATTGTCAATGATCTTTAAGAAAAGAAAGAATGTAGGAGATACCAGAAGAGTAGAGATGGTTGGATGGCATTCTGAATTTCTGAAATGGTGGATTCCAGAAAGTATAGATGTTTAAGCTTGAAGTTGACACCAAGGAAAAAAAATGGAGTAAATTATTAAGCATCATGTAAACACTTAGGAAGGAAGCAGTGATGCCTGGGAGCCAGTATATGCTTAAGGATAATTATTTTAGGTGGTTGATGCCCATCCCTAGAAAAGATATAATGAACCATTGTTGGAACTAGCATTTAGGGGCTGCTCTTCTACATGAGAAGGGCTTGATGATGATGATGAACCATTGTGAATAAAAAGTGAACAAGTGATCTTATTATAGACATCATCCTGATTCTTGAATCTATGTTATAACACAACTAGGATGACTGTCTTTGCCTCCCCTCTGGACAGATGCCTGGACATGGCCAGCAAAATGGTTTTGTCTTTGACACCTTTGCCTCTGCTTCCATCTTATGTTCCTTAGTCTTTCCCCCTTTGGTTTGTAGCATTAGATTGCTGAACAAATCAAATGCATTAACCTTATTTCCTTTAGTGATAGGATTATTCAAATAATTTTATGGATCAACGTGAGATATTTGCCTAGTCGTCTATTCAAAAAAGAAACTATATGAATAAAGTATGTATATATCACAAATTGTGGTGCATTGTTTAACGCTTTCAAGGTTCTTCCTGCCATGAAAATCCACTTAAAGAAAAACAAAAAACAAAAATATGAATGCCCTCTTGAAGTTGTTCTATGGCTGTGAATTATGGAACATCATAGTATCAAAAAAATCTAGAATTGCAGGTCACTAAAAAGCAGAGTGGTTGTCAGCAGGCTATAGCATATTGACAATAATTCATTTTTCTTTTTGCAAAGAAAAATGATCTTTGCACTGTAAAGGGAAGGACAAAAGATGGATAATGGAGATTTGAGACCCAAGAAAAATAAGGAACACCTAGTATTTGTATTTGAGCCACTAGGCTGAGCTCCAAGTGAGGAGAGTGACAGAATTGTTGGACATGATTCAATACACTGTCAATAATATTTCAAAGATAAGGGAGAATGGCAGAATTGTTTCAAGACTAAAGAAAGACCAATGTCCTATTAAAAAACCTGAAAACTGCAAAATATAAGCCAAAGAGATTAATTTCAATTTCTTGAGAAAAATTCTCTATTGGTAAATGAGTAATTGTGAGCATGTAGAAAGGGAAGTGGTGATCACTAATACCTAGCATTGCTTTGTCAAGAACAGGTTATGCTAGTATGATTTTTTTTAATGAGGCAACTGGTTTGTAGATATGGAAAATGTTGCAAGTATATTTTGTATAGATTTGAGCAAATAATTTGACATGCTTCCTTTTACCATCTTCATAGACAATATAGAAGAATATGGAATAAATGTCAGTACCATGAATGTGGAATTTGTTGAATGATCAGGCTTAAACAGTAGCAGTTAACAGGTTGATGTACTCTTATAAGCATGTTTTTAGTCAAATGAACCAGGAATCCACCCTAGGCCCTATGCAATATTCAGTCTTGAACACCTCATTTTAGAAAGGACATTGAAAAGATGGAGAATGTTCAAAGAAAGATATCCAGAATGCTAAAGAGTCTGAACATTATGCCTTGTAAGGATCAACTGACAGAAATGAGAATGTTTATCATGGAGCAGAAAAGATTTAGTGTAGACATGATACTTTTTTTTTCAATGTTTGAAGGTCTGTCATGTGACAGAAGGTTTGAACATGTTCTGTTTGGGCAGAAAGAGCTGAAAATGTGAGCAAACCACAGAGAGGAAGACTTCAGGTAGATATAAAGAAAAATAATTCCAGACAGTTAGAGCTTCCTAAAAGTGCAATGGTATGCCTTAGGACATAAAGAATTTCTTCTAAAAGTCTTCAAATGAAGGCTGGATAACCAATCTTGGGCAATTTTTTTTTAGAAGAGATTATCAGGTATGATTTGGATTAGAAAAACCTGTGTAATGTTTCTTTCAACTCTGAATATCTGTGATTTATTATAAGGGGTTAAACATTTTTATCAGTGACTTGGAAAAAAGGGAATCAAATGTATATTTATTAAGTATTCATACAACACAAAAATGACAGGAATAACACTTGAGAGTCATCTTACCAAAGCACAAGGAACTACATGAATAGAATCATCAAATACTCTTCATGGAAATAACCATAGACCTAAATAATTAGAAGAATATTAATCACTCCTGGGTGTAACAAGTCAGTATAATAAAAATGACAATGTTACCTAAATTAACTCATTTATTCAGTACCATACAAAAAGTTCACACCATAAACAAACCTAAAACCTCTTCTGGTCTTTGGCTATGGGAACAATTCATGACCAAACAAGGGAAAGATAAAATCAAGAAGATAAAATGCACAATTTTGATTACCTAAAATTTTGGATATACAGAACTATTGCAGTTAGCTTAAAAATGGAGCAATTAATTGAGAAAAAAATTGCAGCAAATTTCTTTCAGAAATACCTCATTTCTAAGATATATAAAAAATCGATTCACATTTGTATAATAAGATCTATTCTCCAAATATTAAATGTTTAAAGGATATGGACAGAAAGTTCTCAAAGGAAGATATCACAGCTATCAACAACCTTAAGAAAAAATTCTTCAAATTACTAATATAGAAACACAAATTAAAGCAATTCTGAAGTTCCACCTCACACCTTGGCAAAAAATTGGCAAAGATGAAAAATACAAGAGAAATTCCCTTCTCCCTCACTCAAAAAAAAAAAGATGAAATGATGAATAGTGAAGGGCACGTAGGAAATTAAGCACATTAATACACTGTTTAGAATGTTGTGAAGTAGTGCAGCCATCCTAGAAAGTGGTTTGGAGCTATGCTCCAAAAGTCACTAAACTTTCCTACTCTTTGACCCAGCAATAAATATTATTATTAAGCTGATGCTCTTAAAGAGATCAAAGAAAGAGATATGAACAATAAACTTTATAATAGCTTTTTTTATTGACAAAGAACGAGAAATTAAGGAGATATCCATCAATTTGGGAATAATTGAACAAAAGTGGTAATTCCTATGATGAAATACTATTTTTCTGGAAGAAATTAAAAAGAGAGGGTTCAGAGAAAAACCTGAACACTTGTGTGAAGTAATGCAAGGTGAAGTGAGCAGAACCAGGAGAACAATTTGTATAGTAGCAACAACATTGTAAATTGGAAAAAAAATAACTTGAAGGACTTAAGATCTCTGATCAATGTAATGACCAACCATGGTTCCAGATGATTGATGATGATCTATATTATCCACATCCTAACAGAGAAGTGATGGATTCTAAGATGAAGAATGAGATGTACATTTTTGAACAAAAATAATATGAAAATTTGTGTTGCTTTATTATGCATATTTGTTACAAGGGTTTTATTTAATACTGGTGGGGCTAGAGACAATACATTGCTAACTGAAAAATAAAATACATTTTAAAATAAACATATATGAGGATTTGAATAGACTGGAGAAATTTTGATTATCTGGATGATAGGCTGCACTCTCAAAATGTCAAAAGTTTCTTATAGTAAGCCAAAAAGCTAACTATATTGAGAGGCATAATATTCAGAACCAGGAATGTGATAATCTCCCTGAAGTTACCCTTGACAGACTATATCTAGAATATTGTATTCAGTTCTGGGAGTATACCAATATGGTGGTCATGTCACATAAGGATCAGTTGAAGGGCCTATGGATGTTTGGCATGGAAAAGATTACTGCAAGGGATATGATAACTGCATCCAAAGATCTGAAGTGCTTCTACCTTTGGGAATGATTATATTTATTTTGTTTGTCCCGAGAAGATAAAACTAGGAATAATAGACAGGTGTTTCAGGGGGACAGATTTTGCCTAAATGTAAACAGAAATATTCTAAACAATTAGAGCTATTCAAGAGTAGGAGGGACTGTTCTGGGAAGTCATAGGATCCCTCACTAAAGATCTTATTGTAGACCAGATGACAACTTGTTGGAAAGGTTGTAGTTGGGATTATCTTAGACACAGATTAGGCCTGATGGTCTCTGTGCATCTTCCAACTCTAAAATTATGTGATTTTGAATCTATAGACTAGTTGACAGTATGAAATTTAAGAGAAATAAAAGTAAAGTTCTATTTAAACATTCAGTTGAACAAGTAGAGAAAGGAGGAGACATGGCTTGAGGAGTTAGTGTAATAAAGGTTGTGGTTGATCAAAATCTAAATATGAGACTGGTATAACACAATTGCAAAAACATCTATTTGAATCTAAAACTATATTAATACAGTTATAGTATTGAGCACAAAAATGATAAAATGGCTTTTGTACTCCATTTTGGGTGATACAATTTTTATTCTATGTCCATTTGTGGGTGTTACTACGCTTCAGAAGAGGCATTAAAACCTAGAATGCACCCTTAGGAAGGAGAAAACCAGGAAAATGAAAGGCTTAGAAAGAATGTCACATGTAGAATGTTTCAAAAAAACTGGAAATGTTTACCATGGAGAACAGAAATATGTCTTAAAATATTTGAACATTTGTGATATGAAAGGGAGATTTATTCTTTGTTCAAGAGGCAGAATTAGGATAAATAGATTACAATTCAATGCAGGGAAAAACTGTCCAATGATTTAGAAACATTCAAAGATAGTAAAACTTGTGAAGAGTGAGTTCCTCATCACTCGACATGTTTGCAGACTGTATGAGTTACAGAATGGATTACATAAAAGGGATTAATTAGAAGAAGAATTAATTTAGAATTAATTAGATAACCTACATCTAAGGTTTGTTTTATTATATATACTTAGAAGATTCCATGATTTATTAGCCATGGGACTAACTATAATCTGGAGTGTTTTCTATACTGCATTTGGAGGCATTTTATTAGTTCTTTGTCACCTCATGGATTGTATGAATGTGTTGTGATCTGTGCCATTGGTGAGAATCTCTACATCAACACCCTCAATGATTCAATAAAGTATCAAAATATCTGTCCCTTCATTCCTGAAACTGAAGGAGCATCATGGGAGAAGGTTTGGGTAAATAGGTAGCCCACCTTACTTTCTCATTTTTAGAAGTTATTGGACCAAAGTGGAATAACTCTGCTAGTTGATTTTTCAGGTATGGTGGTGCATACATCATGTAATCCCTGCTCCTGGGCAGGCTGACAATGTAGGATCACTTGAGCTCATGAATTCTAAGTTGTAGTAGGTCTAAAGATGATCTGGAATTTTTACTAAGTATGCCAACAATATGGTGGGACCTCACGGAGGGGAAGTGAGTGAGGAGATTAAGGAAGGAATAGAAGAGAAGATGAAGACCAGGAAGGGTGAATTAGCATGGACAAAGAATAGAGCAGGTCAAAGTTTCTGTTCTAATTAGCAGTGAAGTCAGGCCCATGAGTATATATTACACTTCCAGCCTGAGTGAGAGAATCTTGAAAAAGAAAAAAATAGAGATTAATAGGTTTCAAAGTAGAAAGAAATTACATATTTGATTGATCAGATGGTAGTTCATTTTTTGACATCTTTTAATTAATATTAGTTTTGGCAGCAAATTTATTTTTGTTGTCATTTTTTTCTAAATAGGAGAGCTGAGTTTGATCAAATCCAAACAAGCTTATTCTGACACTTGCCTAGCCAATATCCATGTAAGATTGAAAAGAGAATTGGCGCTAGTGACTTTTTTTCTTTAGAAAGATCACTTGGAGATAAAAATCTGATCATTTTGTGAGTTTTCTTCACTTCAAAGAGAAGCTTTGAATCCCAGTGTCTTCTTGGAATCTCTTTAAGATAATATCAAAATTTAAATTTGTTTGATACAGCATTACATGTAACCCCATGTTCTTTAAACTTCTGTTTATGAAAATAATATATAAGAAAAGGGCAACAATGTTATTGTTACTGTTTTCAATGGGGATTTATTTAATTAATTTTCTTTAAAAATTGTGTACATAGGAGGACATTTTTATGACCAATAATATGAATTAGTTCTCAAAGAATAAAACATGAAACTAAAGGATGAATACAACTTGAACTGTTTTGTTATATCATATTATCTCTTTCCCCCTTTCTACTTACAAAGCCTATTTTACTGAAACTGTAAATTAATGTGATAAGCTATATTTGGTATGTGATTTCACTATTCAAAAATTTAAGATTCTGAATCAGCATTCTGTTAAAGAACTTCAATTAGGAAGGACACAGTAGAGCTCTTCAAAATTTAATTCGACTTGTGGGTAGGTCTTTAAAAGCCCTTCATAACCTAGCCCCTTTACTACTATTCCAGTGTTGTCAGACTTTATTCTCCATCTATGTACTTAGCATGAATGAAACTGACACTCCTTCTCCACTTGTATCTTTATGATCTTGGGGAAGACATTTACTGTGAACACATTTTTAAGAAATTAGTCATTAGTACAGTGAGTTTCCTCAGTACAATTTTGCTAATATCAATTAATATCACAGGTCCGGTCTAATAAGAAATGAACAACTCATGCCTAAAAATGAGCTAAATTAGACGTCATGGCACAGTGGATTGAGACTTGATCTCAGAACCAGAAAGGCTAGTGTTCAAGTTCTAACTCTGACGCATAATGGCTATGTAATCCTAGGCAAATCACTTAACAACCTAGTTTCTGTGATATTGGTAGAAGGAGTTGCCTTACCTGGTGAGTTCTCCATGCTAATGAAATCACAGGACTAGTCTTTTTTTCTTTGCCTAGTATAAGAGGTCCTCTAGCTCTAGGAACTCCAATTTTATACTTTTAGAATAAATGATTTGCATAACTTATCCACAATTATGTCAGTGAAGAACCAATTACATATGTAGCAAATATAGTTTCAGTAGGCTAATATGACAAAAATAATGTATACATGTACATTTCCAATCATTGAAAGAGAAATGGATTCATGGATAACTGACAAAATTCATTAGTAACCACACAATCTAAAGAGATCTAAATGAAAACATTCAACATGTTGGGTAGAAAGCTAATAGAGGAGGATGTTTGGAGATATCTGACTGTTGAGACTTAAGGAAACTAGGGAAGTGAAGAGGCAGAGATGATGTGGGAGAGAATTCCAAGCATGAGGGACAGTCACTGAAAATGCCCAAAGGTGGGAGATGGAGTATCTTATGTGAGGAACAGCAAGGAGATCAGTGTCATCATTGGATTGTGCATTAAGTATAAAGGAGAAGGGTATAAGAGGATTGGGAAGGTAGAAAGGAGCCAGGTTATGAAGCCAAACAGAGCATTTTAAATTTTATTCTGGAGCAAATAGTGAGTCATTTTAGTTTAATGAATAGGAGAGTGACATGGCCAGACATTCACTTTAGTAATATGAAATTGACAGTAGAGTAAAAGATGATCCAGAATGAGGAGAGACTTGAGCCAAGGAGACCAGCCAGAAGGCTATTGCAATAGCCCAGGCATGAAGTAATGAGAACCTGAACTAAGTTAGTGGCAATGTCAGAGGAGTTCAAGATGGATGTTAGAGGTAGAAAAAGCAGGGTTTGACAAATGGTTGGCTGTGGTGTGGGGAATGAGAGAGGAAGAGTCAAGAATAACAAGTTGTGAGCCCTTGGTAATAGAGTAATTTTAGGAAGTAATAGAGATTTTAGGAAGAGGGGAGGATTTGGGGGAAAAGATAATGAGTTCCATTTTAGATATATTGAATTTAAGATGTCTAGTTTGAGACATCCAGTAGATAGTGGAGATGTGAGACTGGAGGCCAGAAGAAAGGTTAGGTCCAAACATTCAGATTTGAGACTCATCTGTGTACAGATGATTGCTGACGGTTCCCATATAGAAAAAAATATAGAAAAAGACATTGAAGTAAAGATATAAAAACTGGAGATACCGAACATTAGGTGGCTTCAATCTCAGATTAGGGAGTGAACCATATGTTGACAAAAAAAAAATGGAGAGGGTGAAAACAATACAGAGGACTTAAAGAAAGGACAGTAATTTGCCATTCTCACTATGAGGAATGAAATAGTAAAGAAGATGTGAATATAAGGAATAAAAAAAATGAATTACCTATTGAGGCTTGATAGCACTAGTTTATAGTGAACCCAATTAATATGACTCTTTGAGTTTCATCCTTGGTCATAGAGAAGTTGAAAGAGAAAAGAGACATTATATATAACTAGATTGTTTATTGGAAAGTGGTAAGTACTTCTGAAAGTGAAGGGGCCAAAGAAAATTCATTAATGAACAAAGAATACAAGAAGTTTATGGACAGGACCTTGTGGTCAGAGAGGGAAAACTCAGAAATCAGTATCTTAGAGGCAGAGCAGTTTTGAATGGTAATCCATCTTAAGATAGGTTAGCGCTGATGGGTACGTGAAGTGGAAGTCATTGGAAATGAAGAGAAGGATCATCAACATGTATCCCTTGTTCAATAATTTTACTGCTTCTCATGCTTTTCTTAAATATTTCAAAGGATATATTACCAACCTAATCTGTGTTTGTTTGTGTATGTGTGTGTGAGTGTTTTAATCTATTTCTTAAGGAGTCATGCCTCTCCTGCCCCATCCCTACCACCTTATTTATCTTTTAAATATGTTTGAATAGAACAATCCAGATTCCAGCAAATTTATATTACAGATACATAAGAATGCAATTTCTGCATATAATATTTATAAATAGTGGGTAGAGTACTAGGCCCAGAGTCAGAAAGACCTGAATTCAAATCTAGCATCAGACACTTACTAGTTGTGTGACCCTGAACGAGTCACTTCACCACGGTTTGCCTCAGTTTCCTCATCTATAAAATTGGGATAATAATATCATCTTTTACTCTACTGTCAATTTCATATTACTAAAGGGATGTTGTGAAGATCAAATGAGATAATATTTGTAAAGTACTTAGCATAGTGCCTGGTACACAGTAAGTGCTTAATAAATGCTCATTTCCTTCTCTTCCTCCTTCCCTTGCTAGTCCATCCCAGGGTTTTAAAATCTTTACTATATGAAGCAAAAAACAAAAAAACTTTCCGTATTTAACCTAACTCCTTACTGCTGGCACATATCATCTCCTCTTTCTCAGGGGAGACAGCCAACCAGTTACTATTCCCTGCATAATCTCCATATCTAAGTTAATTTTGATTCAATTCCATTCAAGTAACATTTATTAAGTACCTACTATATGCTAGGTATTGTGCTAGGAGAATAGGATGCAATGACAAAAAAAAAATAAAAGAAATACAGCTCCTGTCTTCAAAGAGCTTATATTCAACTGTTTATGATCTGACTGGATAGAATCATAAAGCAAGAAAGGAAGTCTAGCTAGATGCAGAAGGAGAAGTGTTCCTAAGTACTTAAAGGGATTAAATACTTTAAGTATTTATTTAATACTTAAAGGGAGTCAGTAAGAGGTGGGAGTAGACTTGAATGAAATATTGTATGTATTGTCAGATTCTTTCACGTTATTGATCAGCTTTCCTGATTTTTTTTCCTCATCTTACTTTGTTTTTTTTCTCTATGAAAAAGTCTTTTCTAGGATAGTTCTTTAGAAGAGTGAAACGAATCAGGTTCAGGGGAAAATTTAAGTAAAATAAAACAAAGTACGTCAATAAAGATATATTTTTTTAAAAATTTTGTTCAGTTGTTTCAGTCACATCCAATTCTTTGTGACCCCATTTGGGTTTTTTTTTTTTTTTGGCAAAGATACTGGAGTGCTTTGCCATTTCCTTTTCCAGTTCATTTTATAGATGAGGAAACAGAGGCAAGCAGGTTTAAGTGAAGTGATATAATAGGAACTGACTATTAAAAGAATGGTGCCCCAGAAATGTATTTCTTCTTCTTTTCTCCTTTTCTTAATCCTCTTTCACAGAAAACTAAAAAATGGTATGAAATGAAATATTAGAAAATATGTATATTAATATAAAGTTGCTTATGTGTTATCTTTTTATTTCTTCCAATATCTAGTATTGTGCTTGGCATAAGCATGTGTTTCAAAATAATGTAAGCTTTTAAGCAACATGAAAACAGGGATTATTTTATGAAATTCCATCTCTGTATTAGAGGAGAGAGACAGAGACAGAGAAAGAAACTTAGCCAGACAGACACAGAGACAGAAAAAACTGCAGTATAGTCTTGGGGCTGTCTAGGGCTATTTATCCCTTTCTGTTTTCTCCCCACAGTATTGTCTGTTCATTTATAGCAAACACTTGCTCAGAAGGCAATGTAAATCAGCTTATTTTTATTTGGAGACAAAACCATCAGAAAAGTACAGAAAGCAGATAAAGAAGACTTAAGGGTAAATGATTCTAGTTCTCCAGGCAGCAATGAGGCAGAGGAGACAGAAGTTTAAAGGGCACAAAAATCACCTCATCCCTGTCCAGCAGCAAATAGTGTCTAGGCAAGTCAGTCACTTCTTAAGCCTGTCAATGAGCCAAGTTCCAACTGCTCATTACTATATTCAATTTTGTATAGCAGTGTTCTTCCTAGGCAAACCACCCCTAACCACATCTTTGTCTTCTCCTGGGACTCCAAATTGCTTGGGGGCGGTAGAGGAAATTATACTTCTTATCGACTGTTTTTGCTAATAAAGGGGCTACAATTGTTTTCATTTTTGTATTTCCAGTACCTAGCATGGTGTCTTGCCTGTGTGTAGTATGTACATAATGAAGTGTTTAATAAATTGAATTTATTGAAATATAAATTTGTTTTTGAATTACTGAATAAATGATTTTAACTAGCATTAGTGAAGCATCATAGGCCATTAGCTGAAACAAATGATCAAGAGGATCTTCTAGCAATCCAAATCTTTGGTCATCTGTATAACATATGGGAGACAGGAGGAGAAGGAAGTTAAGATTGTCCTCATTGAATGGATACAGGTCTATAGGAATTCTGTTCCAGATCCTTTTTCCAAAGCTGGAAATGTAAAATTGCCTATAAACTATGAAATTGGTCATTTCCCTTCTCTATCTCACCTACAATGAGGAAACTGATATGGGTATCTTGATTTTGTTCAGAAGCCATGTACTACATCACCTTTTCCTCTCTATTCTCTCATCTTTGAGGGATTTGCTATTAATCTTTGACATGGCAACCAGTTAACTTCCACTAGGCCACTATTGGACTTAAGGTAGTAATCAGAGGTGTGTTGTTCATGACATTTCAATACCTTGAGAACACATAATTGATTTCACTGTTCTGAAAATAATGATTATTTTATATGTGTATGTTTTTAAAGGCCACTGGGGAAAGCTTGTATTTTAAGCCTGTATTACTTCACATCCTTAGCTATAAAACCATAGATTTAAATAAAATATATTTTGAAACTAGATTAGATTCTAAAATTTAATCTACTTTAAAATTGTTATAAACTCTTTGAAAATGTCTCTGTGATGATGCCTCATAAATTGTCAAAAGAAAAAAAATAGAGTGAAATGAATGTTGACAATCCATCCTTAAAGCAGTCCACAGAAAGTGGGCATCATAGTACCATTTAAAATCCTCTCCTTTAAGGAATCCTCTATTATATTGACCTCAGAAAAGTGGGCGAATCAGGAACAGTGTAATGAGTTAACCTAGAACTCTCATTTTGTTATTTTCAGCCATTGATTAGCAATATATTATAGTGGCTAAAATACTGGATTTTTGGAGTCAATAATATCCGAATCCTAATCCTTTTTCAGTCACTTACTAGCTATGTGACCCTGAGAAAATCAATCAGTCAGTCAACAAGCATCAGGCATTCTGTGTCCTAACCTCTCATTTTTCTAATGTGTAAAATGGGAATGATAATAGCAACTTACTGAAATGTTTGTTGTAAGAATCAAATGAGATAATGTGTTTAAAGTGCTATACAGAATATCCCAAAAATCTTAGTGCAATTTTAACCTTTAATAACTCTTATGATAAAAGCTCTTATTTTTTATATGCTATAACCCTATACATATCACTTACTAGTAGATGTAATGGTATACATATGTAATGGTATATATATATATATATAGCACAATGAAAGGTCCAAAGTATTTGATAATGTGGTGTGTTGCCATTATGTTCCTGGTATATGCAATGAAGTTAATATTGTTATTAAATTACTTAGATCACTGATGGTAGACAATTCAGTCCTACCCTCTTCCCCCACCCCGGACCCCACCTCACCATTATTTTGAAACCATTTTCTGGTCCCCAGGATAACTACAAGAATTGTAGAACTTTTTTTTTAATCCTGCCAACCTTCAAAGGTCAAAACTAGCTGTGACACCTAAAATTCAAATGTAATTAGTTAGAGATTTACAGGGATTGTATGCCAATCTTCTAGTAGCTTAGAAGTGACATGGTATCTAACCTTTGGTGATCCCAAGAGACATTCAGGTAGATGTGAAGATAAACAGAAAAAAAGACATCCAAGTAGTACTGCAGTGTGCTTTTCATCAGAATAGCAAGCTCCCTCCCAACTCTTTCTGGCATTATTAGAGCTTGTATTTCCGCACTTTAAACTTCACCCTCTGCTCTACACCCTCCCCAATGCCTATTGCTTTCTTCTCCCCCTGTTTTTTTTTCAAGTCTGAGCCATGGCCTCTCAGCACTGAGCTGATGTATTTATTTAAAGCTTAGCTCACGTGGTCTACATTTGGATCATTAAACTGAAGGACTTGTACAGTCATGATTTTTAATGAAGCATGTTTGAATAATTATGCTAATTTACAAAGCACTAGAATCAAATCAAGTGATCAAAGTTTCCATGATTGCTATCATGTGCTCCGAACCCCCCTCTGCCACCCTCACAATTGGCGGGATGCAGCCAAAGCTTTTTTTTTCTTTCTGGGAATGAGTTGGGAAATGGGCATTAATCAATGTTGAACATTAACCAAAAGAAAAAAAAAGTGGAAAAAAAGGAAAAAAAAAAAAAGAAAGAAACCACAGCCACTGAAACATACTTCATACACTGACTCTATAGTGGCCTGTACATGAATTTGAAGGTAATATTGCTCTGCCACAGTCTTGCCTAAATACAGCCTACAATCAATACTGTATTCTGTCTTGACAGAAAGCTGAATTTTTATCTGTTAAATGTGTGAGCTTGGGGCAGCACTATGTCTGAAGTGGTTTACATCTAAAATGTGATGTGCTGCACAGAAAGTTGATTGACATCTTTGTTTATTGAAAAGTATTACATGAACAACAAAACCCAGGCAGATGCAGAAGGCCCCACCACCAAGTGCAGCTGTGTTATTTTTCAATCCTATGTGTTCAGCCCCTTTGAAGCTTGTCTGATGTAATAAAGGCAGAGGATAGAAAACAAACAAGAATCTTCTTTGATTCAACAGTCAAAATTTTAGACAAGAGTGATTTTTTTTTTGGTCTTAGATTTTAAAAATAAGAAACTTCCTCTAGATCTTGCCAGCCTCTCTCCTTAACCATCAAGTCCCTAAGACCATTTACTTTGGGAAAAAAAAGAATCTTATTTGTTTTTTTTTAATTGCTCTTATGTTTGTGAATATGAAAATAAATTAGGAAGTATTTAATGAGAAAACAAATTGGAATGGGTTGAAATATTTTTATGTATGCCCTAAAAATGAGAAAAAAGACATTAATGACACTAATCTTAAAGCATTAAACATGCAGAATAAGAAATTAAGTTCCTTTTAAATTTTATGTTAGAATAATTATCCCCCTCAATGCAATTTGCCCATGTTTTATTAAAGCTTTATTATGTCAAGGTAAATAGAGGTTAATGCTGCTGTTACTTCTTCCAATGAAGTATTATCTTTAATCTTGCTTTAATAAAATAGTGGTAAATTGCACAGTAGGGGTAATCACCATGGGCTAATTTAGAGAGTTGTAAAATCCTTTACCAGTACATACTGTAGTTAAAAATAGAAGCAGTCTTAAGAAAACACAAAGTGCTATGTAACTTAGGAAGAAGCTGGCTATGTTGTTATCAATAATGAAATTCATTCATTCATTCTTTCATTCAGCAAGCATTGGCCTACTATATGTAAAACACTATGTTAGTTGTTGTGGAGGACTCATGGACAAGTAAGGCATGGTACAGAATATACCCTCAAAGACTTTGTAGTCTAGTTGGGGGAACAGTTAGAATATAAAGTAAAATGTGATACTGAATTATCATAAGAGAAGTAGAAAACAAGTATTATGGGAAGGTCAGAGAAAGAAAAATTATTTACTGCTGGAGGAACTGCTGGAGCAGGAGAGAAAAGAAAGAACAGATCCTGTTGGAGGGGTAGAGTGGGGCTAATTTGCCTGGAGGACCAGGGTGAGGTAAGGATTTAACTAGAGTGGTCTCAGTATAGAACTACGAAATCATGTTCAGTAGCTTAGTCTAAAGGAGGTCAGGCAGGTAGGTGGGGCGGCAAAAGACTACCTGAGAGCTGGGTTAGGCTACTTAGAATTAAGACTGAGAAATGGGAAGAGAAGACTCAGACTTGTACTGGCCTTGTGAGCAACTGCAAGGGTATGTCAGGAATACTGTTTTCACTGGAGAAAGCCTGTCTGACAATGGAAAACTTAGGTGGCACGAATGGCATAACAGGCAGGTGTGTGGTTGACAAGTCATAGTTTGCTCTGGAAAAACTGAGAAGGGAGGTGAGACAGTAGCCATGCTGAGTTCAAAAGCATCAGCTTAAATTTCTTCCACAAACTTGACTTATGCCAACAAAAGCCTTACTACCAAGTGCAAAATCTAAATGGTTTTAAATGTCCTGGGGCCTAGACAAAATGGGAACATTGATGTTTGATTCATCCCCTTGGATTTGAACCTGAGTTCCTGCAACAGTTAGTTAGCCCATGACTCTTGTAAAGTTAGTGACAAGAAAAAGGAAATATTTGAGCTGGATCTTGAAGGTTGGTAGGATTTTTACACCTGGACCTGAGAGAGGGAATAGATTCTTGATAGAGAGATGATTAAAGATAGAGAAAAAGAATAGCATGGGCAAGTGTTCTGATCTGGCAATCAGTCAACAAGCACAATGTTTTGCACTTGAGATACAAAGGAAGGCAGAAGATGTATGTTCGGGTAGATATTATAAAGGTAGTTTGGAACCAGAGCTTAGAATGCTAAAGATGTCAGAAAAGGAATTTGAAATCAACATTTGAATGTTTACTAGTGGTGAAATTGCATAATCTAAACTGTGTTTTAAGAAGGTTTGTCTGATATCTGTATATAGGATGGCTTGGAGATGGAGAAACAAGAAACTAGAGCCAGGGAGACCAATTAAGAGGCTGAACTAATAGTGGAGGCGAGATAAAATGAAGACATGAATTCAGGAGATGGCTGAGCTGCTAAAAACATTCTACAGTTGATTTTGAGTTGACATGATTTATCAACTCTTTTAGACATATGGGGTGAAAAAAATGTCACCTCTAGCATGGATTTCAAAGGGCTTCCACCTGGTGCCAGGGAGAATAATAATATTTATTCAATATTTGGATGAATCAATGTGGTTACTTCTTCCAGTAGTATAGCTAGCAACCCATCCAGTCTTTTCATCTTTTGTGAATCTTGTCCATGTTCTCTCCCAGATACTTTTCAAAGTACCCACCCCTGGTATGGGGTTTGGTACCTTGTCCAGAACTTAATCTGAGTTGGAAAGCAGCAGTGCTACAGGGGCAATGGAATACAGAGAGAAAAGAAAGCTGAACTACACCAGAGATGGGAAAAAGTAATGTGGATTGTCAGGTGCTTCTAAGTATTTTAGAACAGAGAACTTGCACTTAATCTGTTGATTATAATTGCTTATTTAAGGTATAAAAATCTATACTTTCCCCAAATTCCCCTCTCCATCCCTGTCTAGTAGTTGGTGCTGTTTTATGTTCTTCTTGCTTCTTTTAAACAAGAATTTCCTATATCTTGATTTCACTTTATATATAAAGAAACCCAAACTTGTTAATGAAATCTTATGTTATATATTTAATCAATGCCAATAAAAAGGAATGGAGAAAAAATAAGGATTAGTTAAATATATAAAATTTAAATTAGCACAAAGAACAAAATGTCAGACAGAACATTTAGAATGTTTCCTTTATTGGGGGCTCTAAGCTATTTTGATTATAATAATAATTTTTCTTCTTGTGAAAACTCCATAGAATTTCAGAGAAAGGGACTATGTGGACCTGAGAAAAATCATATTTCCCCTTAGGTAAAAGTGAGCTAATTTCTATAATAGGGTATGTCTGATTAAAACTCCAACATGAGAGAAAAGGGAGACAACTAGGAGAGGGTGGTGCTTGGAAATGTCATACCCTAAACCACCTCCTAGGGAGGTGAAAAGCAAAGCCTAGGAGCATTCAGCTCTACCAAATTTCAGGAGGAAATGGAGAATAGAAAAGACTGAGAACCAGCCAGCTAACATTATCCTCCATGGAAACACCAGATATATCTCACATTCATCTTCCAATTCAATGATTGTGGTTGTCCAAATTGCTTTCAGGACTTAGAGGGAATGCTTGTTTCTCTGAACAATATCCCAGAAGACTAGTGAATTCTTAAACCTTTATTACACCATAATCCTATAAATATGGGAGATGATTCCCTATTTAATCAGAATTTTTGACAAATCTGGAAAGCAGAAATTAGGATTTTAACAACATCTTACATGAAATACTAAAAACAGCTTAAAATGAATTTAAGACCTGTATATTAAGGATAATAACATGAAAAAATAGAAGAGAACAAGATTTTATATTTTTTTCCTAGCTACAATGAAGAGGAAACTCCTAAGCCAAATGGAATAGAAGTGATCACAAAAATGAAAATAGATAATTTTCATTGCATAAGGTTGAAAAGTTTTGTACAAATGACATTAACACAATTCAGATGAGGGGAGTAGTTGACTAGAAAAAAAACCTTTTATTAAGTATCATTGGCAAATATTAACTATCCAAGACATAACAGGAGCTAAAACAAGCTTATAGGATGAAAAGCCATTTCCTAGAGCATAAGTCATCAAATGATGTGAAGTTCCTCCAAAGAAGACTAGGAAACTCTTAACAACTATATGAAATATTGCTAAATCAGTAATAAGAGAAATACAAAAATCAAAACAACTCTGAGTTTCACCTCCTACCCAGAAAACTGGCAAGCATGATAAAAGATAGGAACAATCAATATTAGAAGGGTTGTGTAAAAAACAAACAAACACATTAATATGTTGTTGGTGCAACTAAGGAATGATCTAACTTTTCTGGAAAGTGATTTTGAATTATACTTCTTAAGTATACCCTAAGATACCACTTCTAGGCATAAAATATCAAAGAATGTCAATGAAAAAAAGAAAAATCCATTGTACATCCAAATATTATAGAATTGCTTTAAAGCAGCAAAAATCTAGGAATGTAGAAACTAGTGATTGTGTATTGGATGAATAAATTGTAATACATACATTTATTATAATATTACTGTACTGCAAAAATAACGAATGTGGTGAACTCAGAGAAGCATAGGGAAACTTTTATGAACTGATCTAAAATGGAATAAGCTGAATCAGAAAATATGTACTATTCAAGTTAATTATAGTCAACATAAATGGAAAGAATGACAAACAGCAAAACAATGAACCTGAAGATTGTAAAATAATGACCAAAGTAAGACTCCCCAAAACAGATATGAAAGTTAACATTTCTATCTTTTCAGTGGTGAGGTATTATGGATATTGTGGGTGTGAAACACTGAATATAAGGTGTTGACTAGGGTTTCTTTATTTTTTTTTTAGCTGTTTTATCTTCTTTTTTATAAGGGACAGTTTTCTAGGTAGGTGTGGGAATATATTTTTAAATGTGGATAATATAAAGATAAAAAAAAATGAATTGAAGACATTTAAATACAATAGGACTGAAGAAATAGAAAGGTCTTTAGAAAGCAATAATATTGAATTTGGAAAGAAAATTATAGATCTTCCAGGAAAGAATAAAAGTCATGTAAATGATAATTTGAATACTAGATTTCAAATCACAGAGAAAAATTCTCCAAGTATGTTATGGATTAGAGTCAAATGATGAGTTCAAATATTGACTCTGCCACCTACTAGTTTTGTGATCTTGGTCAAGTTACTTAAACTTTTTGGGTCCCAATTTCCTCAGTAGAAAGATGAGGAGGTGAGAAGAGTTCTTGAACAGTCTTCCCTCCTCTTAGATTATGATTCTATGATACAAGAACAGATCAAAAATATCTACAGCTCAAACAAGAATAAGAACTCCTCCCACTATGTAAAATTTCAGTTGGCTGAGAAACAAAATAGGCAAAATTCAAAACTGTAACTCAAACAACAAACTGTGATGGTGGGTGGAACTTTTCATGTTCTTAGGAGTATTAACCTGAATATTTCAGGGTTCCATCTCTTTGTAAGAAATCAGATATAAATTAAATTTGATATAACCCAAAGTGAAGAATTTCAATTGGTAGTTACAAAATAACATGTGGAAAAGGTGAGCCTAAGCATGAAATAAAATAATTTGGCCTTATGCAAAGGGTAAGAATTGGTTATTCCTTCAAAATAATTCAGAGGTGAATATTCAATAGTCAAAATGACCAAATGGAAGAAAGTTAAATATTTTCAAATACCAATGAAAGGTTAAGAAATGAATTGTATGTTATTTTGTGAGTACTATTAGAGAAAGTTATGAATGATAGGTGAGGGAGCTTTTTGTGTCTTTGATTTTCTTTAAAAAAAAAAAAAGCTTTGCACATGATCTGAGAGATATTGAGAAGGCAAGGAACACATCAATGGCTTAAAGAATATAAGGAGTACAACATACCAAGGGTAAAATCACCAGGAGAATAGAAGGAAAAGGTGAATTAATATTTCAGAGAAATGAATTTCATTTCCTTTTCAGTAAATCAATATAATAGATGGTAGATAATATAAAAAAGCTCTTTTTGAGTAAGGAGAAGAGAAATTGGGGCAGATTTGGCCAGGAAAAGACTCGTTGAGACTTAAGAAGAAGAGAAGAGGCTTCAGTTTCTCTCCATGCATAAAATGGTGGAAGACTAAAAATAGAACATGAAAAGTTAAGATAATGGAGAGAATGGGTATTACATAGTGCTGTTTTTCTATACTTGTTGCAAGATTTTTAATGCCCTAATACATTGTACATTTTTGTGATAGTGTTATATACAGCTGACAAAAAGGTATACTCCTCTCTATTCCCATTCAGTTTTTTTCCGAACGTCTATCATATTTAACTTTTCCAAAATTCTATTCATGCCATTAACTTCTTTCTTATTTTATAGTTAGATTTATCTAATTCTGAGAGAGGAAACCAAATTAAGAGTTATTTTTATTTAAAAACAGACAACATCCAGAAGTCATTACCTAGATTGATCAAGGAAAAGAAAGAGTAAGTCAGATTGCCAAAATAAAATATGAAATAGGTGAATTCACAACAGAGAAGAGATAAATATAATTTTCAGTAACTACAATACACAAGTAATACATAAGCAAACCTGAGAATTCACAGGAAGTAAAGAAGTATCTACAAAAATACAGCAATTAATATTAACAAAAAAGAAATTAAGAGTTCAGATAACCTGAAATTCTGAAAAATAAATTAAATAAGAAATAAATTATTTACTAAGGGAGTTAGGGTATGGACTTAAACACCAATTCTATAAAACATTTATTGTCAGACCCTGGAGAAAGAGTGAAGAAATTAATTGAGGCAAATAATACCTTGTAAAGTAGTGGAATCAAAAATATATTTCCCCAAATCTTTGCCATTTCATTGTTACAAAAAAAAAACACAAAAAAGAAGCCACAAGAGATATTATTCAAAATAACTACAAAATCCATAAAAATATATAGAATTTAACCTACAAAGCAAAAAAAGAGTTCAAATGTACAACTAAAAATCTCTTTACAAAAATAGTAGTGAGACCATGGGAAAACTATAATGAGTAGATTATTTAATTGGATAAGTGAATTTCAGAGTTCTGGGTCATGGAAAGGGAAAAATTATAAGTGGGGTCAAGATCTAAGATATGAACAACCTTGTGTGTAGACAAGATGGTATGGAAGAGTAGATCATGGGAACTGAATATATTGAGCAATTGAGATATTTTGTGTTTGTCTTTATGTGCCTAGCATGTACCATTAGTTTGGAATAGTCAGAGTTTTACAAAAGGTTTTACATGGTGAACCAGTTATGTACAATGTTACCACATAATTGAATGAATAATATAGAGAATCCAAGAGGCAAAAGTAGAAAGGGAAATCCTAACAAAAATAATTACAAAATACATAAATATTTGGTAATCAATTTACCTAAGTACTTTAATTCTTTTATAGATTCAATTACAATTTATTCCTTAAAGAAATACAGAACAAATAAAAGAGTTGAAAAAATATTCAGTATTCTTGGCTGAGTCATGTCAATGTAATAAAAATGACAATACTGATAATTTATAGTTAACAAGTAATTTACAATCAAAAGAGAAAATTGGATATCATTCAAATGATCAAAGGGATGCTTTATAAAATTTGATTAAATAATAACAGAATTTATTTGTAGGAGCAAAGGATCTACCATGTCAAGGTAAATATGAAAAAAAAGTAGTCATGAAGGGGAGATAGCACTTCCAGATCTCAAACTATATCATAAATAGAAGTCATAAAAACCATTTTATATTGGTTAGAAATAGATAAGTAGATCAATGCCATAGAATCAGGAATAGTGGAATTCAATAACTAAATGTTCTATGAATCTCAAAATTTAAATTACATAGAAAAGAACTCCTTATTTGATAAGAACTGCTGGGTAAAAAGGAAGCATTTTGGATGTCCTTCAAGGCAGGAATGCTATCCCTCCTCATTTCTGTCCTAGCTTCCCTGGTTTCCTTCAAGTGCCTGCTAAAATTTCACCTTCAACATGAAGTTTTTCTCATTCTTTCTTAATTCAGGTAGATTCCTTCTGATATTTCCAATTTTATACTGTATATATCCTGTTTGTACATAGATGTTTGCATGTTGTGTTTCCCATTAGACTGTTAGCTTCTTAATGCAGAGTCTGTCTTTTACCTTTTTTTGTATCCCCAATGCTTAGTACAGTGCCAGGTAAGCACGTGTTAATGTTATTACTATCAATAATAATTATTATGTATCATTTACATAGCACTTTTCAGGTTGCAGAGTACTGTATCACTATCTCACTTTCTCTTCACAACAATCTATGATGAAATGATCTATTACTGTCCTTATCTTACAGATGAGGAAACTGTGGTAGGTAGAATTTAAGTGATTTGTCCAGGTTTACCCAGCTATTAAGTGTCTGATACTGAATTTGAACTCAGATCTTCCTGACTCTAGGTCCAGCATGCTATCCACTGTACTACCTTGATATTTTATAGTTAATAAAATAGCTCTATTATAGTTTATATCAGTGTCATTTCTGCTGTCTAGTTTTCTCTTTTGATTGTAAATTACTTGTTAAAACAGTTCAACTTTAAGTTTTATGCCATATATCTTTCCTCACTTATTAGACTTTCTTTTTTATTTAATAATTCTGATCTTAGCTTTGATAGGTCAATGGACTGGCTATAAATAGACAACTCATTTAGCAATAATACCTACATCAATAACAAGTCATTTATTGTATATTAAAATAGAATCTACTTCAATCTTTATGATGTTATTTGATGTTTACCAAAACAGTGCTGACCAATTATTTTCTCAAAATATAAAGGTATGATATCTTTAGCTTCACTCATTTCTTTTTCTTGAATAATATTTTCACATTTCTTTCTTCCCATCCTTACCTATACCTTTTTATGTATTCTCTTTCCCCATTAAAACAAGATCTCCTTGAGAGTAAGGACTGTCTTGTTTGCTTGTATTTGTATCCCTAGCACTTAGCCTAGTGCCTAGTACATAGTAGCACTTAATTCTCATTCTCTCTCTCTGTCTCTGTCATGTTTATCTATATGTTTATAATTCATCCTTGTACTGAATTCACATATATTATTAGTGGGATCTCATTAATTTTTTTTTTAATATGCCCACTAAATTAGTCGATTAGGGACATGTGTCAGATATATAAATTACACACACACACACACATTTATATTCAGATTCCTATGGAATTATGTGGAATTTTGGCTAGATTTAACAAAGCTGGTTTTAGCTAGATTTTGATAAAGAATCTTATACTATTTTTGTGAAGATGATGAAGATATGGATTAGATAATACAATCAGGTGGATTTAGGACTGTCCGGATGGTTAGACTCAAAGTTTAGTTCTTAGTAGTTCAAGGTCCAAAAGGCAGGAGACGGTGGAGTATCTCAATAAACTATGCTTGTTCCTGTGCTATTTATAAATTGTGTTTATTAGTTACTTAAAGAAAGAGATGGTATACTTTGATCAAATTTGCCAATGACACAAAGCAGGAAGGGAGGGCAAATACAGTAAATGACAGAACATGTATCCCAAAGGATCTTAACAGGTTAGAGTACTGGCTTTAATCTAAAAAGATGAAGTTCAGTGTTAATAAATTTTGTACTTCAGTACACAAAAAAAATCAACATCCCAGTTATACTGTGAGAGAAGTCTGCATGGACAAAAGTTTTCTGAAAAAAAAAAAAAGATCCAGGGGTTTTTAATGGACTGCAAGCTCAATATGAATCAATAATACAAGAGAGTCAACAAAACTAATGTAATCTTGTGATATGCTAATAGTAGCTCAACTTCCAGAAACAGGCAGTTGATAGCCATACTATACTTTGCCCTCCTCAGTTCCCATTTGTAGTATTGTGTTCATTTCTTGATACCAGGTCAAGAATAATATTCATAAAATGGAGAGTGTCCAGAGGAAGGCAACTAGAATAGTAAGAGCTTTTTGTCTACAGCATATGAAAGCCAATTGAAGAATATTAAGACCAGATTTGGAAGTGTAGGACTACAGAGAAGACCTCATATCTGTCTTCTTGTACTTGAAGGATTGTCATGTGAAGGTGGGGATTAGACTTGTTTTATTTGGCCCCAGAAGGCAGAACCAGGAGCAATGGGTGGTTGTTGCAAAAAGAAAAGTTTACGGTTTTTGGTAAGGACAAACTTCCTAAGAATTGAATGTGTCTGAAAGTGGAATGGGCTGCCTTAAAAAAGTTGTGGTTCCCATTTCTTAAAGGTCTTCACAGAGGCTGGATGACCATTTGTTGTGTTTGTTTGAATGGAGATTCTTTTTGTGATGGATTTCAGATTAGACAGCTGAGGTTACTTCTAACTCTGAAATTCTGTGATTCTATGAAATTCTTAGAATTTTTATACCACATAACCCTTAGCAAGTAATGTTGGTAATAAGCTATAACTATTAGGGTTTTTTTTCTAATACTTATCCTTTGTAATTATTTACCACATGATAACCAAATAACCCAAAAACTATTTTTTCTTATTTCCCTTGGCATATGAAAGTACTTTGCCAATTCCTTTCTTATATTTTCCAAGAAGAGCCTATGAGCCATTCTTTATTTTAAGTGAAATATTTTTTTCTGGAATTCATTCATAGCAAGTATATCAAGGTTAATATGAATTGGCTCCCCAGAAACATGTTGATTCATTGTTTCTTGGATAAGAATTTCACATTTAAATTTTCAAATAGTCAAATTAAAGTTTATTAATGATTCTTAGCACTGTTTCCTTTCTCTCTTCTCTGATACCATCACTGCAGAAGAGGAAGAGGCAGCAGAAGATGAAGGGATATTTAAAATTTGTATTTGCTTCATGATTCATCATAGCAAAAAAAATTATTTGGTGCCCAGCTTCTTTTAAGCATCAAATTGTTAATTGTTGTGTTAAAGGCAAAGAACATGAAATATACATCTTGACCTTGGCCTCCTTGCTGTTACATGAACATGATACTCTATTTCTCAGCTCTGGGAATTTTCTCTGGCTCTTCCCCATGCTTGGAATGTTCTCCTTCCTCTTCTCTGACTACTGACCTCCCTGGGTTTCTTCAGCACCCAACTAAAATCCCACCTCCTGCAGGAAGTTTTCTCTAATTCCTCTAAATTCTAGTACCTCCCCTCTGTTAATTATTTCCTATTTGTCTTGTACATATTGCTTTGTATATTTTTGCTTTATATATTTGCATATGCTTGTGTGTTATCTTTTCTATTAGATTGTAAGTTCCTTGAGGGCAGGGACTATCTTTTGCCCCTTTTTGTATCCCCAGAGCTTAGTACAGTGCCTTGCACATAGTAGGCCCTTAATAAATGTTGATTGATTGATACAAGCTGTGAATGAAGAACCATCCACAATGTGAAGAATTCACTCCTTATTTTTTTAACCTTTATGCTTCCTCCTGATTCAGTGATATCTTTACACCAAAGTGTTTTCTACCATAGAATTGCTAGAGTTAAAAAAAAAAGAATCAATACTTATGTAGGGAACTCCCTGGAAAGTTATATCCTCTACTAATGCAGATTGGCCTGTACTCTTTAATTTATATTCTTAGAGAATTGCCTGGGGTTACAAAAAATTTAAGGGTTTGAGAACAGTTGCTGTTTCATTTTTTGTTTTTACATTCCCATGCCTGGTAAGTGCTTAATGTATGCTCGTGGATTGATTGAC
The DNA here is from genome assembly GCF_900497805.2 of Vombatus ursinus. Lineage (NCBI taxonomy): Eukaryota > Metazoa > Chordata > Mammalia > Diprotodontia > Vombatidae > Vombatus > Vombatus ursinus. The sequence goes on from NW_020940360.1 coordinate 23,018,091, forward strand.
TAACTGATTGATTGAAGGGACTTGATCAGGGTCATGCAAGAAGTATGTGTCAAAGACAGGACTTGAAACCAGAGTCTTCTTGATTACCTATGTCTGGCTCTCCATTTACTATAGCACATTGCCTCTCATAATAGCTTCCATTAATAGCCTCTCCCTACCCCCAAATATAGGTCTATTCACAAGGTGCCTAAGTGATTCTTCACCTTTACTTTAGCTCTGTGAATTTCAAGAGAGAGACCTTAGATCTTTCAGCTTAGAACTGGATTCATTTTTGGAAATGAAAAGATTTAAGGAGTCCTTAAAGGGCCTTAGAAAATTCCTGTGAAATTATGCAGAGTTGTGCATAAAGGGTGGAGGAAATAAAATATAAATGCTGTTCCTCTTTAATTTTTTGATAGGCCATATTCTAAAGCAAACAACTGTACCCTGGCTGACTTTTATGGATGATGAACCATTTTCCTCTGTCTTTTGCCAACTTCAATGGTAGGACGAGAAATGTAAAGCTATGAGAGAGGATCTGAAGCTACTATTAAAATGGAAATATTCAAAGCATGCAGGAATCTGTAAGTGTCTGTTCCAGGGACATATTAATGCATTTGAAAGGATATTAAAGCTTAACATAGAGGGAGAAAAAGTCCTAGTAGCAAAATGTAAAACTGCTTAACAAAATTACACCTGGAACTTTGTGTATTAGGTTTCAAATACTCTTCTCGTTCACAAAAAAGCACTGTGTTGGCTTGTGAGCTTTTGGTGTCTTTTACAGATTTTTTTTCTTTTTTCTTTTCCTCTGAGAGTGAGGGGGTTCTTTTGGTATGTTTTGGAGGCAAAAACCTCAGCTCAAGAAAAGTATGTGCATGTATGTGTGAGTGTGTGTGTGTTATGTGAGGGGGTTATGCTTACACTAGCTAATAATCATGTGCAGGAAGCCTATTCTGTGGAGATAACATTATGGTATAGAGAAGGTAAATTTAAAAATAAAAATAAGATACTTGTCCTTAGGATCTTTTAATCCAGTTATTTTGGATGATGATGGTGATGATAATGATGAAGAAGGTGATAATGGTAGTTTGATAGTTACTAGATCTGTGATTTCATCGATGTAGGGATCTTCCCAGTGAGAAAATGCTTTCTACTGAAATAAGCAATCACTTTCACTGAAATAGAGCCCTGTGTGATTAGATGACTCGCACAGGGTCATATAGCCAGTATGTGCCAGAGGTGGGACTTGAACCCAGGTGTTCTTAGATTTGAAGCCAGCTCTCTATCTAATGAGCCTTGATATCTCTATAGATGATAACGATGCAAACATCTTTAAAGTTTTTTGTCGTCTATTAGTCATATGTGACTCTTTGTGACCCTTTCGGGATTTTCTTGGCAAAGGTATGGGAATGGTTTGCTATTTCCTACTCCAGTTCATTTTGCAAATAATGAAACTATGGCAAACAGCATTGAGTGACTTGCCTAGGGTCATATAGCTAGTAAGTGTCAGAGGCTGGATTTGAAATAAGATCCTCATCACTCCAGAGCTGGCATTCTATCCACTGTACCACCTAGCTGCCTTCTTTAAAGATTACAAAAGTTTTAAATCCATTGAATAAATTATTCTCACAATAACTCTGTGTGATAAGTAATAATAATAATAATAATAATATTTATATAGTGCTTTAAGGTTTGTAAAGCATTTTGCAAATGTTATCTCATTTTTTCCTCACAAAACCCTGGGAGGTAGAAGTTATTATCATTCCCATTTTACAGATGAGGAAACTAATACATTGGTTAAGTGACTTGCCCATTGCAGGTATTCCTATTGAGCAGATTGAGGAGATTGAGACAGACAGCCTAGGCAATTTACACAAGGTCACAAAACTAGTAGATGTCTAAGACAGGATTTGAGCCATTTCTTCTTGATACTAAGTCCAGTGTCGTATCTGTGATATCATTCTTTTGATCTGTTAACTAATAAGGTATGAATTTCATAAGATCATAGATATAGAGCTGCAATGGAATTCAGAATGTGTCTAATGTGGACCCCCCCTCCCATTTTACAGAGGAGGAAACTAAAACCAAGTCACACAGTTAATGCATCAGAGGTGGTATTTTAACCCAGTTCTTCCTGTCTCCTAGTGCAGTGCTCTGTCTATTATTTTAAAGTGTCTCTCTGATAACAATACTAACACTTTTAAGTATTTCAAATGCTTTATGTCTCCTGTCTGATTTGAGTTTTACGTCAGTGCTCTAAGATAAGTAATATAGATATTACCCCCATTTCATTGGTAAGAAAGAAGCTAAGATCTTTATCTAAAGTCAGAGTTGTAATTTAAATCTGGTCCTTATTCCAAATTCAGTGCTATTTCTACCACACCACAGTTCACACATGTAAAGGAACTGGAGAATAGTTAGAAAGCAATATGCCAATGACTGCAGCATGTTATTATACAGATTAAGTACACAAGTGCTTAAAAAAAAAACAGGATAAAGAACAGTCTGAGTGAGAGTAAATTTAATCAGAAAAGGCTTCCTGGAGGATTAGAAAGATAAGGATAGGCAGCATGGATTATGGAAGAAATTCCAAGTATGGGTGACATAAACAGAGCATCCTTTTAAACTGTGAGGACTTTGTGTCAAGTTGAACTATTATGTTTGGGTAGTCAATAATACTCATAACTTTATATCATTTTCTGTAAATGTAGTATAATGAGAAAATGACTTAGATTTGAGTTGGGAGATTTGAGTTCCAATTTTGACTCCCATATTACATAGCTGTATGATTGTTGAGAAAATCTCTGAACTTTAGTTTCCTCATCTGCAAAAAAAGGATGATAATATGTATAGTATACTCCATAAGACTTACTTTGAGGAAAGTGTTTTGTAAACTTTATATTGTCAACAGTCAACATTATATTGACTGAGTTCATGCAGATATTGCCATGGAAGACATATTAATTTCACTCCTGTGTCTTAGTTTTTTTGCAGACTCCATGGAATGGTGTGTACCAGTCAGTCTTTACTATTGTTCAGTGAGGTTATCTACTTATTCTCAAAGTATTTCTTTGGGTTTTTAACTGGTTATTCATATGCTTTAAGAATACACACAGACACAGACACAGATACACACATACACACACAATCAATAGTCTTCCTCATTTTGGCATGTAAGTGTTAGCTCTTTTCATTACTTGTTTAGTTACTTTATTAGGGTAATGAGTCCTGTAGTTTATGAATGATGTTAGAGGTTTTGTGAGAATACTTTCTAAGTCTATTTTGGTACAATACCAAATTCCAAAAGTTGGCATTAAGACTGGAACTACTCAGATGTTAACTGGTTTAAGCATATTCTTCCCATTCAAGTTTAGTTTTAGGATGCCAGGGAATCTATTAATACATTCAACCATTGCCTTATGTGTGATGTCTTTATGTTCAATTTGTCTTGCCTGGAGGAGACCAAGGGATTGCATACATTGCCTTCATCCATTGGTTCAGTATGACCCCTTGATTTATTTAGAGCTTTTAATTTCTCTCAGTCTCTGTTTCCTCCTCTGTAAAATGAGGGTAATAATAGTACCTGTTTCATGAGTTTGTTGTGAGGATAAAATGAGTTAATATGTTTAGCATTTTGCAAATAAAGGACCATATAAATTTAGGCCTTCAATGGTAGGCAAAGGAATTTGAGAATTCACATGAGAGATGTTAGAGAACAATTGAAGATATTTGATCAGAAAGGTGATACAATATGATCAGATCTATGCAGAAAAGATTAATAATAACTAATAATAGTTAATATTTACATAGTGCTTACTATGTGCCAAGCTCTGTGCTAAGCACTTTACAATTATTACCTCATTTGAACAACTTTATAACTGTCTTTAATGTCTTGGCATAGTACTGAATTCTTTTAAAGGAGGAACATTGGTTTGTTCTCTGTAGTGAGTGCCAAGCTCACATTGCCTGTCATTACACACTTTCTTGGTGGTAATGTACTAGAAATATTGGGACCTTGTGTTGATGAAAATAGTTTATGTAATGGAAACTGAAAGCTGTCTAATAATAATTTTTAATGATGTTCCTGAAGAAGGGATGAGAAAATATACTTCCTGACTCTTTTTTTTTTGTAGAGGTGTACAACATTACATTTATTATAAGTCTCAATTGATATATTGGTTAGTTTTGCCATATGGCTTTGTTCTGGGGGTGGATTCCCCTTTCTTTTTTTTCATTTTTTTTGTTGCAAGATTTACCTCGATGGATTGAACCAGTGGATGAATATATTCAGAAATGAAAATGGTATGAAGACATAAGATAAAAATTAAAAGTAAAAACTCATTTTTGAAGTATAGACATGAGAAAACCCATTAAGACAATAAAGGTTTAGGGCAGTAGCAGTCAGAATAGAGGAGGGAACAAATATGTGAGATATTGAAATAGTAGACTCCATAAGACTAAGTAACTTAACTGTAAGTATCAAGTCAAATATAACACCAACCAACTTTCAAATATGGGTTCATGGTTGAATAGTGGTAATCTGGGCAAAAAATATGAAAGTCAGGAAAAAGAACAAGTTTTTGGGAAAAGAAAAAAAGTTGATTTTGGAAATGAAGGTGAACCTGCCCTGTAGGTAGTTGGAAATATGCATATGGATCTTGAAATAGTTTTCATAGAGATTCTGGAGTTCTGTTGTAGTAATAGTTGAAGCCACAGGAACTAACAAGTTTGACAAGGGAAAAGTTGTGAAAAGGAGAAGTCTGAGGAGGGATCCTTGTGCCATCTTCAGGAGTCTGAAAGAACATCCAGAGAAGGAACGACAAGAAAGATAAGAAGGAATCAGGAGAATGTGGTGTCTCCAACATCCCCCTTGACACAAACCTCTCCCCCCCCCAAAAAAAAGATGATTATTGAGGAGGAAGCATTATGAATAGTTTCAAATGCAAAAAGTCAAACAGGATAAAGACTCAGAAAAAGATTACTGGATTTGGGAAACAGAAGGCCATTAGTGAGCTTTAAGAGATTCTTTTCAGAGAAAAATGGGCATTCCTTACTGTATTTCCTATTTCTTGTGAAATATTGTTAGTAACAAATGTGCACTGTTTTGATTCAGTAGCTCAGTAGCAACAAAGAACATCTATTCAGTATATTTGATCTTAATTTTCATGGTTATTGACTGAATTACTTATGCCAGTGTAGATGCAATTTGGCTCTGGGGAGTTTGCTTTAATCTTCCTAAATCCTTACATTATCCTGACAAAATAATTGCATGCCACATTAGAAGAATTTGTAGTTTTATTATTTTTTTCTGGATATAAAACTTTAAAAATAAGGTAACTAAAGACTAGACTGGAATTTAGACCAGAAACACATTTGAATTCAAACTAACCATGACAATTTGGAGCAACTAAGGCATATTTCAGGAGGCTCAAGTGCTAGAGAGTACACATTAAAAGAATGACAAAAAAAAACCTGCTGATATATAACCTGGAGAATAATGATGACTATAACTCAGAAAGATGTTGAGGTCCTTTTAAACCCTAGTTTAGATATGAGTCATTAATATGATGATATTTGGAAAGCAGGCATGAAATTGGGCACTTTGTTATAGAGGAACTAGATAATAAACTTCCTGTCATATTCTGTAACTATTAGACATCTATTAGAGATGGAAGTCAAGGTATGGTTTCCACAGCCTAATATAAACATGAAACATTTGAAGAAGTCTACATAGAATGGCCACCAAAGAAAAGGCAATTGAAGTAATGTTCAAAGTAAAGCAGATGAAGTACTGTGCAATGTGGAGTTTATGATATGGCATTGACTATTTTTCAAGTGTGGCCATATGTAAGGGCACAAATGGTCTACCTCTGTTGGGTTGTAAAGGGCAAATTAAAGATTAAAAATATGCTGCATATTTATAGCAGAGGCTATAGATACATAATATTTATATATAAGGCCAGGCTCAGGAAGGAATTTGACAAAAATGCATTACCATCTTAATGCCTAAAACAATAACAACAAAAACCTGAATGCAGTTTTCACCATTTTCCCCAGAGAACCCAAGCTCTTTGTAAATTGTTAAATTTTTCTCATTTCAGAATGTTATCCTTTCTCCAAAGTGTTTTATGGATCATTTTATTTTAATGAGTAGTCTATTGATTCATAGAGATAAGCCCCATATTTCTTTATGCTAATTTGGATCTGTTCTGTATTTATATTTTATAGTTGCAGGCATACATTGATTTGATGCATTGGTGCACTTCTATGGAGAGGCAGTGAAATGTAGTGGTGAAAGCATTAGGATAGGGATCAAAGAACTTGGTTCTAGACTTAGTTCATTCAAAAGATATTGAGAAAGCAATTCCCTACCCCTGCTTTTATTTTTTTAAACTATTTCTCAGTAGTGATAACTCCTGGCCCTTCCTAAACTATAGTTTTACAAGGAGAATGAGAAGGTACTTTTGGTCACTGCATCTGTGAGGAAGACTTCTTTAAGGAAACTGTTATCATTGAACACATATCCAGCAGAAAATAAATTGGAGCATGTACTGAGCCCTGCAAACTTTCAGGGAATAATACATTGTGTTTCTAGTTAGATTTGTTATTCCTTGCCTTCCCAAATACTTCATCTGGTTGTTCTGACCACCACTTTTGGCTACACAAACATTCCTGTCTCCTGAACCCACATTACTCCACCTACCTAGGTACCTTTACTCTTACTCCTGCTACCTGGAGTGGTATGACAATTCTCATCTCTGAGAATCATCATATTAAGACCCTTAACTATGCATATTGCTTTTCTCCTCTTTTGTTACTGTCATCAGCCCCTTCTATGCAAACAGCTTTCTTTTGTCTGATAAGATTAACCTTGAAAAGAAAAAAAATGTTAAGTAAGTAAATGGCATGTATAGGACTGCATCAGGATGGTATCATTGTCTCTACCAATCATGCATCTGAATAGAATAGAATTATGCTGTTGATTGGAGTGAGGAACTCTGCCTCAAACTTTTGCTATTTTTTTTTTTTGGCTATTTTTATATGTGTGTCCTTGGTGCCTGGCATAGTGCCTGGCACACATTCTCTGAAAACTATTTAGAACTATAATAAAGATGCTTCTTTAGGAGTTCATCTTGTTTGTGATCTCATAAATGTGGGTACCCTCTACAATGACATATTTTGATTCATTCTGTATGCCTCTTGTCAATGTCTCCATATGCATTTTTCCAGACTATACAATATGCTGATGCCTTCCTCTACTTCACTTGACGTTGCAGGACCACACAAGCTGTTTATTGGTTATAGTTTGCTTTGTCTCTTTGATCAGCCCATTTTTTTTTCTGTTTGTACATTTCTCTGATGATATTCTTTGCACCACTTCTTCCTAATTCCTCATCTGAAATGTGTTGGAACTATTCATGCTCATCATTAGACTCTCCAAAATACAATTTCCTTTATTATGATACAAAGTACTTTTTTTGCTGCTACTTCTCCATATTTATGCAGATTTAATTTTATAGATAGTGATCCTTATGTTAGATTTCTTCAAGTTACCTTTTCTAATGTGTCTACAAAATTATCTTTGCTGGCCTAATATATAGTTTCCTTCATGTACTTCAATAATTGACAAACGATTTTACATTTTAATGTCATCATCTATTTTACAAGCAGGTAAGCAGGGATGAATTGTACTTTCTTATCACTTTTTGGAGACAGGGACTTTATTTAAATAAGTATGTTAAGGAAAGACAAAACTTCAATGTTTTTAGAACAGTGGCTATTATAGATAGCACTCTAGGTTTTGGAGCAGCTGAATTGAAAACCTAGAACAATGTTCTGTATAATAATCATATATTAATTTATTTAAATAAATTAATAAATAATAATAAAATAAATGAATAATAAATAATAAGAAAAGTAGTCCTATGTTATTTAATTTAAATAAGCTAAATTAATATAAATAAACAATACAAATTTATTCACATAACTAATTCAATCTTTTAAATATAGAATTGATTGTATAAATCATTTGCTTTGAATTTTAGACATTTTTTAACTTGAAGTATACTTCAAGTAGAAAACTATATTTCAAGTGACATATGTTGAATGGAATTGGGAGTGAACCCACAAAAGAAGGTTACTTATCTTGAGATCAAGAAGATAGTGTCATGGAATCCTAGAAAGCTAGAAGGCACCCAACATGCCATTCTAGTTCTATGATCAGCAAAAGAATTGTCCTCATTGCTTGATGGATATTCACTTCTTACCTGAAGCAATCACCAAATGTGTATGCCATGAAAGCAAGAGTTTCTTCCTTCTTGTGGTGAAAGATTGAGAAGCACCTCAGTGTTTTCAGAAAAGAGTTCATGTCTTTTGATACCCAATCCAATGCTTCCCCCATCACATTTCACTGCCTCTTCATGGACATACCCCTGTATCAAAGTAATGTAGGCATGCACTATAGAGAATTATACAAAAAGTGTATATTAACCAATCTGAGGCCTGTTTGTATTAGAAAAATAAGAAGAGATAGGAAACTGAAAAGAAATATAGTCTAAGAAAGTAAATAGGGATTGAAACCAGTGCTCAGTGTTTAGCAAATGGAGGAATATAACACAGAATAGAGAATTTGAAAGAAACAACTGCATATCACTTTAGCTGTGTAGCAAATATGAAAATCAGACAATGGAGGTAAGTAACTAGGTGATACTGTAGATAGAGAACTGGACCTGAAGTAAGGAAGACTTGAATTCAAATCCAGCCTCAGGCATTTACTAGCTTACTAGTGTGACCTTGAGTAAATTACTTAACCTCTGTCTACTTCAGTTCCCTCATCTATAAAAAAAAAAAAGGATAATAATAGCAGCTACCTTCCCAGGTTGTTGTGAGGAGAAAATGAGATAATATTTTTGTAAAGTACATTGTAAACATTAAAGCACTATGAAAATGCTAGGTATTATTATATTACTATTATTACCTAAAGAAAATGCAGAAACTCATGCTGAATAGAACAATAAGGAAAAGGACACATGTTTCTGGTTTAGGGTTACTAAACACATAATGGTTCTTCGTAACTTCTTGTATATGAAGCTGGCTAAATTGAACTTGACATGGCTAAGTGGGTGGTATATTGTTTTCCTTGAGTGTGTATTCAAGATACAATGGATCACAGACCTCCCACTTCTGTTGATTTACTTTAAAATGGATAATGCACCAGAAGATACTTGAATTATCTAGTAATTTTGACATTGTAGGTTAATAAACTCTAACACCTCTCTATTCCTTCTGGTATAAAATATGAACTCAGCTCTTTGGCATTTAACAAACTGATGGCTATCTACCTTTCTGGTCTCATTATAAATTACTCCTTTTCTCTTATCCTTTGCCCCACCTCCCCAAACTGTCTGTTTTGTCATTCCACGCATGACACACCTTCTTCATTCTCTCTGCATTAATACTGACACTCTCATGCCACTACTTCATAGTATACCTTCTTTCCTTCAATATTCAACTCCATCACTATCTGCTATATGAAGTCTATTCTGATATCTATCCCCAACTTCTAGGGTCTGCCTTCCCTATACTACCTTGTTTTGTGTGTAATTCTACATATACTATATATGTATAGGTTGTCTCCCCCAATAGAATATAAGTTCCTTGAGGGAAATGTCTGCTTTATTTTTGTATTGGTATTCTTGGTACCTAGCATAGTGCCTGGCACACAGAAGGTGATTAATAAATGTTTCTTGATTAATTGAGGTATTAAACAGGTTGATACAGCCTTTGTTTTTATCTTTTGTTCTGATCTAGGGATATGACCTAGGAAGAGAAAGACAGGCATGCCAAATTAATATGAGGCTACATAAGTGGTGCTGAAGAATAATATTTCTTCTTCTGGAACATTGTATATGATAGCAGAAAAAAAATAACTCCTAGAAATAGAAAGGGTGGGAGAGACTTTTGAATTGCACTTTTAAGGTCTCTAAGACATGATCTGACTATATTGATGGGTTTTTTAGTTCCTTAATATTCATTGATAATTTAAATAAGATAGCAGAATTTAAAAAATCACTTATAGTTGATTATTACCAATGCAGATGTTTGGCTGAATATCCTATTTCTTTGTGATGACTAGTCATCTGCCAACTGATTAAGCGGGTTGTTGACTTTTATTACTGCCAAATCTTTAGAGCAGCCTATCAGCTATAACATATCTTCTTATATGTTTGCTTTCACAGAACAGCTAGAAATGATCTTTCCCTCATTTTGTTTCATCATGCTTTATATTCCTCATATTAATTCTTTACTTATTAAGTGCCTGCTTTTTTCATATACTATTGCTATGCACTTCAGGAAATACTAATACAATTAAGACATAGTCCCTGCCCTTATGTAGCTTATTATGCAAATATAATATTATGCAAATATAGAAAACCAAATAGAAATTCACAATTAAAGCTTGTAACATCTCAGTACTTTAAAAATCTCTAACTTCTTAGATGATTGAGGCAGCTAGGTGTCATAGTGGGTAGAAAGCTGGACCTACAGTCAGGAAGAATTAAGTCCAAATCCTGCTTTAAACATTAGCTGTCTTACTCTAGGCAAGTTACTTAACCTCTTTTCCCCTCAATTTCTTCATCTAAAAAACAAGGACAATGATAGTACCTACCATCCAGACTTGTTGTCAGGGGAAAAATGAATAATATTTGGGAAGCATTTTGCAAACCTTAAAATGGTTTATAAATTATGTTGTTGTTGTTGTTATACCTTCTGCAACTACAGATTTCAACACCTCCATAACCAAGTAAATGTTGTTGAGAAGAAAAGCATAGCCATAATCATATCCAATAAGTTGATCATCTTGAAGCTAACTTAGTGGTATTTCTCTCTAGGCTGGTCCTCAGACTATAGACATATATATATATATATATATATATATATATATATATATATATATATATATATGTATATGCAGAAAGAGAGAGAGAGAGATGAGAGAGATACAGTCCACAGTCAGAATGATAACTAATTAATAGAATATATTGAAATGATTCAATTGATAATATCATGTTCTAGTCATCCAGGTTCATTATTTCAGTCTTCTTTGACTCGTCATTCTTCACTTCACAAAACAATCAACTGCCAAATCCTATTGATTCTGCCTTCATCGCATCTCTCATTTTTTCTTTCTTTTCTAAGCCTTTTTCAACTTTTCTAATTCAAACCACCTCATTTCTTTCCCTTGTTATTTCAACACTCTTGAAATGGCCATCCTGACTCCAGTCTCTGTCTTCTCCCAAGCATCCTTTATAAAGAAGAAAGTCTTTACAATATACTTCTTTTATACTTCTACTTGAAAACTTTCAGTGGTTCCCTGTGACTTATCAAATAAAATAAAATCTCCTATTTTTGGCATTCAAGAACATCTGTGACCTTTTTCCAATCTTCCTTTTCAGTGTAATCTCCTACTCCTATACACTATATTCTAGTCAAACTGGGTTAATCAGCATCTTCCATTCTTGTCCTATCATTTCTCATCTCTGGGAGCCCTTATTCTTTCCATCTCCAATATCTATTCTCCTCCTCCTCACTTGAAATCCTTCCTTTTCTTTATTGTCCATGAAGACTTTTCTGAACCTTCCAAGATAAAAGTGATCTCTCCTGTCCAAAATTGTCTCCTTTGTAATTACCTCATTCTCCCTTGAATGTTATCTCACTTTTCCTTGAATGTCTCTCATTCTCCCTTAAATTATAAATTTTTTTTAATGAATCTGCCTCCCTTTATGACTAGGAGGAGATTATGACTTTTTATTGTAGTGGCTAAGTAGGTGGAAAGAGGGACCAGAGGGGATGGAGTCAAGGGATAGGTAGAATCAGCATGACTTGATAACTTATCATGTAGGAGAAAAGAAAGTGAAGAAAGAGTTATAGATAAATTAGGAGTTCTGAGAATGGTTGAGTACCTTAACACATAGTACCCTGGGCCTGCCAGAAAGCTACTCTAGCTTCTAGGTTTATTGTTGATAGGAATTTTCTCCAATGCACAGTTTTCTCCAAGGCACCCAATCCACAGCAAAAGCATTTCCTGAAATAGCATAATAATGAAAATAATAATGGAACTCCCACCACCCACAAACTGAAGTTCACTTTTCTAGAAATATATACATCCTCTAGCTCTTAGAACCTCTAGTTTCCTCTAAAATTCAGCTTAAGAGTCACTGTCTACATGAAGCCTTCTTCTTCTCCCCACAGTTTTAGAGGTTGTCCACCCTCATATTACTTTATGTTTATTTTCTGTGTGTGCATATATATATATATGTATATATATGTAGATAGATATAGACAGACACATATATGTATGCATATATACATATGCATGTGTGTACATTCATGTACACATTCATATATATATAGCTCTATGTGTATACATACACACACAATGTGTATTTTATCTACGCATGTGTTCTCCCTCAATTGAATATAAGCTCCTTTAGTTCAGGGACTATTTATTTCTTTCTTTCCTCCTCCCTCCCCCCACAGAGTCTACATAGGGTCTTGCACACAATACATACCTAATAAATGCTTGTTGATTGACTGAGAAGAATGGGTATTCATAGGAATCATCTAAGGGGAATGTGTTTAGAGTACCTTTGTAAAGAGATGCACACTCAGGGACATGTATGTTCAGGGAACATGTACATTTGATCAACTTATTCTTCCCATATTGTATAGTTTCCTGTATTTTCAGATAAAACCATCACACAAGACTCTGTTAGATGTGCTGCATGCCAGGACTTGTTCTCTATTGCTTCAAATTAGGCATTGCTTCTCTGTTTCAGCTGGTCTTAAGTTACCCAGTGTGCTTTGAGGTTACCCAATATGATATCCACCATCAACTGAAAATCCTGTTAGTAAGCTTCTCTCCAATAGGGGAAGAATATAGCTCTTTTTCTTCAGCTTTTCCCTTGTCCTCCTGTACTATCATTGATTACACTTTTACAAACCCCAACTTTGGATTACTTCCACCATTTACCTCTCTTGTGCGTATTCATGTACTACTAAATGGAACTGGAGAAAATTTGAAAATAAAAACAAAAAAAATAAACTGAATGAATGGGTCCATAACATTTATGTTATATAACTTTTAATTGTACATTTGTTGCTTGTAGGAAGGCAAGCATTCTAATTCTCCCTAATTGATTTGCTATCCCACTCTCCTGGGCTCTTTTCTCTTTTTCTACTATCTCACTTGGTAGTATCATCAGTTCCCAATAGGTTCAAGTGTATCTATTCAGATGACTTCAGTATCTGTATATCCATCACTAGTCTCTCTCCTGAGATCTAGTCCCATATCACTAATTATCATTTGGATCTTTTGGACTTTGGGTTGTATAGGCACATCTCAAATTCAATATGTCTAAAACAGAACTCATTATTTCTACTCCTAAACTCTTCGCTCTTTCAAAAATTCCTATTACTGTCTTAGGGTGCCACTATCTTCTCAGTCACCTAGGCTTCCAATTTCAGTGTCATCTTGGATTCTTCACTCTCACTTGGCCCACATATTTACTCTTGCCAAATCTTGTTGTTTCTACATTCATAATATCTTGTGTACATATTGACTTCTCTCCATTCACCCAGCTACTAATATAATCCTTCATCATCTAATGCACTATTGCATTAGTTTTCTAATTGGTCATCTTGTCATATCCCACTTCTCAAATCTGTGCTGTACTCATTCATAGAAGTTATTTTTCTAAATTGTATACCTGATCCTATCAACCCTACCCTACCCCATTAAGCTCCACTGGTTTCAGGATCAAATGCAAAGTGCTCTGTTGAGCATTTAAAGATCTTTATAACCTGTCCTCTTGATATATTTCTACAGTTCTTAGAATTTACTCCCCTCTACTCACTCTACTATTTAGATACACTGGCTTAGTTGATGTTTCTTGCACATAACCTTCCATCTCTTACTTTCTTCCTTCCTTTGCACTAACTATCTCTCATGTCTTGGAAGTTCTGCTTCCTCATTTTCACCCCTTAGTTTCCCTACATTTGTCTGAGTTAAAATATGAGTTTCTGTAGGAGGCATTTCTGGGTCTCCAAAAATAACCAAGTTATGTTCATATTCATCTTTCCCAAAAGAATGTGTGCTCTCTAATGAGGAGTACTTGTCTTTCTTTGTGTCCTTGGCATGTAGCATAGTGCCTGGCATATAGTAAGCACTAAATAAATGTTTGTTGACTGATTGACTGACTACTGGGCCTAAGCCATAATCATCCATTAAGTTGTTATCATCATGGCCACCTGCTATTCTGTCCCCCATACACTGGGGTCACTGTGGTAAGAAAGCCTCTTCTGGGTAGGATAGGGATATAAATCTTTCACCAGCTCTTTTACTTAATGGCTAGGAACTGCTTTATCCCTATAAAGCTTCTCCAGAAAACAGCAGATATTCTAGCTAAATTCATCTTTGCTCTTTGAATATATCTCACCTTGAGAGAAGCACATTTAGATCTGATCCTACCATTTTCTTTCTTTGAGACCTTGAGTAAGTTATTTAAACTTTCTTGACCTCACTTTCCCTATAAAATGAAAGGGTTGGACTACATTAATTCTAAAATATCTTCCTGATCTAGATCTATGTATAATCCTATGATCCTACTGTTCCCTTTGATTCCATCTGTTCAACTACGTTGTGGCCGGAGACTCATTTTAATTCTTAGTTTTTATCATATCCTTCACCTTGTAGCAAATCTTTCTATACTACTATTTCTTCAAATGGAAGAGGACCTGAATGAAATTGGTGAAACTCATTTTACTTAATCCCCTCTCCCCTCCAGCTCTATCCCTATAGATGTCACTCAATTCTTTGCAAATAACAAAGACTGGGCTGGTTGGAGAAGATTGAACAGACTGGCGACTTTGACATCTAAACCTTTCCTCTCATCAATAAGTCACAAATATTGTCTCTCTAGAGACAGAAATGGAAACTAAGGATAAAATTATTTTGGATTTGTGGAGTTGCAGTTCTTACTTCCAAAGGAGAAGGGATAAAAGAAGGGAAAAGATTCAAGCTGAACAATAAAGATAAGGAATTGTGAAGGTGATCTGGAGTGTTTTATAATTACAAAAATGTAAGATTGAGTTTGTGGAAGATAAATCTAGTAGGATTTGGGGGGAAATTGAAGAATGACTAGAGTTTAAGGAAGGAAAAATCTTGAAATAAAGAAGAGCCCAAACTGAAGGAGGGAGAATTCCTTAAATATAACAGTTTACTTAGATTTTTAGGCAAGTACTTGATAAAGATTCTCAAGTCATTCTTATGGAAAGAAATTTTGGAGGAGGATCAGAGGAGGAAGGAAAAAGATGAGGCAAAAGAGAATGATTTAATTTGAAAGAAGACAGCTAGGTTGTGCAGTAGATAGAGTGTTAGACCTGGAGTCAGAAAGATCTGAGTTCAAATTTGACCTCAGACACTTAATAACTGTGTGACCCTGGAAAAATCACTTACTGTTTTGGTTTCTTCATCACTTAAATGGGGCTAATAATAGAATCTACCTCATGAGCTGTTGTGGAGGATCTACTGAGATGTTGGCAAAGCTGCTTAGCACAGTACTTCCCAGTTTATTCTACTCCCAACTCCCACAATGCCACCTCCTCTTTAGGATTTCCTTGATACTACCAGGTATAAAAGTCTCCCTCTGATTTTATCATGCATTTAATTGTATATACTTCTATGTGGATTTGTGCTCTGGATAAAATATAAACTCCTTCATAACAGTGACTATTTAATTTTTGTTTTTTATATCCCTGGCACCTAACACAGGTTCTGGAACAAAAAAGGTACTTAATAAATGCTTTTTAATTGATTAATTGAATACAGGAAGGAGGCAGCAAGTAAGATAATTAAACCAATTGGAAGGCAAGGTAAGAAGGAAGTGAGAGAAGAGAGAAAGGCCTATGGTATGGTTATCAAAGCATTAAGAGGTACAAAATAGGCACTAAAGAGACTTAAAAGGATGTTAATTCTGCTGGTTGTTAAAGGGATGAAGTGTCTGACAACTTTGGAGTGGGAATAACTTATAAGCAATTTGTGACAGTAATTCTGCAAGGGTGATGTTAGCACAGATTGAAATTCTCCTTTCCAATAACTTGGAGAACTAACAGAATTTTACAATGACCTCCATGAAATATGCAATGTTTTTATTTCTGTCCCAGCCAAGCAACCACTGTCTATGCTCAAAACAGAAAGAACAGACTGATCTGCCTCCTATAAGAGAAGGGGAAGGGCTTAACAAGTACTTCTCCCTGTTCTAAGTTATTAGAGACAATGAAGGGACAAGAAGGATTTTGCAAGTGATATCCAATGAAGGGGCAACTTTTTATCATTTCACAATTATCTGAAACATGGAGAGACTATAAGATCCCACTGTTCTCATTGTTCATTGATATTAAAAAAAGGAGATCAAGTTTATACCTTATTTACTTTTTTTGTAAACAAGTGTCCCCTAACCATATATTATAACCATTCAAGATTCCTTGAAAAAATATATCAACAGAAATAACCTTCTCCAATGACTTTCTGACCATGAACAAGAGAGGCCTGAAATCAGGAGATATGTACTCACCAAAGGTGTTCACCTCTGTGAAGATGATAATAATGATGATAATAATAACTAACATTTATAAAGTGCTTACCATGTGCCAGTCACTGTGTTAAGCACTTTACAATTATAATCTCATTTGATCCTCACAACTACTCTAGGATTAGGTGCTATTATCATCCTCACTTAAAAATGAGGAAACTGAGGCAAGCAAATGTTAAGTGACTTGCCCAGGGTCATATAGCTAATAATTATCTGAGGCCAGATTTGGACTTATGAATCTAGGACCAATGGTCGTCACTGCCCTCCTTGATAGAGGAGAATAAGTGTAGATTGCATGTAGAATAGAGATTGCCAATGAAGGATGAGGTCCTCCAGATGTCCCTTTCTGTGCTTCATACTGTGATGATTACATCAATGCTTAGAATAACATAGAAGCTCCTGTAAAAGGTCTGTAATCACTCAAAGGAGTTTGTCCTAACTAAACACACAGGAAAGACAGAGTAGATGAACAATATCTATTGACCAGATTACAACACACATTTTGAAAAGCTTGTCAGTTATGTGTATGCAGAGTACAGATAATAGAGATAGACAAAAGAGTGGGCCCAGATTTAAGAGGAGGAGACTTGAATGTGTTTAGTTCTAAAAAGGGAACATTTTAGATGACATGATTGTAATAATCAATGATTATAATTTTGCTGCATTTATTTCCCCTGTAGTTCATTTTTTTCCTTTTAAACACTCTGATACTATGCCTGGTGCATATATATGTTTATGTATATACACACATATAGTTTATATATTTGGTGCATATATACTTAGTATTGATATTTATAATTTATTCCTTTAAGCATGTTGTAGTTTTCTTTTTTAACTAGGTCTACTTTTACTGTTACCCTGTCTGAAATTATGATTGTCACCTATGCCTTTTTGGATTCACCTGAGGCTTAGGCCTCATAGTTTGTATTTTATCCCCTCATTTTAACTCTGAATCTACATATTTCATGGGTAAACAAAATTGTGGAATTCTGCTTTCTAATCCTTTTTAATCATTTTATAAGTATATTCATTCTATTCATTTTCCTGATTATGGTGGTCAATTTTGTTTTTCCTTCAATCTACTCGTTATAACTTTTGTTTCTTTCACCCCTCCCACCTTTAGCAAGAAAAAGATGGGGGAAAAGGAATGAGATAAATATGGGCAATACAATTGGACTCTTCTAATCCTCTGCCTTGCTTTTCTTTACTCAGTTCAGACTCAGATCATTGTTTCTGACCAGCCCTCCATAATCGAAATTGGTTTTGCTTATGGCTGTTCCTCTACCCAACTCTACCATTCTTCTTAATCCCCCACCTCCTTGTCCTTTCTCCTATTTCCTACCTATTTCTACATTGGTTTTAACATAGTTGTTCTCTCAAATCTATTTGTGTGTTTATGTATTCATTTTTACTTTACTTGATTAAGTAGGTTCATGGGATGCTTGCTTCCCCCATCCCACCTCCATATTTGCATACTCCTCTACTAATTGCCTCAGTTATGAGGGACAATAAGTTACTCCCTTCTTTCTCTTTTGCTTCCTGGTGTATTCCTTTCTTCTTCCTTTTTGTTTGCTAAAAACAAAGCAAAACAATAACACCACCAAAAAAAAGACAAAAAACAAAAACAAAAAACAACAAACCAAATCAAAACAACGCTTTAAGGCCCTGTGTCTTTCTTAATATTGTGGAATATTTATCTCTTCAGCTCTTGTTAGAATGGAACCTCTTCCAATTGCTTAAATGTATTGACATTTGTAGGTTTCTCTTATCTCCTATGTTGACATTTCAAATATTCTATCCAGTTTTTGTTTAACAGGGATTCCTCAAAGTTCTCTATGCTTTTATTAAATACATTTTTATCTATAATTTTTGTTTTTATATCACCCAAATTTACTTTAATTTTCCTCCCTTTCCTTTTTTTTTCAGAAAGCCACCTCTTATATTTTTAAATTTTTCTTTCATGTCATGTAGCTAGGAAATGTCTGAGGCTGGATTTGAACTCAGGTCTTTCTGACTATAGGCCCAACACTCTATCCACTGAATCATTTGAATAGCCATTCCCAAATAAGGCATAGCCTTGGCTTTCCCATTTCTGTCTACTATGAAAAGAGCTGGTAAATTTTTTTTTTACATATAGGTTCTTTTCATCTTTCTTTGATTTGTTTCAGGTATAGCCCTATTAGTTTTGCAGCTAATTCAAAGGGTATGCACAGTGTATGCTTTCACTGTTGGTTCTGTGTGGTAGCTGCTTTCATGTAGCAACTGCTAGTATATGTCTTGGTCTACCAAGGAATACACACACACACACACGCATACACACACACACGTGTACATACAAGTGCACACATGCACACACATATATGTACACACATGCATATTTATATACACACGCACACATGTGTGTATATATGTTTATATGTGTATATATGTATGCATGTACATGCATGCATATATGTTTATGCATGTCTGCATATACACGTGTACATATGTGTACACGTATATGATTATATATGTCTATATACGCATGCATATGTGTATATATGCTTATATGTGTCCATGTACACATGTGTATATGTGTATATGTGTATATATTTATGTGTGTTTATGTATGTAAATATGTTTATGCATGTATGTATGTATGTGTGTGTGTATATATGTATGTATAAGAAGACCTAAAGGGAAGGAAGGACATAAACTTCATGTTCAGGACCATGGGCCATTAATCCCAATGGCAAAATACCATTTATTGGTATTTTTATTCCATAATCTCCTTCCACAGATCCTTTGCTCCCTCCTCCCTCCATGTACTGTGTGTGAGTTCTTCTCTTTATGCATGGTTTAAATACACTTGGGCGATAGTACCAAATTTCTTTTCAGAGTAGCTAGGATAATTTTCAGTTCCACCCACAGTGTATTGGTTTACCTTTTTTTCTCCCCATGGCCCCTCCATTTGTTATTTTCCTCTTTTGTTATTCTTACCAATCTCACATTTATAAAGTGGAATCTCAGAGTTTCTTTAATTGCTCTAATTATCAGTGATTTAAAGCATTTGTTTCTATATAGTTGTTGATAGCTTGGATTTATTTCTTTCAAAACTTCTCTTCACATCATTTGGCTATTTACCTTTCAGGGGATAAATTTATAAATTTAAACAATTCCTTATATATCTTGGATTTAAACCTTTATCAAAGACAGTTGCAGAAAGATTTTTCTCCAGTTGCCTCTAATTTTAAGAGTATTGTTGTCTTTATGCAAAATCTTTTAAATTACATATAATCAAAATTATCCATTTCATCTTGTGTGATATTTTCTATACTTTTTTTTTCTTTTTTTTTTAGTGGGGCAATTGGGGCTAAGTGACCTGCCCAGGGTCACACAACTTGTAAGTGTCATGTGTCTGAGGCTGGATTTGAACTCAGGTCCTCCTGACTCCAAGGTCAGAGCTCTATCTGCTGCACCACCTAGCTGCCCCATTTTCTATACTTTTAATGAACTCCTACCCTAACCATAAATCTGAGATACAATTTCTTCCTTGCTCCCTTAATTTGCTTATGATGTGACCTTTTACATATAGGTTATGTATCTATTTGGCACCTATTTTGGTATATAGTGTGAGGTCTTGGTCTAAGCATGATTTCTGTCAGACTGCTCTCTAGTTGTCCCAATAGATTGCATCAAATAGTGAGTCCTTTTTCCAAGTAACTAGAATCTTTGGATTAATTAAAAACTATGTGACAGCATTTGCATGTTTATATTGTGTACTTCCCATACTTGATTTGAAAGTCAAATTTTCTATTCAGTTCTGTTCTTTCCATCAAGAAAAGTCCTCTATTTCATGAAATATCCATTTCCCCCAAAGAACTATGCTTATTTTTGCTGGATAAGTTATTCTTGGTTGTAATTCAAGCTTCTTTGATTTCTGCAATATCATATTCTAAGCCCTCCTATTCTTTAATGTAGAAACTGTTAGATCTTGTGCTATCCTGACTGTGGCTTCATGATATTTGAATTGTTTCCTCCTGGATGCTTGCAATATTTCCTCTTTGATCTCTAACTGTGGACTTTGGTTATGATATTCTGGGGAGTTTTCATTTTGAGATCTCTTTCATGAAGCGATTGATGGATTCTTTCAGTTTCTATTTTACCTTTTAGTTCTCAGATATCAGGGCAGTTTAACTTGATAATTTCTTGAAATATTTTTTCTAGGCTCTTTTTTGGTATCATGGCATTCAGGTAGTTGAATAATTCTTTAATCATCTCTCCTTGATTTTCCATGTCAGTTATTTTTCCAATGAGAAATTTCACATTTTTTTCTATTTTTTCATTATTTTGATTCTGATTCACTGTTTCCTGATATCTCATGGAGTTATCAGCATCCACCAATTCTAATTTTTAATGGATTATTTTCTTCAGAGAGCTTTTGTATCTCTTTTTACATTTGACCAATTCTGCCTTTTAAGGAGTTCTTTTCATCAGTGGGTTTTTTGTGTCTCTTTTACCATTTGGCTAATTCTGTTTTATACGATGTTATTTTGTTTAGTATTTTGTGTGTCTCTTACCGAGCTATTGACTCTCTTTTCATAATGCTTTTGTATTACTCTCATTTCTTTTTCCAATTTTTCTTCTCCTTCTCTTAGTTGATTTTTTTTTCAAATCTTTTTTGACCTCTTCCAGGGGTTCTTTTTGGGTTTGTCCAATTTACATTTTTTTCTTTTCTTTTCTTTTTTTTTTTTTTAGGCAATTGGGGTTAAGTGACTTGCCCAGGATCACACAGCTAGTAAGTGTCAAGTGTTTGGTCTGAGGCCAGATTTGAACTCAGGTCCTCCTGAATTCAGGGCCAGTGCTCTATCCACTGCACCACCTAGCTGCCCCTTCAATTCACATTTTTCTTTGAGGCTTTGCATGGAGCTGCTTTGCTTTCATTGTCTTCTAGGTTTGTGTATTAATCTTCTTCGTCTCCATAGTAACTTTCTATGGTCTGGTTCAATTTTGCTGATTGCTCATTTTTCTAGCCCATTTATTGACTTTAACTTTATGTTAAAATTCAGTTCTGCTCCTGTGCTGGAGGGGACACTTTCCTAAGCTTCAGATTTTTTGTGCTGCTGTTTTCATAGCTAGTTCTGGGGTTCTGAAAGTTATTAGTTCTTCCAAGATGGTATCATCTAAGGAGAGGTGAGGTCACTACTCTCCTGGTCTGTGCTCTAGCATGAGCGTCCACAAGCACTCCTGTATCTCCAGAAACTTGACCAGGGTTCCTGCTCCCCTGTGGCTGCTAGCACTCTCTCTCTCTCTCTCTCTCTCTCTCTCTCTCTCTCTCTCTCTCTCTCTCTCTCTCTCTGTCTCTGTCTCTGGCCCCATAAAAGCAACTTAGATACATGCTTTCCTGTGGTTGCAAGTAATAGTGCTCCTCTATGATCTGGACCTGAAACAAAGACCCCCACTCTCCAGTGAATGGACCAAAAGCATTCCTCTCTGGCCTGGATCTGTAACTAGGGCTCCTACTCTCCCAGGTAGCTACAAGAGCCAGTATGTTAGTACTACTTTTATCCCTAGAGCAGCAGCCTGGAGCTATGTATGGGCAATGCAACAGGGTCCTGCACCTAGTGCCAGCAAAGAGTCCCCTGTAATGTCCTTCTGACAATTTTTTTCTGATCCCCTCTCCCCACTATCTGTGCTGAGAGCTCCCAAAGCTGCTGCTCTGGTGATGCAGCAGTCCCCCAAGGTGTTGCCTGTGATACCTGTGCTGTGCTCCTAGGGCCAGCCACCACCCTAGTAAGATAGACCATTTCTGGTGACCTCATTGTTTCATCTCTACATTTTGTTGTTTCCGCTGCCCCAGAATTCAATTTGAAGTATTATCTTTAAGTAGTTTGATGGAGAATTTGGGACAATACATGTGAGTTCCTATAACTCTGCCATCCTGCTTTCTCCTCCATTTTCTATTCTATTAAAAGTTTATTTCTGGGGACAGAGCCAAGATGGCAGAGTAAAAGCAGTGACTTACTTGAACTCTCCTCCAAACCCCTCCAAATACCTGTAAAAAATGGCTCTAAACAAAAAGACAGAGTGAAACAAATTTCCAGCCCAAGACAACCTGGATGGTTGATTGGAAAGGTCTATCATGCTGGACTGGAAGAGGAATGCAGTTCAGCATGAGCATGCAGGAAAAACAGCTCTCAGCAAACCTGGAGTAGACCTCAGAGGACTGAATCACAGGCAGCTGTAGTGACTTCCAGACTTCTCAACCCATAAATGCCAAAGACAACTTAGAAGGTCAGTAGGAAAAGTCTGTGACTGTGATGAGAGAGCAGCTCAGTCCCAGCCCCAGTCCCAGCACAGCCCTGGGATGGTGACTGTTTCCAGAGCTCTTGGGCCACAAACTGAGGGGGAATTGAGTGACTGAGCAGAGGGAGATTGCAAGGGTCTCTTTGCTGGTGCTGAGGGAGGATTCTCTTGCTTTGGCTGTGCTTGGATCTGGTTTGCAGTTCTGGGTGGTGGTCCTGCAATAAGGAGGAGTGCTGGCATGGTGGAGCTTGTGGTGGCAGTGGAGAGGGAATCCTCACAGTTCCAAGGTAGGAAAGAGTGGTCATTCATAGATGAAAGCACCAGCCAGGAAAGGAGTAAACATCTTGTCCTTGATTATACCAACTTGGAAGAACTGAAAATTTACAGATCCCTAGAAGTATCTCTGAAAATAGCTACATGAAACCCCTGAAGCTTGGGACAGTACATTATCCACACTGGAAGCAGACCCCTGCTTCAACAAAGAGTTTAAAAGTTAAATAACTGACTGGGAACACGAGCAAATTGTGCAAAAACAAAAAAGCCAGACCATAGAATCTTTGTTTGGTGACAAAGAAGATCAAAACATACAACCAGAAGAAGACAACAAAGTCAAAGCTCCTACATCCAAAGCCTCCAAGAAAAAAAATTACAAATCAGTCCCAGGCCATGGAAGAGCTCAAAAAAGATTTTGAGATTCAAGTAAGAGAAGTAGAGGAAAAACTAGGAAGAAAAATGAGAGTGATGCAAGAAAATCATGAAAAACAAGTCAACAGCTTGCTAAAGGAAACCCAAAAACATACTGAAAAAAATAACACCTTTAAAAATAGCATAACCCAAATGACAAAAGAGGTCCAAAAGTCAATGAGGAGAATGCCTTTAAAAGCAGAATTGGCCAAATGGAAAGGGAAGTCCAAAAGCTCACTGAAGAAAATCCTTCCTTAAAAATTAGAATAGAGCAAATGGAAGCTAGTGACTTTATGAGAAATCAAGACATTGTAAAACAAAACCAAAAGAATGAAAAAATAGAAAACAATGTGAAATATCTCTTTGGAAAAAACAACTGACCTGGAAAATAGATCCAGGAGAGATAATTTAAAAATTATTGGACTGTCTGAAAGCTATGATCAAAAAAGAGCCTAGACATCATCTTTCAAGAAATTATCAAGGAAAACTGCTCTGATATTCTAGAACCAGAAGGCAAAATAGAAATGGAAAGAATCCACTAATGACCTCCTGAAAGAGATCCCCAAAGGAAAACTCCTAGGCATATTATAGCCAAATTCCAGAGTTCCCAGGTCAAGGAAAATATATTGCAAGTAGCCAGAAAGAAACAATTCAAGTATTGTGGAAACACAATCAGGATAACACAAGATTTAGCAGCTTCTACACTAAGGGAACAGAGGACTTAGAATATAATATTCTGGAGTGCAAAGGAGATAGAATTACAACCAAGAATCAGCTACCCAGCAAAACTGAGTATAATCCTTCAGGGGGAAAAATGGATATTCAGTGAAATAGAGGACTTTCAAGCAATTTTGATGAAAAGACCAGAGCTGAATAGAAAATCTGACTTTCAAATACAAGACTCAAGAGAAGCATGAAGAGGTAAACAGGAAAGAGAAATCATAAGAGACTTAATAAAGTTGAACTGTTTACATTCCTGCATGGAAAGATGATATTTGTAACTCATGAGACCTTTGTCAGTATTAGGATAGTTGGAGGGAAAAAATTTAGATAGATGGATAGATAGATAGATAGCACAAGGTAAGTTGAAGTTGAAGGGGCGATATGTAAAAATAAGGTTAAGAGGTGAGAGAGAATTGGGAGGAGGAGAAGGGGAGAGGTAGAATGGGGTAAATTATCTCACATAAAACAGACAAGAAAAAGCTTTTACAGTGGAGGAGAAGTAGGGGAAGGTGAGAGGAAACGAGTGAATCTTATTCTCGTTGGATTTGGCTTAAGGAGGGAATAACATACACACTCAGTTGGGTATGGAAATCTATCTTACCCTACAGGAAAATAGGGGGAAGGGGATAAGAGAAAGGGGGATGATAGAGGGGAGGGCAGACTGGGGAAGGGAGTAATCAGAAGCAAACCCTTCTAAGGAGGGACAGGGTCAAAAGAGAGAATAGAATAAATGGGGGTGGGATAGGATGAAGGGAAATATAGTTAGTTTTTCTCAACATGACTCTTACAGAAGTGTTTTATGTGACTGTACATGTATAAACTGTATGAAGTTGCTTGCCTTCTCAATGAGGGTGGGTGGAGAGGGAGAAAAGGAGAAAATTTGGAACCCAAAATTTTAAAAAGAAATGTTAAAAATTGTTTTCATAAGCAACTGGGAAATAAGATATACAGGCAAAGGGGTATAGAAATCTATCCTGCCTTACAGGAAAATAAAAGGGGAAAGGGTATTCAGAATGCATGCCATCTTGGGGTGGGGGGAGGGACAAGATGGGCAGAAAATTTGGAACTCAAAATCTTGTGGAAGTGAATGCTAAAAACTAAAAATAAATAAATTAATAAAATATGCAAAAAATATTTAAAAAGTTTATTTCTTCCTTATAGGATTAAGCTAACATTTGTTGGCTAAGTTTCATCATGTTTGGGATCAGCTAGGTGGTGCAGTGGCCCTGGAGTCAGGAGGTCTTGAGTTCAAATCTGGTCTCAGACCAGATACTGGACACTTACTAACTGTGTCACCCTGAGCAAGTCACTTAATCCCGATTGCCTTGCCAAAAAATAAAAAAGAAAGTTTTATTATGTTCTGCTTTAAATTACATAATATCTGAATCATTCTTTTCTTTTATATTTGAGTAGCATACTCTTATGTAATCTTGACTGATTTCTTGGTACTAAGTCTATTAATTTCTAGTTGTTTCATAGTATTTTATCTTTGAATTGGAAAGTTGGGTTTTGAAAACCCTGAAATTTCTGGCTGTGTTTAATATGGAATTTCTTTCACTAGGTAACAGTTGTATTTCTTATATTTTCACTTTGTCCTCATTCTAATAATTATGGTCAGATTTCTTTTATGATGTCTTGAAATGTGATATTTAGGTTTTCTCTTTGGTCATGGTTTTCAGATAGTCCACTAACTCTCAAAATATTTTCCCTCATCTTGCATTCTGTGTCAGTTGTTTTTTATTGTAAAAATCTCAAATATACTTCTAATTTTTATT
The DNA here is from genome assembly GCF_900497805.2 of Vombatus ursinus. Classification (NCBI taxonomy): domain Eukaryota; kingdom Metazoa; phylum Chordata; class Mammalia; order Diprotodontia; family Vombatidae; genus Vombatus; species Vombatus ursinus. The sequence goes on from NW_020940360.1 coordinate 23,044,189, forward strand.
CTTTGTACTTTGTTTTCTTTATTGTAAGCTCATAGAATCAGTAATGAAGCAGAATTGAAAATAAGCTAACAAAATTATCATCATTTCTCTAAATTATTATTAGTAATAGCTAATAACAGGGAGAAATAAAAAATAAGTTCCATTCAAATTGATAAAATGCACAAAATAACTGGGTGTTAACCTAGCAACACACACACACACACACACATACACACAACATGTCTAAATATAATGCAAGCTATTCCTTATGGAAATAAAGATAAATGATTATTAAAATGACATTAATTCCTCATGGTTTGGTCAGACATGTAATGAAAATGGCAATATTCTCTAAATTAATTAACAGATTTAGTGTCATACCAAGATGATGACTAGATTAGAGAAAGTAATAACAAAACTCATCTTGAGGATCAAAAGGTCAAGAATCCTAAGGGAAACAATACAATGAAGGAGACCTAACAGAATGAGCTTTCAGACTATATTGGAAAGTAGTAAGCATAAAAACTGTTTGAACCCATAAAACTTGATCAATTGACCATATTAAATAAACAAGACCCAGAAGCAATATAAAATCATAGTTTTAGTAGGATAAACTTTATGGTACCAAGTACTGGGGTAAGGACTCTATATTTTAAAAATCTCCAGGAAAAACTGAAAAAGAGCCTGTGAGGAATTATGTTTAGATGAATATCTTAACAAAATATACTACAAATCAGCTCCTAATAGATATATGACCTAAATATAAAGGATCATTCAGTTAGTGGAGAAGAAAATGAGATAACTTTAACAATTACAGTTGGGAGTGGATTCTTAACTAAACAAAAGATAGACATGATCATGGAAGAGAAAATGAAGAATTTTGATTGCCTAAAATTGAAAAGCTTTTGCAAAGCAAAATTAATGCACTTAGGTTTGGAAGAGAAATAATTAACAGGAAAAATCAAATTTCTCTGAAGTGCTGATATCCAAGATTATAGGGAATTGGTGCAAATATATATGAAAAATAATTTTTTCCTAATAGATAATGGATATAAATAGGCTTTTTTCACATTAAAAATGAAAATTATCAATAATTTGAAAAAATGTTCCAAATCAATAAAAATAAGAGAATATAAATCAAGTACCTATTTCACTTATAGTCATAGGATCAGAGATTTAGAGCTGGAAGCTTAGAGGTCACTAAGTCCAACCCTTGCATTTAACAGATAAGAAAACTGAGGCCCTTAAAGATTAAATGACTTACTCAGAATTATATAGCTAGTAAATCCCTGAGGTAGGATTTGAACTCAGATCTTCCTGACTCCATCTCTAGCACTCTTCTATGGCAAGAATTCTTTCATAACTCTATAATTACATAAATGACTAAGTGGTATAGTGAACACAAGGTTCCTACTGTGTTTATTACTTTTCTATTATTAGTGTTAAAAATTTAATATGTTATAACAAAATCCAACTTTAAAGAGTCTCTTTCAACAAAGTTTCTTTCATGAATATGCTAAATTTATAAAAGATCTCTTTATAGATCCAACCACAGAGATAATGTTGTTCAATGGGGGCATAAAACAGGAAAACAGGTTCCCATTTACTTCCATTAACAAGGATATTCTGTATACAATTTAAAGGGAAAGATTCATTGTAGACTGTATAGTCCTCTCGATACCCTGTTTGCCAATGTCATTTTGTTGATTTCTTCAAACCCCAGAGCACTATAGAACCTCTTCAACAAAATCCATGACCATACTAAAGACAGCCTAACAATTCATGCAGGAAAAATCAATCTGTGAAGAATACTTCTTGCTCACATCATGAACTACACCTGTATGAAATACATCCAATAATTCAGTCCATCAGTACATCCATCTTGTGCATTCATTGCAGAGGGACAATGAAATAGGAGACCAGGATTCAACCAGAACACATTTGAGAAATTGTACTTTGAAGAATACCATTTTGCTCCTTGATGAAAAAGCCCATCTCTTTTAATACCAATATTTTTGCAGGATATTATTTGGTGAAAATCACAGAATATTGTAATCTCTAATGAATAAAAATTGTGGATAACCCAAAGGATAATGGAAAGGTGAAAGTGAAGTAGGTTGTAGTATATTACTGATTTTTGTGAGAAACAACATAAAAGCCATTCTAGTAAACATTTGACTAGAAAATACCATAAGTAGGTTATATTGTGAAGTCAAGGGAGAAAAGATGGACTGATTCCCATAGAATGTTTAACATATTATGGGATTGTCTTTAGCCTATTGGATAGATCCTCCATGGAAGATAAATGAGAGGGCCTAGATGAGAACCATATTGGATAAGAAGACATCCATGGATTGTGATATGTATCATTGGATGGAAGTACTCATACTAGTGAGATCATTGATCTCTTTGAAGCATTTGAAGTAAGTTTATACCACTGTAAGAACTAAACAATTCTTTCACATTCAGTTTTTTTCCTTCTAATTCATCCTGTGTCCTGCTACAAAGCTAATCTTTCAGACCTTCGATAATTTTTATTAGAGTCTCAGCATGGCCAGTTTGAAAGTAGCATGCTTATCAAATTTGCATGATACATAGCTGGAAATAGCTAACATATGGAATGACAAAATCAGGATTTTGACAAAATTTTGACAAAAAAGATTTTGACAAGCCAAATCTAATAAGATGAAATTTAATAGGGATAAAATGTTGCACTTTGTTTCAAATGCAAGCTTCCATATAACTCTAAAATTGTGTGGACTTCTGGTTAGTGATAGAACTACCTGTCTTATTCTATGTTTTTCTATTTCCTTAAATAATGCTCCATAAATATATTAAATTTATTATTGTATTCTTTAACATTTATGTTTATCATTTTACTGCAGAAGACAAGTATAATACAGTGGAAAGGTTGTATTATTATAGTTAGCATTTAACTTATTAACTATACTTGGGGGAAAGCTTATCTATTTCTACTACAAATGTTGGAAGAATAGCCTAATTATAGTTCATGTACCTAGAAAAGAAATGTATAGCTTTACTGATTAAGCAGCGTGGCATAGTAGAGAAAGTGCTGGATTTGTATTTAAAGGATCTGACTTCAAATCCAGACTTTGCCACTTAACTGTCTGTGTGACCTTGAGTAAATCACTTAACTTCTCCATATTAATTGTAAATATATTAGGTCCAAGAGTAGACTAGATGAGCTTTTCTAACTTCTAGCTCTAAATTTGTGATCCTATAATTCTGAACTTGGAAAATCTTCCTACAAATTGACACCAATTATTACAAATTTTTATGTCTATTATTCTCCCCACTTAATCCCTCTCAATATTTCTAGCATATGTGAAAAGCCATTTTTTTTTGCAAAAGTCTTCAAACTCTTCTTTCCTCTCACCTGCCATTTTCATTTGTTAATTCATTTTTTCTTCCCTTTTCCTCAACTTGCTTATTTATTTCAAGATAGGCTAAATTAATGAAAAACCAAGGAAATAGGTACTTTATTTTTAAAAGGGAGAAAATATATACAATAAAAAATAACATTTTTTCTTCAACTTGGTGGTATAATGAGGATAGCATACTTATGCTATCCACACACACACACACACACACACACACACGATCTTCTATTTCTTGTTTCTATGTTTCCTTCCTTTCTTCATCTGGAAGCTCCCTATATAAATGAAATCATAGGTCTACTCCCTATCCTAGGTACACTGGATAGTGCCTGATACATTTAAATGCTTAATAAATGCTTGTTGATTAAATGGATTTAGAATCAGAAGAGTGAAATTCAAATACCACCTTAGCTGCTAGCTAACCCTGTGATCTTAGACAAGTCACTTCACTTTATCTCTTGCCTCATTTTTTTATCTATAAAATGAATGAGCTTAAGTAGGATCATAAATCTAAATAGGAAAAAGTCCTTATAGTTTATCTAGTACAACTTCCTCACTTAACAGATGAAGAAACAGAGGACAAAAGAGTTTATGTGACTCTTACAAGAATATGCATATAGAAAGTGCCCATACTGGAGTTTTAACTCAGGTTATAAAATTCTAAGTTCATTGATCTTTTCACTGCCCATTCAGGGTTCTTTCCAAATTAAGTCCCATGGTCCTTCTCTGTGTCCTGATAAATCTGATTTGTATTAAAACATGTTTCTTCAAGGCCAGGAGCTTCAAGTGGGTCCTGTACAGTGTCTACCACATGGAAAGCACCAAAAGTAGGTTGCTTCTGTATAACTTAATCTGATTGCTTGACTATAAATGTGCATCATCAATACTTCCTGCTTTTCTTCTTGACACAGATTTGGTACAAATTAGAGTTTAATATAGAAATTATCTCTAATCTTCCAGAAGAGTTATTGTTCCTTGCTCTGATGTATTATATCTTCGATAAAGTTCAAATCAACAATCTCTTTAAGATATACTGAAGCTTTTAATTGTTTTTGCAGAAACTATTAGGAAAATATAACCCTTGTATTTTTCCAACTCTTTCTGGCAATCTGGCATTGGCTCATTAGTTTTCTCAGTTTGTTAAAACATGAATTATAATTGAATGGATGGGACAATAAAAAATTTGAATGTGAAGAAATTCAAAAGCTTTGTATCATTTAATAATTTGATATTATCATAGTAATAATAATAGAAACTCACACTTATATATCACACAACTGCCCTATGAGATTTATAGTACAAATATTACATTTTGCAGATGAGGAAGTTGAGGCTCAGGATAAAAAAAATCTTGTTCATGGTCACATGGCTAATAAACTTTCAAAATATGAAGATATAGTTGAAGAAACCAAAAGTATGGAGAATAGAATGAAGTATTTATCATTATTGTCATCTTTTCTGTTTTCAGCGTTGTTTTGAAAATGTTTTCAGAGGGACAGACAATGAGCCTATAACCAAGACTTTTGTGCGGTTATGAAGGGACCATTTCATCCATTTTCCCCCAAAGCTGGTAGCACATTAAACTACATATAATAAGAATGTACATATGTGTTTAGGTATGTCTGTATGTATGTGTATTTCAGGATGGCAACTTATTCCAGGAAAGTTTCTATATGAATTTCTAGATGAGGAGAATGACATCATCAAAACAATATTTAAATTTAAGATGAGAATAACAACATCAGGAATAATAATAATAACTTCAACAATGGGAATAATCTAGAGGTCACTCTAATATGTTGCCAATTATGTCTTGTACATAAGGAGTAACATAAAAATTATCAAGGACTTTGTATTATTGAAAAAGAGGTTGACTGATTAAGTATCAAGAATAAAAACCAATAGATCATCCACCAAGCACTTCACAAATATCCATAAAACAAACCAGGGGAAGGTCTCTGGCACAATGTCCTATTGAGAAATAAATGAGAGGCATGAGCAAGAACTACACAGGGTGAGGTGGTATAGTTTATACTGGTAGAAGGAATATTGATACTGATACTATAACAAATTCTCTTAAAGCATCAAAGTATAACAATATTGCAAAAAAAAAATCTTTTATTTCTTTGGAATGTGTGATCCTTTCAACAGTATAGATTGCCATCTTTCTACACCAGACTGATAACTCAAAGTCTTTTCAACTTTTTAGAAATTGCTGTACCTAATGGCCTAGTCTTCAGAGTCAGTTCTATAGTATGGATAGGATAGATTTTAAGAATAACAGCAATAACTCACATTTATTTAATGCTTTTATACAATACCTCACTGATTCTCAATTATAAACTTCTTATTATCTCCATTATACAGATGGGGGAAACTAGAATTCAGAGCATTTAAATGACTTAACTGGGTATAATAGCTAGAAGAATCAGTTAGGGTTTCTAACCAGGTCTTTCTGCTCTAAGTTCAAGTTGCTTTCCAATAAAACTTACGAAATCATGGAACTTACTAAAGGTTTTATAGTTCACTTGAAAAAGCACATGTGATATTTTCTCCCTTCCTGAGCCAGATCCTACAAAAGAAGCAAGGAAATGATAATGTGATTTTCAAATTTTCCATCTCTGAGAATAGAATAGAACAGAACCACAAATTTATCATGAATGAATGAAAGAGAAAAAAAGAAAGAAGAAAAGAAAAGAAAGAAAGAAAACAAGTTAGAAAGGAAGGAAGGAAGAGCATTGTGAATAAAAAATTGCTGATCTTAACTAGGGTGGAGCTTGCCAGCTATTTTTCCAAACCCTTATGAACTTTTTCTTTTTTTTTACATTTAATTAATTTTATTTTTTGTCAATTACACATAAACAAAATTTTTTAACACTTATATTTTCAAAATTTTCAGTTCCAAATTCTCTTCTTCCCTCACTTCTGCCCCCCTCTCCTTAAGAAGGCAATCAATTTGATATAGATTATACATGTGCAGTCATGTAAAATATTTCAATATCACCCATGCTGAAAAAGAAAACTCAGACCAAAAAAAAAAACCAAAGAATAATAAAATATGCTTCAATCTGCCTTCAGATTCCATCAATTCTTTCTCTGGAGGTGGATAGCATTTTTGATCATAAGTCCTTTGGAATTGTTTTGGATTATTATATTATTGAGAACAGCTCAGTCATTCTCAGTTGATAATTGTACAATATTGCTGTTACTGGGTACAATGGTCTTTTGGTTCTGCTTATTTTCACTTTGCATCAGTTCTTGTAAGTCTTCCCAGGTTTTCCTGAAAGCGTGGTGCTCATCATTTCTTATAACAACATAATATTCTATCTCAATCATTATGAGGACTTCTTCAGCCATTTCCTAAGTGATGGGCATCTCCTCAATTTCTTATACTTTACTACCACAAAAAGAGATGATATAACCATTTTTGTACATATGGGTACTTTTCCTTCTCTTTGATCTCTTTGATATATAGACCTAGTAGTGGTATTGCTGGATCAAAGGGTATAGAAAGTTTTATAGTGTTTTGGACATAGTTCCAAATTGCTCTCCAGAATGGTTAGATCAATTCATAACTCCACCAACAGTGCATTGGTGTCCCTATTTTTTCACATCCCCTCAAACATTTGTCATTTTCATTTTCTGTCATATTAACCAATCTGGTAGGTGTGAAGTAGTACCTCAGGGTTGTTTTAATTCGCATTTCTCCAATCAGTGATAATTTAGATAGCTTTGATTTCTTCTGAAAACTGTCTGTTTATTTCCTACCATTTATCAACTGGGGAATGTCTTGTATACTTATAAATTTGACTCAGTTTTCTGTATATTTGAAAAATGAGGCCTTTATCAGAGAAACGTGCTGTAAATTTCCCTTTCCCCAGTTTTCTGCTTTTCTAAAATCTTGGCTGCATTTGTTTTTTTTGCACAAAACCCTTTTTAGTTTGATATAATCAAAATTATCCATTCCACATCCCATAATGCTCTATATCTCTTGTTTGGTCATAAATTCTTCCCTTACATGTAAATCTGATGGATGAAATGTTCCCTGCTTCCTTAATTTGTTTATAGTGTTACCCTTTAAATGTAAATCATGTACCCACTTTGATCTTATCTCAGTATACTATGTAAGATGTTGGTCTATACCTACTTTCTGCCGAACTGCTTTCGAGTTTTCCTAGAAATTTTTGGTAAATAGTGATTTCTTTTCCCAAAATATTGAACTTTGGTTTTGTCAAACACTATATCACTATGGTCATTTACTACTGTGTATGATGAACCTAATCTATTCCATTGATCCACATCTGCATTTCTTGGTGAGTACTGGATTGTTTTGATGATCACCATAGTATAATACAGTTTGAGATCTGGTACAGCTAAACTACTTTTCTTCACATTCTTTTTTTCATGAATACCTTTGATATTCTTAACCTTAGTTCTTCCAAATGAATTTTATTATGATTTTTTCTAGTGCCATAAAATAATTTTTGGGAGTTTGATTGACATGACACTGAATAAGAAGATTAATTTAGGTTGAACTGTCATTTTTATTATGTTGGCTAAGCCTACCCATGAGCAATTAATATTTTTCCAACTGTTTAGATCTGATTTTATTTGTGTGAAAAGCATTTTATAATTGTGTTCATATGGTTCCAGGGTTTGTCTTGTGAGGTAGACTGCCAAGTACTTTATATAGTCTACAATTGTTTTAAATGAAATTTCTTTTTCTGTTTCTTGCTACTGGACTTTGTTGGTAATATATGGAAATGCTGAGGATTTATGTGAGTTTATTTTATATCCTTCAACTTTGCTAAAGTTGTTTATTATTTCAAGTAGTCTTTTACTTGATTCTCTAAGTATGCCATCATATCATCTGAAAAGAGTGATAGATTTGTTTCTTCATTGCCTCTTCTAATTTCTTCAATTTCTTTGTCTTGATTTATTGCAATAGTTAGTATTCCTAGAACAACATTGAATAAAAGTGGGGGTAATGGGCAACCTTGCTTTACCCCTGATCTTATTGGAAAGACTTCTAGCTTATCCTCATTACCATTCATACATGCTGATTGTTTTAGGTACATACTATTTATCATTTTAAGAAAAACACCATTTATTCCTCTGTTTTCTGGTGGTGTTTTTTTAAACAGGGATAAGTTTTGTATTTTGACAAAAGCTTTATCAGTTGAGAAAATTATAAGATTTTTGTTGGTTTTGTTATTGATATGGTCAATTATGCTCATAATTTCCTTAATATTAAATCAGGCCTGCATTCCTGGTACAAATCCCACCTGGTCATAGTGTATGATCTTTGTAACATATTACTATAATCTCCTTGCTAGCATTTTATTTAACATTTTTTGCATCAATATTTATTACAGAAATTGGTGTATAGTTTTCTTTTTCTACTCTTCCCGGTTTAGGCAACAGCATCATAATTGTGTTGAAAAATAATTTTGGCATAACTCTTTCTTGCCCATTAATATAGTATTGGAATCAATTGTTCTTTAAATGTTGGGTAGAATTTATTTATGAATCTATCTGATCTTTGGGATTTTTTCTTAGGGAGCTCATTTATGGCTTGTTCAATTTCTTTTTCTAATATAGAGTTGAATATTCTAGTTCCTCTTCTATAAATCTGGGCAATTTATATTTTTTGTAAATCTTCATCTATTTTACTTAGATTGTATGAATTATTTGGTGTATAATTGAGCAAAATAGTTTCTAGTAATTGCTTTAATTTCATCTTCATTGGTGGCAAATTCACCCTTTTCATTTTTGATACTAGTAATTTGTATTTTTTCTTTCTTGGTTTTAATCAAATTAACCAGTCATTTATCTATTTTTTCATAAAATAAGCTCCTAATTTTATTAACTCAATGTTTTTTTTTACCTCCAAGTTTATTAATCTCTCCTTTGATTTTTAGAATTTCTAGTTCATAGTTCATTTCTAGTTTCTAGTTGGGGATTTTATTTTTTTTCTTTTTCTAGTATTTTTTTTTTAGTTATATGCTCAATTAATTGATCTGCTCTCTCTTTCATTGATGTAGGTGGTTAGAGATATCAGTTTTTTCCTAAATATTCCTTTGGCTACATCCAATAAATTTTTGAATTTTGTTTCATTGTTGTTATTCTCTTTAATGAAATTGATTGTTTCTATGATTTGTTTTTTGACACACTCATTTTTTAGAATTAGATCATGTAGTTAGTTTCTAATTAATTTTAATCTATTTTCCTACAGTTCTTTATTGAATATAATTTTCTTGCATTATTGTCTGAAAAGGATGCATTTAATATTTCTGCTTTTTGCATTTGGTTGCAATGTTTCAATGTCTTATACATCATCAATTTTTGTGAAGTTACCATGCACAGCTGAGAAAAAGGTATATTCATTTCTACTCCCATTTAGTTTTCTCCAGAGATCTATCATGCCTAACTTTCCTAAAATTCTATTCATCTAATTAACTTCTTTCTTGTTTACTTTATGGTTAGATTTATCTTATTCTGAGAGGGGAAGTTGAGTTCCCCCACTAGTATAGTTTTGCTGGTTGTTTCCTCCTGTAACTCATTTAATTTTTCCTCTAAGAATTTGGATGCTATGCCATTTGATGTGTATAAGTTTACTATTGATATTATTTTATTGTCTATTGTACTTTTTAACAAAATATATTTCCCTACTTAACTCTTTTAATTAGATTGATTTTTGCTTTTGCTTTATTTGACTACCCCTGCTATTTTTTTTTATTTTAACTGAAGCACAATATATTTTACTTCAGCCCCTTATTTTGACTCTGTGTGTGTCACTCTGTTTCCACTGTATTTCTTGCAAACAACATATTTTTGGATTTTGTTTTTTAATCCATTTTGCTCTCTGCTTCTTTTTTTTAAACATATTTTCATATTAATCATGTTTTCTTTTTATTTTTAAGCAATTGGGGTTAAGTGACTTGCCAAGGGTCACAAAGCTAATAAAGTGTCAAATGTTTGGTCTGAGGCCAGGTTTGAACTCAGGTTCTCCTGACTTCAGGGTTGGTGCTCTATCCACTGTACCGCCTAGCTGCCCCTGCTTCTGTTTTATGAATGGGTTCATCTCATTCCCATTCACAGTTATGATTACTGTTTATTTCCCTCCAGTGTTCTCATTCTCTCTCTCTCTTTCTTTCTCTGTCTCTGTCTCTGTTTCTCTCTCTTTTCCTCATCCCTTTCCCCTCTATGCCTTCTCACAAGTCTGTGTTTTGACCACTACATCCCTTAATCTGCCCTCCTTTCTATCATTCCTGGTTCCCTTCTCTTATCTTCCTCCCCTCCTATTTCCCTTCAGGGTAAGATAGATTTCTACACCCAACTTATTGTGTACATTATTTCCTCTTTAAGCCAATTCTGATGAAAGTAAGGTTCAAGCATTGTCCAACCCCACCCCCATCTTCCCTCCATTATAAAATTTCTTCCTTTCATATCTCTTTTATGTGAGATCATTTCCCTGTTCTTCCTCTCCTGTCTTCCTCCTAGTGTACCCCTCTTTTTGCTGCTTAATTTTATTTGTTTTGGAAATAATCCCATTTTAGTCAGCTCACACCCATGACCTCCATCTATGAATACTCCTTCTAACTGCCCTAATGGTGATAAAGTTCTTAGAAGTTACAATTATCATCTTCCCACATAAGAATGTACACATTTAATCCTTTTTCATTCCCTTATGATTTCTATTCCATTTTTACCTTTTTACCTTGAGTCTTGTATTTGAAAGTCAGATTTTCTATTCAGCTCTGGTCTTTCCATCAGGAATGCTTGAAAGTTCTCTATTTAATTAAACACCCATTTTTTCCCCCTGAAGAATTATACTTAGTTTTGCTGGATAGGTTTTTCTTAGGTGTAATAATAGCTCTTTTCCATTTTAGAATATCATATAATGTGGAAACTGCTAAATCTTTTGTGATACTGACTGTGAGTTCATGGTATTTGAATTGTTTCTTTCTGGCTGCTTGCAATACTTTCTTCAGGATTTAGTAGCTCTGGAATTTGGCTATAATATACCTGAGAGTTTTCATTTTGGGATCTTTCAAGAGACGATGGGTGGTTTCTTTTGATTTCTATTTTACTTTCTTGTTTATAGGTATCAGAGCACTTTTCCTTGATAATTTATTTAATTGTGATGTCTAGTCTCTTTTTTTTGATCATGGCATTCAGGTCCCAGTCCAATAATTCTTAAATTACCCCTTAAGCTAGTTTTCAGGTCAGTTGTTTTTCCAATGAGATATTTCTATTTTTTTTCATCCTTGTGATTTTGTTGTATTATTCCTTGGTGTCTAATCAGGTTATTAATTTTCAGTGCCCAATTCTAATTTTTTTAAAGCATAATGCACTTTACTTATTCTTGGTATGTAAATCAAAAATTGAGGGAAAATACTTCAAAAAGCTTTAGCTGATGAATTTTATTTTTTAAAATTAATTAATTTGTTTTTAGTTTTCAACAATCACTTCCATAAGCTTTTGAGTTTTAAATTTTCTCCCCCTCCCTCTCCACCTCCCTCCGCAAGACAACGTGCAATCTGATGTAGGCTCTACATATACATTCCTATTAAACATTTTCACTTTAGTAAAGAAGAATTAGAACAAATAGTATGAACCACAAGAAAGAAGAAACAAAACAAAACAGAAGAAAAAAAAAGCAAATAGTATGCTTTGATCTGCATTCAAACTCCATAGTTCTTTCTCTGGATGTGAATAGCATTTTCCATCATGAGATTTTTGGAGATGTCTTAGATCCTTGAATTGCTGAGAAGAGCTATGTCTATCCAAGTCAGTCATTGCACAACATGATTGTTACTGTGTACAACATTCTCCTGGCTCTGCTCATTTTATTCAGCATCAGTTCACGTAAATCTTTCCAGGTTTTTCTGAAGTCTGCTTGCTCATCATTTCTTATAGCACAATAGTATTCCATTAAATTCATATACAACAACTTGTTCAGCAACTCCTCAATTGGGTATCCCCTCAATTTCCACTTCTTGGCCACCACAGACAGAGCTGCTATACATATTTTTGTACATGTAGGTCCTTTTCCCATTTGTGTGATCTCTTTGGGATATAGCCCTAGAAGTACTATTACTGGGTCAAAAGGTATGCACATTTTTATAGCCCTTTGGGCATACTTCCAAATTGCTCTCCAAAATGGTTGGATCATTTCACAACTCCACCAACAATGCATTAGTGTTCCAATTTTCCCACATATTCCCCAACATTTATCATTTTCCTGTTTTGTTATGTTGGCCATTCTGATAGGTGTGATGTGGTACCTCAGAGTTGTTTTGATCTACATTTCTCTAATCAATAGTGATTTAGAGCATTTTTTCATATGACTATAGACGGCTTTAATTTCTTCATCTGAGAACTGTCTGTTCATATCCTTTGACCACTTATCAATTAGGGAATGGCTTGTATTCTTATAAATTTGACTTAATTCTCTATATATTTTAGAAATGAGGCCCTTATCAGAGAGACTGGTTGTAAAAATTCTTTCCCAATTTTCTACCTTCCTTCTAATCTTGGTTGCATTGGCTTTGTTTGTGCAAAAACTTTTCAATTTAATGTAATCAAAATCATCCATTTTGCATTTCATAATGTTCTCTATCTCTTGTTTGGTCATAAATTCTTCTGTTCTCCATAAATCTGACAGGTAAACTATTCCTTGCTCTCCCAGTTTGTTTATAGTATCAACCTTTATATCCAAATCGTGTACCCATTATGACTTTATTTTGGCATATGGTGTAAGATTTTGGTCTATGTCTAGTTTCTGCCATACTCTTTTTCAGTTTTCCTAGCAGTTTATGTCTTAATCTTCCCTGTCATCATAGTAACTTGTTATAGTCAGGTACTTTTTTTATTTCCTCATTTTTCCAGCATATGTCTTGACTTTTAATTTTATGTTAAAGTTGGGCTCTGCTTCCTGAGTGGATGGAGCACTGCACCAAGCTTCAGGCCTTCCTTGCTGCTTTTTTCAGAGTTAGCTCTGGGATTCTGTAGGTTTTCAGTCCTTCCAAGGTGGCAGGATCTAAGAAGAGTTATAGGCACTGCTCTCATGACCTGAGCTCTGGTCTTTACCCAGGAAGGGACCCTTGGTCCCTTATAGCCACAAGTGCTAACACTCTTCCTTGCCCTAGGATTGTGACCAGGTTCCCAGCTCTCCTGCAGCTGCAATCACTAGTGCTCCCCTCTATAGAATTGAGACCAGGGTCCCTATTACCCCATTAGCAACTACAATCACTTCACCCTGGAACCACATGCAAGGACCCTGCTCCTCTGCAGCAATGAATGCTATTGCTCTTTTTGGCCCTTGGATTGTGAACCAGAACTGTGTATGGGCAATGCAATGGGTCCTGAACCCAGGACCAGCAAAATGTCCCTTGCAATCTCCTTCCAACCAGTTGTCTGATCATCCCTTGTTCTGAGAGCTCCTAAAACTGCTCCTGTGGCCAATACAGCCACCTCTGAGGCCCACTGCTGATGCCCATGTGTGACCTGTGCTGCAAGGTCTACTCTGTGCTCCATGTCTCATTCTACCTCCTCATCCTGAGACAGACATTTCCTGTTTATCTCCTAATTTGTCACTTTAGAATTTAATTAGAAGCATTATTTTATTTTAAATTATATTTTATTTTCCCCCAGTTACAGATCAAGAAAATTTTTGACATTCACTTTTACAAGATTTTGAGTTCCAAATTTTTCTCCCTCCACTCTTCCAAAAATGGTAGGAAGTTTGATATAGTTTATACATGTGCTATCATGTAAAAATATTTCCATATTAGTCACAGTTGTGAAAGAAGAAATGGATCAAAAAAAAAAAACCCAAAGAATAAAGTAAATGATAAAAAAAAGGTTTGATCTGTATTCAGAGCCCTTCAGTTCTTTGTCTGGATATGGATAGCTTTTTCCTTAGGGAGTCCTATGTGTTTGTCTTGGATCATTGAGTTGCTGAGATGAGCTGAGTCATTCATAGTTGAGCATCACACATTGTTGCTGATACTGCATACAATATTTTCTTGTTCTGCTCATTTCACTTTGCATCAGTTCATACAAATCTTTCCAGGTTTTTCTGAAATCTGCCTGTTCATCATTTCTTGTTGCACAGTAGTATTCCATTACATTCATATACCACAACTTGTTCAGCCATTCCCCAATTGATGGACATTGCCTTAATTTCTAATTCTTGGCTACCACAAAAATACCTACTCTAAATACTTTTGTATATGTGAGTCCTTTTCTCTTTTTTATGATCTCTTTGGGATATGGACCTAGTAGTGTTATTGCTGGATGAAAGGGTATGCACAGTTTGGTTGCCCTTTGGGCATAGTTCCAAATTGCTCTCCAGGATATTTGGGTCAGTTCTTACCACCATCACCACTATCAGCGCATTTTCCCACATCCTCTCCAACATTTATTATTTTCCTTTTCTTGTCTTATTAGCCAATCTGATTGGTGTGAGCTGGTATTTCAGAGCTGTTTTAATTTGCATTTCTCTAATCAAAAGTAATGAGTACTTCTTCATATGCCTATATATAGCTTTTATTTTTTCATCTGAAAACTGCCTGTTCATATCCTTTGACAATTTATCAATTGAGGAATGGCATGTATTCTCTTAAATTTGACTCAATTCTCTATATATTTGAGAAATTATCAGAGACACTTGCTGTAAATATTGTTTCACATCTTTATGTTTTCCCTCTAATCTTCTAGGGCCATCTCCAATCATCCTGATCTATATCTTGCCACTGGACCCACATGAATCCAGAAGAGAAAGTGAGGCTGGTGGCCTTGCACAGCCCTCCCTCACCAAAATCCAATTCACTTGTAAGTCATGGCATTATCTTCCTGATATTATGGTCCCTTTTGAGAACACAGGACAAACAACCTCTGAGTAGTCTGAGCTGCCCCAGCCCTGAGCTAGGGACCTAACTGGCCAGTTCCAATTGGGCAACTCAGCTCCTTCCTTCCTTCCTTCCTGCCTTTCCTTTCTTCCCTTCCCTGGCCACTTTTAGTATTTTTTCCTTCACCTGATAGTTCTGAAATTTGGCTATAATGTTCTTTGGGGTTTTTGTTTTAGGATCTCTTTCCTGAAGTGATAGGTGAATTCTTTCAATACCTTTTCCCCCTCTGGTTCCAGCACATCAAGACAGTTTTCCTTGATAATTTCTTGAAAGATGCTGTCCAGGTCCTCCTTTTGATTGTGGCTTTCAGACAGTCCAATGATTCTGATATCATCTCTCCTGGATCAATTTTTCAGGTCATTTGTCTTTCTCATGAGGTATTTTACATTTTCTTCCATTTTTTTCTTTCTTTTGATTTTGTTTGATTGATTCTTTTTTTCATTAATAAATTTATTTATTTTTAGTTTTCAACATTCACTTCCACAAGATTTTGAGTTCCAAATTTTCACCCCATCTCTCCCCTTCCCCTACCCCAAGATGGCATGCATTCTGAATACCCCTTCCCCTATTCTGTCTTCCCTTCTATCTCTCCCCCCCTTCTCTTATCCCCCTTCTCCTTCTATTTTCCTATAGGGCAGGATAGATTTCTGTACCCCATTTCCTGTATTTCTTATTTCCCAGTTGCATGTGAAAACATTTTTTTAAACATGTATTTTTAAAACTTTGGGTTCCAAATTTTCTCCCTTCCTCCCTCTCCACCCACTCTCATTGATAAGGCAAGCAACCAAATATAGGTTATACATGTGCAGTTATACAAAACACTTCCATAGTAGACATTCTGTGAAAAACTAACTCTATTTCCCTTAATCCTATCCTGCCCTCCCCCATTTACTCTATTCTTTCTTTTGACCCTGTCCCTCCTCAGAAGTATTTGCTTCTGATTACCCCCTTTCCCAATCTGCCCTCCTCTCTATCATCCCCCTACTCTCTTGTCCCCATTTCCCCCTATTTTCTTGTAGGGTAATACAGATTTCATACCCAATTGAGTGTGCATGTTATTCCCTCCTTAAGTCAAATCCTATGAGAATAAGATTCATTCATTCCCTCTCACCTTCCCCCATTTCCCCTCCACTATAAGAGCCTTTTCTTTTCTGTTTTTTTTTTGTGAGATAATTTACCCTGTTCTACCTCTCCCTTTCTCCTTCTCCTAGTATATTCCTCTCTCACCCCTTAATTTTATTCTCCAGATATGACCCCTTCATCTTCAACTCACCCTGTGCCCTCTCTCTCTCTCTCTCTCTCTCTCTCTCTCTCTCTATCTATATACATACATAAAATTTTTTCCCTCCAACTACCCTAATACTGACAAAGGTTTCATGAGTTACAAATATCATCTTTCCATGCAGGAATGTAAGCAGTTCAACCTTAATAAATATCTTATGATTTCTCTTTCCTGTTTACCTCTTCATGTTCTGCTTGAGTATTGTATTTGAAAGTCAGATTTTCTATTCAGCTCTGGTTTTTTCATCAAGAATGCTTGAAAGTCCTCTATTTCACTGAATGATCATTTTTCTCCTGAAGGATTATACTTAGTTTTGCTGGGTAGGTGATTATTGGTTGTAATCCTATCTCCTTTGCCCTCTGGAATATTATATTCCATGCCCTGCAGTCCCTTAATGTAGAAGCTGTGAGATCTTGTGTTATCCTGATTGTGTTTCCACAATATTTGAATTGTTTCTTTCTGGCTGCTTGCAATATCTTCTCCTTGACCTGTGAACTCTGGAATTTGGCTACAATATTCTTAGGAGTTTTCCTTTGGGGATCTCTTTCAGGAGAAGATCAGCGGATTCTTTCAATTTCTATTTTGCCCTCTGGTTCTAAAATATCAGGGCCGTTTTCCTTGATAATTTCTTGAAAGATGATGTCTAGGCTCTTTTTTTGATCATGGCTTTCAGATAGTCCAATAATTTTTAAATTCTCTCTCCTGGATCTATTTTCCAGGTCAGTTGTTTTTCCAATGAGATATTTCACATTATTTTCTAATTTTTCATTCTTCTGAATTTGTTTTACAGTGCCTTGATTTCTCATAAAGTTACTAGCTTCCAATTGCTCTATTCTAATTTTTAAGGAAGTATTTTCTTCAGTAATCTTTTGGACTTCCTTTTCCATTTGGCCAATTTTTCTTTTTAGGGCATTCTTCTCCTCATTGGCTTTTTGGACCTCTTTTACCATTTGGGTTAGGCTATTCTTTAAGGTGTTATTTTCTTTAGTATTTTTTGGGTCTCCTTTAGTAAGCTGTTGACTTGTTTTTCATGATTTCCTTTCATCATTCTCATTTCTTTTCCCAGTTTTTCCTCTACTTCTCTTACTTGCTTCTCAAAATCCCTTTTGAGCTTTTCCAAGGTCTGGGACTGATTCATATTTTTCTTGGAGTCTTTGAATGTAGGAGTTTTGACTTTGTTGTCTTCTGGTTTTATGTTTTGATCTTCTTTGTCACCAAAGTAAGATAATATTTGATTGGTTCTTGATTCCTCATAGTCATTAGCTTCCAGTTTTCCAATTCTATCTGTTAAGGTGTTTTCTTCAGTTAGCTTTCGTACTTTTTTTTTCCATTTGGCCAATTTTACTCTGTCAGCAGTTGTTTTCTTAAGTGGATTTTTGTATCTCCTTTTCCATTTGGCCAATTCTACTTTTTAAGCAGTTTTCCAAGCTATTGACTCTTTTTTCATAATTCTTTTGCATCACTCTCATTTCTTTTCACATTTTTTCTTCTACCTTTCTTACATGATTTTAAGCTCCTTTTTGAGCTCTTCCTTTCTGGGCTTGAGACCACTTCCCATTTTTATTTGGGGTTTTGCCTATAGGTTTTTTTTTTTTGCCATTGTTATCCTCTTCTGAGTTTGTGTCTTGGTCTTACCTGTCATCATAATTACTTTCTATGGTCAGATTATTTTTTCTGGTTTTTTTTGTTCATCTTTTTTTAAAATTTTTTTTGGGGAGACCTTTTCCCTTCCTTTTAAATTTGATCTCTGCTCCCAGAGTGGAAGGGGCACTGTCTCAGGCTTCTTGTGTCAGTGGTTGCAGGCCCTGATTGTCTACTTGGTGTTGCGATGATGTTGCCCTGAGGCACCTTGGGAACCCTTATGTCTGGTGCTGGGCTGAGGGAGTGGGTTGGGATGTGGCTGGCACTGCTGCACACCATCAGGGTCTGGCAGCTTACCTAGTACTGAGCTGGGGTCCTAATGGTGGTGTCTGGCATGTGCTGAAGCACAACAGGGTATTTCTGCATTTCCCCAGGGCTATATTGAAACAAATGGAGGTTGGCCACTTGAGGCTGCCTGTTTGCCCAGATCTGTCCGGAGGCATGTGGTAGTTCTCAGAGCTAGAGTCTGCAAGTTCCCCTGACTATGCTAAGGCATGTGGGTGGTCCTGGTATTGGCATTTGCCTGCTCCACCACAATGGGGCTCAAGATCTCCTGCTGGTTTGCTAAAGTGGGGCTTGCTGCTATTTTGCTTGGATGCTTCCTGTACTGGAATGAGTTCCCCTTTTACCCAAGTGAGATGGACCTTTCTTGCCAATCTTCCAAGTTTCTTGGGGTAAAAGATAGTTTTACCACATCTTTTTGCTGGTTCTGCTGTTCCAGGATTTGTTTTGGGGTGCTATTTTGTGGTTGTTTGGAGGTGAATATTGGAGAGTTACAGCAATTTATTGCTTACTCTGCCATCTTGGCTCCCAGAAGTCCAAGAAGCTTGAGGCATTATTTTAGAGGCATTTGGGGGTGAATTTGGGAGAGTTTAGCTCTACTCTATCTTATTGGCTTCACCCCTTTGGTTAGGAACTTTTTCAACATCCTTTTCATTTTCTAAAAACTACAGCCAGAGCAAACCTGTGGCATGAGTAATAAAGACATGAGCTCCAGATTTATTAAATATTGCTAGTCTAGAATGGTGAATCCTGGATTTCTCACTTACCTCCTACTGTGTTTAAATATTATAACTCAAATATACTTGTATAAAAGCTTATTGATTGAAAAAATCATTTGTTTTTTGTGCTTAGTTAATCAGGCTTCTCTTTTGAAATCTATCCAGCAACTCACCATGGAATTCTCCCTAATCCATCTGTTTAAGCCTCAAATGGCTTCCCTACTCCACTCGCTTACCAGCTCTGCTGGAATGTTAGTGCTTTATGATTAAAGGATGCTGTTGTTCTTTTCATCCATCATTCTTGAGTTTGCTATTAATAATACAGTTAGTTGTAGGCTGGCGGGTGGAGAAGAGTTGAAGACAGTGAGATTAGGATGTATCTTTAAAAAAAACCCAGCAACTCTTTCCCCCCTTCTACCAACTCCAGCTGTAATTTTCCATTTTGTTCACTCTTATTGACATAGGTTAATTTTGGTGATTAAATCAGAGAGAAGAAAGGGGCATCTTTTTCTCTTCAGAAGTATTTTCCACACACAATGCATACAAGACAATCTTTACTAAAATAAAAGGTCATGTTATACAGATGGAACAAGAGAAAGGAAGGACCCTGGCAGAAACTTGTAGTTGTTAGTAAATATACCACCAGTGCAAACACAAGCAAATTAGAACTTTGAGTCTGCAGTAATTTTTGGAAGCTTTTAAGTACCTCCTTTATAGTTCAAAGAAGTCAGGGCAAAGATTTCTTTTGTTCATTTGGTGTTAGACTGCATAATAAAATGGTGGTGATGGGCAGTGATTGACTTAGGGTGGCCTGTAGAATAATCACACACTAATTTGTACAAAAGTAAATACTTCATTAGCCTCAAAATTGCAATATCTAGCAAAGAGTAGATACATGATAGAACATGATTGGGGGGAGGGGAGGGTGGGAGGTGGGATTTATTTTTACTTTAGGCATTAAACTAAAATCGAATTGATGAATAAGCACCTGCAGATGAAATTCTAGTTAAGGAGAATCAGCAATTTATTATCGAGTTGAATGTGAAAGACCTAATTTAACGTTTGGTGAAAGGGGCTGGTGCCCTCTTATAATATCTATAAACAGGACAGGAAACCAGCAGACGAAAGCCCTGAGAGCATGCTGGGACACTTCATATTCAATACACAACCCTATAAAGAGAAGAAAAATGAGCCTTGTCCAAAACTCTTACCTCAGCACCCAGTGGCAAAAATAAAATGTAAGCTTGGGACCGGGTCTCTTTGAAGCTGATTTTTTTTTTAAAAACTCTGTAACAGGCCTCTGGTGGTTACAGATATTGATCGTCAGAAAGTAATCTGTTCAGGTTTGGGGGCATGCCAGTACAAATTGTGGAGTACATTCCTTCCTCTCCAAGGACATGTTGAGCTTTTTATATTGTCCACACTGGTTCACTTGTCAGCTGTCTACCCTATTTGTCATGACTTATTTTCCCTCTTTGGGGGAGGTGTAATTAAATGAATTTTTTCACAATGAAAATATTGTTAATATAGAATTTTTACCTTGAGTCAAAACATTTTTTCATCTTTTTTAACCCTCATTTTTCTTCCATAATCATTATTTGATTCCCTCTGGCTGCCTGTTACTTATTTGTAGTAGTACCATCCATCCATTGAGACCTTTCCATCTGTCACACAGCTTTGCCTC
Source organism: Vombatus ursinus (assembly GCF_900497805.2). Classification (NCBI taxonomy): domain Eukaryota; kingdom Metazoa; phylum Chordata; class Mammalia; order Diprotodontia; family Vombatidae; genus Vombatus; species Vombatus ursinus. Next base: position 23,065,092 of record NW_020940360.1, read on the forward strand.
CTTTCCCCAGAAGCTTTATTCTCCTACTGTGCCATGTTTGCTTTTGGTTGTTTTTGTTGTTGGTCTGGTTGAATATGTGTATTCAATAGTGCAGGTATTTTATTTTATTTCTCAATAATAATGATTATTATCATTAGAAACCTATGCATATATATATATAATATATATATGTACTAATGTTTGCATAACTGTGTGTATGTGCCTGTGTGTTTATGTGTTTACATGTGTATTTACCATAACTTTCATAGCATCAATATTGGGGACTTCCTCCAATAACAGAAGAGGCTACCTTTTTTCTGCAATTTATTATTCCTAGGGTTCTTAATCTTTTTTGTGGACCCCTTTTGTAATCTGGTGAAGCCTATAGACCCCTTATCAGAATATTTTTAAACATATAAAACAATATATATGCAATTACTAAAGAAATCAAAGGTTATTAAAATAAAGATGTATTTGTTTTGCTTCCCATCCATAGAAACATCCTCTAATATTATAACTTGGCTTTGAGTGGTTTTTGTTGTTCCTGTTCTTCATCCTTCCTTCTTGAAGAGGACCAATGACATCACAAGGGTGATGTCTTGACTTGATTGTGAATTGGATTTAAGTGAGACAGAGTCATCAGTGTGGAAGTTAGTTATTGTATGAGAGGCTTGAGGGGAGAAGATGTGGAATAGCTGCTGCTTTTTGGGGCTAGATTTTTATGTCAATTCCACATATATTCATGTATACGTACATATACATACATAAATATACATAGAATTAAAATATATATTATACATACATACATACTGCATTTATAAATGATATTTGATGAAAATATTTCTCCACTCTAGTTACCCTTCTAATTCTTGTCGATTTTATTCATTCAAAAGCTTTTATATTTTATGTAGTCAACTTTGCCTATTTTACCTTTTATGATATTATCTATCTCTTATTTAGTTAACTTCCCTCCCCACCCAAGCTATAGATGTGATGAAAAATTCATGAGCTTGTTCCATTCTAAATAATTTTTAATTGTATGACCTTTTACATTCAGGTCTTATGCCCATTTTTAACTTTTTGTGGTATATAATGTAAGAGGACAAATATCATTGGTGACCATTGAAAGCAGCTTCAATAGAATAGTGGGAAGATACCATATTACAAAGTATAAAGGAGTGATTGTGAGGTGGAATCCTAGATTCCTCCACTGGTATCCTAATAATTTGAATAGAATAGGAAGATGGACCCCAGATTATTGGGTAAATACCCTGTAGCAAATTTATGGGAGGACATGAATAGATATGGATAGGTTGTAGTCAAGTAACAATCAAACCAATGATCTCCAGATACATTTGTATACTGGAGCCATGTGGAGACAGTGAGTGTTAAGAAGGCTGGCAATGAGAAGAAAGAGAAAAATACGATGGTAGTTTGGGGAATTAAGATCAATGCAAAGATTTTTTCAAAAACTTTGGAAATGAGAGACACAGGGGTGTTTGTAGGATGATTAAGAACAATTTGTGGGAAAGGGAAAGTTTGAAGATGAGAGAGAGAGAAAGAGAGAGAGAAAGAGAGAGAGACAGAGAGAGACAGACACATAGAAAGTCACAGACAGACACACAGAAAGTCACAGAGAGACAGGGACAGACGGACATAGTCAAAGTGATAGCGAGAGATGGGGAAAGATAGAGAGAGTCACAGAGGGACAAAGAAAGAGTTAAAGAGCAGAGACACACAGATACAGAGACAGATAGAGACAGAGACAGAGAAAAAATATAGTATGATAATTGATGATCTAGGTCCTAAAGGAGGCAGAAGGATACAATATAATAGAATCATAGATTGAAAGTTGAAAAGATCCTCCAAGACCATCTAGCCCAATGTTCTTTTATAGAGAAGGATACTGAAACTCTGAGAGGTAAAGTAGCCAGTTTACACAGGTAGTAAATGATAGTGGTATGATTTGAATTGAATGTTTTCTGAATCCAAAGTGAGTGCTCTTTCCAGGATTCCATATTGTTTCAGGGTAATAGAGAGATTAGCCCTACAAAGAGGTGGGAAGAGGGTGTCATCTCTTCCTTGATAAAGAAAAAAGGACATAGTTAAGAATAACAGATGTCTCATGCATGGAGAAGATTTAAGGGAGCAGAGATCAATAAAATGAAAGTGGTCATCTGTTGAAACAATTAGAGATGAATTTGTGGGCTTGGAAATAGAAAATGTTTACAGTCATCTTTGAGGATTATGTAATGGGGAGTCAATCTCAAGTGAGAGGTACAACTAAGCTCAGAGGGCAAAGTTAAAGTCATCATGGGAAATTAAGGGTTTACTGAGTTGCAGTCAGGAATTAATAGAGCATCATTAACAAAGAGATGAAATTCCTAAACAAAGGCTAGGACCTAGAACTGAGCTAAAGAAATAAATGAGGAAAGGAGAGTCCAGACAATCACAGAGTAGTAGAAGCCAGCACCCCTGGGTAATCCTGAGAACTAGAGCCTAACTTGGTTTGCCAAGGATTCGTGTCCCCTTTGTTAATGAGGTGGCAACACTTCCCTGAATGAGGAGTGCCTTGGAAACAAGTGTAAAATGGGCTGTGGGTTTTAGCCTGGTCCAGAGCCAGGAGCAAGGGGAGGAGACCTACCAAATCCCTGACAACCACCAAGCTTGTTTTAATGAGAATGACCCAGAGATCAAAGACTAATTCAAAAAGCCAAGCAAATAAATCTATTAGCAACACTTTTGCAAACTATTCATGATTTGCTCAGACTTAAAACCTGCTGTGACACAGATCAAGTTATTTAATACTCACAATTGGTGGTTGTGGAAAAGGTGTGCAGTGGGAGACACTGAAATAGAAAATTGACTCAACAAGCTAGCACAGCTTTGGGATGTTAACAGGTGTCGCACCCTAATGAAGGACTGAGCTCCAAGCCAAGTGAAATGAATCACATAATCTTTGAGCCATCTAGTCTAATTCTCTCATTTCAGATATGAGAAAACTGACACCTAAGGAGGATAAGTGACTTGAACATGTAATGGGTTACTGCCAGAGCTGGCTCTACAAGCTAGGTCTCCTCATTTCTAGTCTGGTGGGCTTTGTGAGGCATTGCTCTGTTACAGATGTCACATGCTGGTTTGGCAGCATCACCTATGAGTCATACTTGGCATTAGTGGAAAGGTGGGATGACTATCAATGGACACAGTCAATATAGTGGCATTGGAATGACATTCATTGTAACCTAGCAGCATGGAACTGAAATTCTCATTGAGGATGGTGGGGAGTCAGTGGATAAATGGTAGGTGGAAATAGAGAAGGCAGAACATATTTTGTAAGGATACATTGAATTGTAACTTCTGAAAAAGAGAATAGCTATGGAAAAGACATCCATGCCAAAGATAGACTTTGAGGGCTTGTTGGTGGTCAGTTGTGTCTAGCAGCCAATAATGGAGGGAGACAAGTACTTTAGGGAGGGAGTACCAAATACTTTTTAATGAGTAGGGATATCACAAAGCAAAATATTGTGTGTGTGTGTGTGTGTGTGTGTGTGTGTGTGTGTGTGAAGTAACTATGCTTTGGTCTTTTTAGCACATTCTCTTGTTTGGGTAACAATAATGTCTGCAACAACAACTTCTACAATGAATAGTAGCAAAAGAACTGCTTTAAATATCTAGGAACATAGGATCTAGGGAACTAATTTTTCCTTTGAATCGCATGGGGTTATACTTTACTATACATCAGATTACATGAACAAAATTATTAATGAAAAACTCAAGTTGATTGTGGAGTCCACAGGACTCCATATAATTTGTATTATGTGTTTTGCAAATCTTGATGTGATTTGTTATCATGTATTATTATTACTACTAGGTTTATGTATTTTGAATGAATTAATATATAATTATATATAATATAATAATTAAATATAATAGTTTGGTTGTTGGACCAACCCTACCCTTAGATTATATGCATGTTTTTCTCTGTTTTTAAATGTCTACATATAAGAGCAGAATATAATAGAACAATGAAGGGAAATATAACAGTAAAAATAAGACTTGGAATTAGACCTGAAATTTCATTGGCATAGGGAACTCAAGTGAGGAAACTCTTTCTATCAATTCAGGTTGACACCTTCTCTGCAATTTATAAGGTGAGAGAGCTGCCTAAAGCACTGAATGGTTTAAGTTACTTTTCCCAGGGTTATAAAAGGCTAAATGTCTGCATGAATCTTTGTGGGAAGATTCACTCAACAGAATGTTGGATATTGCCTGTCTAGCAGCCCCAAGTGTATTTCCCTTCTGGTGGGAATCCAAACCACAGGTTGGCATTATGGTTTTGTGGGTAACTGTACAGGCCATTGTAGAAGTGGAGACTCACCAGGAATGTAGGGGAATTGTCCCCTGGTGATTGAAAGCATATTTTTCTTTTGTTAACATTCCAAATCAGAGAATGTATTTTATGGCCCTGTAGAAGATGAATAGGAGTTACTAGAGTGTGAGAATTGCTCTGATTGCTTATGTATTATTGTGAGTTCTTTATATATTTTCCTCATTGTTTATGGTTTCCAGCAATACCTTCGCATCTGCTATCCTTTCTGTGGGATAAGATAGTCTATCACATATCTAATAAAAATATTTGTTATTTCAATTTCTATGGATCAGAGCAACCCTTAACCCACATCTGTGGGGATCTATAGACAAGTTCATTCTGAAATTTTGAAGTGTAAACTTTAGGTTGAGGGGGTGATAATATAAAGCAAATATTTAGTGAATTTTTATATCCAACCTATTTTATGTAGGCCAAGAAGACCGTGGAGCTGAGCTACCAGTTATAATTGACTATTCCTAGGAACACAAGCTTGGTGAAGATAATCATTTAAGTATAAGGAAGATTGAGAAGGAGTGGGCAAGAAAGAAAATTGACCAAAAGGAACATATTCCAATGTGTGAAGGCATAGACCATTTCTTAACAAAACTTTACATCTCCTCTAATATCTACACAATGTTCCACACACCAGTTATGCTTAATAAATGTCTATTTAATTAAATGTTTTTTAAACTTGAATCTATCTGTGATTATGGAAGGAGAAGGCATGATTCTCCATTTGTCAGCAATTCAGGCTAGATGCATATATAAGGATCTTCTAAGACAAACAAAACAAAACAAAACAAAACAATACTCAGACATGACAGGGATCACCATCCATCCACCAGTAAAATAAAGCTACTCGTCTTTCTCTTACATATAATGAAATAGACTACGTGTTTTGCATGTTTAATAGAATTCAGACATATGAAAGCACAAATGATAGTATTTGGTGGTGGGTTTTTCAGGACAAAATATTAACCCTAACTGGCAAACTAGACCTTCTGAATAGTATGATAGGGCAGGATTTTTAATGAATAAACCATTGCATACTATTTTTTTACATGAATTAGTATAGTTTTATTAAACTGAACATATTTTTTCCATAGAAGAATCATAGATCTCAAAATACTACTAGAAAAAAAAAGGCCCCTCGGTTGATGAGTGAGCATCTATACTTGTTATATGTCTGCCAGGAGAGAAACCAAGCTAAATTTCCTTAGAAACCCAGGCATATTTTTCTCTTCCCTGTGCAACCTACTTTTCCAGACAACTTCTTCCAGTTGCCACAGACCAACTGTGAATGTTAAGTGAATATCTTTGACAGGAGCTAAGTCTTTGGGGCATTGAAATAGGTTTCCCTCTTCCCTTGGCATGTGAGGATTGAGCGCATGCTTTGACATTAGGAGGATAGGATGTGAGCCACAGCATCATTCGGCATCAGAAGTGTCAGTATCAGGAACAATCAGCACTAGATCAGTGTGGTGAGGGGACTTCCCCAGCTACCATATGCCATGAAAGCTGCCAACTCCTGTGCACTCCAGGCACAAGGAGTTGCCTCCTTATTGTTAAATACCATTTAAACTGTTCTGTCAGCATCCAGCATGAGGGGTTGTCCAGTTCCCTTACACATAAAATGAGAAAATAAAAAAAACAATATTTGAGTTGCTGTATTTAACTCTCTCCGCTCAGTGAAATTATAAAAGATATTCACATGTACTTCTTTTCACAGCAAGATCTTTATGAGGGTTTTTTGTTAGTTTGAATGAGTAAATGAACATTTATTTAGCATTTACTCCTTACCAAGCACTATGTTAAATACTGGGGTTACAATCCCTTCCCTCAAGTATTTTACATTCTAATAAGGGTCTTAGGCTAGAGCTCCCAGCTGAGTAACAAGAACAGGATCTGCAGATTTAGGAACATCTCAATCACTCTTAAGTTTCAGAAGCTGCCTGCTAGCTGAGAAGGGCTAATTAATGCCAGCAACTGTCTGCTCAAGCTCCAGCTAGAAGTAGTAGTAGTAGTGGTGGTGGTGGTGGTGGTAGTAGTAGTAGTAGTAGTAGTAGTAGCAGCAGCAGCAGCAGCAATAGTCTTTTATCCTGTCTTTTATGCATTTAAGAACATTATTCTGTATGTTTTTTTTAATTTTTAGGCAATTGGGGTTAAGTGACTTGCCCAGGGTCACACAGCTAGTAAGTGTCAGGTGTTTGGTCTGAGGCCGGATTTGAACTCAGGTCCTCCTGACTTCAGGGCCATTGTTCTATCCACTGCACCACCTAGCTTCCCCCTAAGAACATTATTCTGAAGTGTTATTTAAACAGTTAAGTGGTTAGTGCATTGGGGAGCCAAGAAGACTCCAAATTCAAATTTTTCCTCAGTTGTTTTTAAACTGTATGACCCCAGACAAGTCAGTTAGCCTCTGTTTCCTCATCAATAAAATGGAGATAACTGATAGCACCTACCTCCCAGGGTGGCTGTGAGGGAAAAAAAGTAGATGTCTGTAAAAAATAAACAAAAAAAAATGAATCTCAAACAAAATCCAACAGTTGTGAGTTCCTTAAGGGCACAAACTGCCTTCCTTTTTTCATATTTATATCCCCAGTGATTTAGATTGGGTGGGGGAGGGTTGTCTACCCCAAGCATGTGAAGACTTCCCCTGGCAGAGTAAGCAGATGAAAACAATTCATTCCAAAGGTGCTACGGAGGGCTTAGAGCATGGTCAGACATTGAAGATACCAAGGTCATCAACTGCATATTGGGCCATCACCAGTAGTCTTGAATTTTGTCTTGTCACTAGACTTCAACAACTCTAATGACTTTGTGTCTCAACTCTGCCTCACTTAAATCCAATTTACACATGAGTCAAGGTATTAACCCATGATGCAATTGGTCCCTTTTGAAAACAAAGGACAAACAACAATATCCATAGTAATAGTCATTATCATCATCATTGTCACAGTGGTTATTATGACTTTCAATGTCTTTGTAATCCACAGAGCTTTGCACATAGTTAACATGAAATGGTTTGGTTTTTTTTTTTTGATTGGAAATCATCAGGTTCTGCAGTGATGGGCTCTTTCCTCACCTTACCATATTATCCCAAGATCTTTGTCACACAACCCTGTCAAATAAAAGATTCTTTCTTGTCCCTTGCCCTAGGTTAAAATAATCCTAGTTATGATTCCCATTTTGAGATTCTTTTTCCAAAGAAGTCAACCTGGAGGAGAGTGGTTAGATGACCCAATTTTTTCTTACTAGATATTCTATCCTCCTTGATTTCAGAGACACTACTATCCTAGTTCTGAGAACCTACCTTTTTATAATCTTCTTGTTTTGATGAGCTCATAGACTCCAAAGGAAATGATAATAGTTTTATGAAAATGACTCCCTAATCTACTTGTCCAGGCCTCATCTCTATTCTGAGTTCCAGGTCCCTATCACCAACTTCCTACACTATATTTTAGTGGTATTTCAATTCATTCCACCTTCAAATAGCTCCCATTGCTTTTCATTACATCATGTTTTAATTGATCTCTTTGCAGCTGAAGCCCATGCCTTCTAGAGCTGTCTTCTGGAGCCTAAAAGGAGAATCCCTCTTCCATACGAAAATCTGTCAGATAATTGAAAACAATTATAAGAACCCCTTTAACTCTCCTCTTCTTCAGTCCAAACATTTCTAATTTCTCCTCTTCCTTGTCTTTATCCATAGTCTCCTTTTCTTCCCTTTTCTCCCTCTCTTCTTCCTCCTTTGGCATAGTCTTCCATGTTCCCATACTGGTTACCTTCTTCTGACTGTGTCAATTTCCCTTCTTAAAATGTGGCACCAATAATGAAATATGGGACTGCTACATGGTGCAGTGGATAGAGCACTGACCCTGGAGTAAAAAGGACCTGAGTTCAAATCCAGCTTCAGATACTTACTAGCTGTGTGATCTTGGCAAGTTATTTAACGCTGATTGCCTCCCCACACACAAAAAAAATAGTAGTAATAAAACACAGTAGTCTATAAATGCTCCAATGAAGAATATAGGGAAACTATCTTCCATAATATGTTGGACAGGGATTACTATAGAGCTTAATTCAAATGATGGTAACATTTGCTGATATGCTGCTTCTGGTGCTGATAATGACAACAACAACAACAATAACAATAATAATAAGCAGTAGTAGCAAAATAGTAGCAATAGCAGTAGTAGTACTAGTCATTTGAACCTTCATTTACTTGGATCAGTGGCAGTACACTGACTTATAATACTCATCCCCATTCATTTCATCAGTACCATCAATTTTCTTTAAGCACTTAAGTTAAACTCTGAATCCTCATGATAGAGTAGGGATGATCCTGAGAAGCCTTACCAAATTGGTAAGTCCTCAACCATAGGTATTAGCCTTGTGGAATTTGAAGAAACTCTTCACTAGAAGACCAGCTACTAAGTGATGGATATTTTTGTACATAGAAATTTGTGAAACCCATTTACCAAGGAATAGGTGGCTTCCTATCTCTATAAAGGCAGCTAGTGTAGAAGTAGAGTATTGGCCTTGGAATCAGGAAGACATGAGTTCAGGTAGTATCTCATCATTGTATGACCATGATCATCATTCATAGCTGTATGACCATGGGCAAGTCACTTAAATCCTCTCTGCCTCAGTTTCCCTATCTATAAAATGGAGATAATAATAACTACCTTGTAGTGTTATTGTGAGATCAAATAAATAACCTGTAAAGTGGTTTGCAGCTGTTTAAACACTATGTAAATGCTAGTTGTTGTTATTATTTAGAGAGCATAGCCACACCAATGAAACACAGCCTTTAAAAAAATAATAATTTAACTTAATAATAGTGACTTGGTATATAGTAAACACTATATAAATGTCAGATATAATAATTCTTATTAATAACAAAATCATAAATGATCACCGTGTTAGGAACAACATGTTAATAACATGTTTGTTAGGAACAAAGTCAATACATCTCTATCCTTCTGGCTCAGAAAGGAGTTTACACTGATGAAGGGGAAAGAGGGAGATTGGCTAAGAGCTACTGGTAGACACTGGTTCCCCTCCTTTGATCCTAAGGTGCCATTCATTGACTTTCCCAATTTCTCCAGCCCAGCCATGTGACTAACTGACTCTCAGTAAGCTGTCATACAGCCTATGAACTTCAACTTAGTAACACTTGGATAGAATTGTCATTCATATTATATTGGCTTGGCTTACTCATGAGCAATTAATATTTCTACAATTATTTGGATCTGTCATTATTTGTGTGAAGTGTTTTGTAACTCTGTTTACATAATCCCTGGGTTTGTCTTGCCATGTAGACTCCTGTGTATTCTATATTGTCTGCAATTATTTTAAATGGAATTTCCCTTTTTATCACTACCTGATGGGTTTTGTTAGTAGTATATAGAAATGCTGATGATTTATATGGATTTATTTTATATCCTACAGTTTTGCTGAAGTTGTTGATTATTTCAACCAGTTTTTTTAGTTGATTTAGTTGATTCTCTAGGGTTGTCTAGGTATACCATTATATCATTTGCAAAGACTGATAGTTTTATTTCCTCATAGCCTATTTTTATTCCTTCAATTAATTTTTCTTTTCTTATTTCTATAGCAAACATTTCTAGTACAGTGTTGATCATAGATAGCTTTACTTCACTCCTGGTCTCATCCCACTTACAGAGCTCATCCCTTTTACCAATAATGCTTGCTTTTGGTTTTAGATAAATACTACATATCATTTAAAGAGAGATTTGATTGATTTTTATGCTTTCTAGTGTTTTTAAAAAGAATGGCTATTGTATTTTGTCAAAGGCTTTTTTCTGCATCTATTGATATAATCATATATTTTTTGTTGTTATAGTTAATGATATGGTCAATTATGTTGATTGATTAATTTTGAAACAACCATGAATTCCTGGTATAAATTCCACTTGGTCATAGTGTATGATCTTTATGATGTGGTGCTTTATTCTACTTACTAGTATTTCATTTAAAAATTTTGCATCTATGTTCATTAATTGGTCTATAGTTTTCTTTCTGTGTTTCTGCTTTCCCTGGTGGAGGTATCAAAACACAAATATGGTTTTGATACCTACACCAAGTATCAAATAACTCCAAAAAAGAGTTTGATAGGATTCCTTCTTTACCTATTTTTCTGATAATTTATGTAGTAGTGGGATGAATTGTTCCTTAAATATTTGGTAGAATTCACTTTTGAATCCATTTGGTCCTGGTTTTTGTTGTTGTTGTTGTTGTTTGTTTGTTTGTTTGTTTTTGCTTTTGCTTTTTTTAGGGAGTTCATTGATAGCTTGTTCAATCTCTTTTTACAAGACAGGGTTGTTTAAGTATTCTATCTCCTCTTCTGTTAATCTGGGCAGTTTATATTTTTGTAAATATTCATCTACTTCACTTAGATTGTTAGTTTTACTAGCATATAATTGGGGAAAATAACTCCTAATATTTGCTTTAATTTCATGTTCCATTGGGATGAATTCATCCTTTCCTTTCTTGATATTGGTAATTTTATTTTTTTCTTTCTTTTTAAAAATCAAATTAACCCCCCCACACACAGACACACACATATATATGTATACACACACACACACACACACACACACATACGTATTCCTAAAACCAACTGCTAGTTTTATTTATTAGTTTGATTTTTTTATTTTCAATTTTATTAATATCTCCTTTGACTTTCATTATTTCCATTTTTGTGTTTAATTGGGAATTTTTAATTTGTTCTTTTTGCGCTTTTTTTTTAGTTCCATGCCCAATTCATTGATCTGCTATTTCTTTTATGGATGTATGCATTTAGAGATATAAATATTTCCCAAAGTACTTTGACTGCATCTCACAAATTTTGGAATGTTGTCTCATTGTTGTCATCCTCTTTAATTAAATTATTGATTGTTTCTATGGTTTGTTTTTTGGCCCATTCATTTTTTGGGATTAGATTGTTTAGTTTCCAATTATTTTAATCTGTGGTTGCATGGCCCTTTATTAAATGTAATTTTTATTACATTATGATCTGAAAAAGGTACATTTAATATTTCTGCTTTTCTGCATTTTTTTATAAGTTGTCTCTTTCCTAATATATGGTCAATTTTTGTGAAGGTGCCATGTATAACTACAAAAAGTATACTCCTTTCTCTTCCCATTCAGTTTCCCCTATAATCTTTTTCTTACCAGTTGCCAGGTCTGCCTATTGTCTCTGGTTTGAGAACTCCTGAAGTTCCTACATCTGTTTCCACCAGCTAGTGGGCTCTGGTTCAACCTCTTCCTCCATGTCACAGATCTCTCTTTCCTACCCCCCATATTGTCTTGGGCTGGAAGAATGTCTTACTCTGACCTTTTGTTGGCCCTGCCACTTCAGAAATTGATTTGAGGAGTTATTTTAAAGTTGTTTGGAGGGGAATGTTGGGAGAGCTCAGTTGAACACTTTTTCTACTCTGACATCTTGGCTTTACCCCAAGAAGTCTCTAGATAAAGGTCATACTATACACAAATAAAAATTATATAGATCACAGCTATTGGATTTCTGAAAACTTCTAAACATTTATTTGATTAAACTAGCTTGAAAACAGGGATACCTCAGTTACTGAAAGATACTCTGTTTTTTCTTGTTCTACCTTTAGAGATCCCACTAAGTTTGGCATAGATATGCCAATTCAATTCAACAAAGTAATTTCCTACTGTGTGCAGATCAATGAGCTAGGTACTAAGAGGGAGATATACCTGCTGTCCTTTGAACAGCTTACTCCATTTCAAAACTTCAAGGGTGTTTCCTGACTATAATCTATGTCTGGAATGTCCTACCCCCTCTTCTCTGCCTACTAGATTCCCTGCCTTCCTTACAGCCCAAGTTAAAAACCTGCCTTCTACAGGAAACATTTCCTGATCCCCCTTAATTCTAGTACTCTCTCTTACGCTTGTTTGTGCGTATTTGTTTATATGTTGTCTTCTCTATTAAACGGTGAACTTTTTGATATCAGGGACTATTTTTTTTTTACTTTCTTTGTCTATCAACCCTCAGTTTAGTGACTAACACGATAGGCCCTTAATAGTTGTTTATTGACTATTTTAAAAAGCCTCTGCCTTCATGGAGCTTATAGTCTAGTACTAGCTATACCTATGAGCTACATGCAATATTCTGACTTCAGTTGTAAAGACAGGCAGAGAAAGGTTAGTTCCATTCATTTTCTTTTCTTTTTTTAATTTTCTTTTTTCTTTTTTTATTATTTTTTTATTAAAATTCTTTTTTTTATTTTTAACATGTGTTTTTAAAACTTTGGGTTACAAATTTTCTCTCTTCCTCCCTCCCCACCCACCCTCATTGAAAAGGCAAGCATCTCGATACTGGTTATAGATGTGAAGTCATGCAAAACACTTCCATAGTAGTCCTGTTGTGAAAAACTAAGTATACTTCCCTTCATCCTATCCTACTCCCCATTTATTCTATTTTCTCTTTTGACTCTGTCCCTCAGAAGAGTTTGCTTTTGATTATCCCCTCCCCCAATCTGCCCTCCCCTCTAAAAACCCCCTGCTCTCTTGTCCCCTTCACCCCCCCCGCCTTATTTCCTGTATGGTAAGATAGATTTCCATACCTCATTGTGTATGTTATTTCCTCCTTAAGCCAAATCCTATGAGAATAAGATTCACTCATTCCCTCTCACCTTCCCGCATCTCCCCTCCACTGTAAAAGCCTTTTCTTGTCTGTTTCATGTGAGCTATTTTACCTCATTCTACTTCTCTCTTTCTCCTTCTCCCAGTATAATCCTCTCTCATCCCTTAATTTTATTTTCCAGATATCATCCCATCATCTTCAACTCACTCTGTGCCTTCTATCTGTCTATCTATACATACATATTTTTTCCCCTCCCACTACCCTAATACTGACAAAGGACTCATGAGTTACAAATATCATCTTTCCATGCAGGAATGTAAACAGTTCAAGCTTAACAAGTCTCTCATGATTTTTCTTTCCTGTTTACTTCTTCCATGTTTCACTTGAGTCTTGTATTTGAAAGTCAAATTTTCTATTCAGCTCTGGTCTTTTCCACAGGAATGCTTGAAAGTCCCCTATTTCATTCAATGACCATTTTTTTACCCTGATGGATTATACTCAGTTTTGCTGGGTAGGTGATTCTAGGTTGTAGTCCTAACTCCTTTGCTCTCCAGAATATCATTCTCCATGCCCTCCAGACCCTTAATGTAGAAGCTGCTAAATCTTGTGTTATCCGGATTGTGTTTCCACAATACTTGAATTGTTTCCTTCTGGTTGCTTGAAATATCTTCTCCTTGACCTGGGAATTCTGGAATTTGACTACAACATTCCTAGGAGTTTTCCTTTGGGGATCTCTTTCAGGAGGTGATTGGGGGATTCTTTCCATTTCTGTTTTGCTCTCTGGTTCTAAAATATCAGGACGGTTTTCCTCGATAATGTCTTGAAAAATGATGTCTAGGCTCTTTTTTTGATTATGGCTTTCAGATTGTCCAATAATTTTTAAGTTCTCCCTCCTGGATCTATTTTCCAGGTCAGTTGTTTTTTTCCAATGAGATATTTCACATTCTCTTCAATTTTTTCATTCTTTTGGATTAGTGTTACAGTGCCTTGATTTCTCAAATTGTCACTAGCTTCCAATTTCTCCATTCTAATTTTTAAGGAAGTATTTTCTTCAGTAAGCTTTTGGACTTCCTTTTCCATTTGGCCAATTTTGCTTTTTAGGGCATTCTTCTCCTCATTGGCTTTTTGGACCTCTTTTGCCATTTGGGTTAGGCTATTTTTTAAGGTGTTATTTTCTTCAGTATTTTTTTGAGTCTCCCTTAGCATCACTCTCAGTTTTTCCTCTACTTCTCTTACTTGCTTCTCAAAATCCTTTTTGAGCTCTTCCATGGCCTGGGACCAATTCATATTTTTCTTGGAGGCTTTGGACGTAGGAGCTGTGGCTTCCTTATCTTTCTTCTGGTTGTATGTTTTGATCTTCTTTGTCACCAAAGTAAGATAATATCGTCTGACTCTTTTTGCGCTGCTTGCTCGTGATCCTGGCCAATTACTTGAGTTATAAACTCTTTGTTAAGGTAGGAGTCTATTTCCAGTGTGGAGAATGTACTGTCCCAAGCTTCAGGGGTTTTGTGCAGCTGTTTTCAGAGATACTTCTAGGGACCTGAAAATTTTCAGTTCTTCCAGGATGGTATGATCAAGGGTGAGGTGTTTACTCCTTTCCTGGTCTGTGCTCTGGTCTATGAGCACTCTTTTCTGTCTTGGAACTGTGAGGAGGATTCTCTCTCCACAACCACTACAAGCTCCACCATACCAGCACTCCTCCTCACCCCAGGACAGCCACCCAGAACTGTGACCCAGATCCAAGCACAGGCAAAGCAAGAGAATCCTGAATGAGCAGAGAAATCCCTGCAATCCCCCTCTGATCAGCCATTTGATTCCCCCTCAGTCTGTGGGCCAGAAGCTCTAGAGACAGCTGCTGCCCCAGGGTTCACTTGGGGAATGGTACTGGAATCCCACTGTCCTCTCTCTCACTGCAGACACAGACTTTCCCCACTGACCTTTTAAGTTGTCTTTGGCATTCATGGGTTGAGAAGTCTGGAAACCTCCACAGTTGCCACGATTCAGCCCTCTGAGGCCTGCTCCAGGTTTGCTGTGGCCTGTTCGCCCACACCTCACTGTGCTCCTCTCCCAGCCAGGCGTGATATACTTTTCCAATCAACCATCCAGGTTGTCTTGGGCTGGAAATTTGTTTCACTCTGTCTTTTTGTGGGTTATGCTGCTTTAGAATTTGTTTAAAGTCATTTTTTATAGATATTTGGAAGGGTTTGGGGGAGAGCTCAAGCAAGTCACTGCTTTTTCTCCACCATCTTCGCTCTGCCCCCCTTGTTCATTTTTCCTACTTAGATGACTTTTGTCTTATTACCTCCTCACTCCCTGGTGTGATGCAATATTTACATTAAATTCAGTAAAAGAGTATTGTGTAACTACAGCTCTCCCTTCAATCCTTTGCTACAGTACCAGAGGGCATAATTTGTCAATTATATTGTTTACTCCAGAGGGCACAGTCCACAATACCTTGTTTGTACCAACCTACTCACAACCTTAAGATTTTACCCATAAATCATGCACATTATTCCTATACAAAATTCAGTGGGTATTTCATATAGCTCCCAGCTATGTTGGTTTGCTTTTAGACCCTGAAGGTATTGACTTCCTAAAGAGGGTTAACTGGGTTAAAAAAGGAAAGAAGGACAAAGTTGAGCATTTGTATAATGGACTCAGTATAATTATAGAGGAAGTATTGATCCTAAGTCTAGAAACCTCACATTCTAGGTTCTAGCTAGAATCATAGGAGGGCAAAAGTAGATACTTGTCCCCGCGTGACCCAAAGACAATGCCTACTAGTGACAAGTGAATTCTTTCATTATTTCTTGTCCCCAATAATATATGTTGAAATATTTTATATTGAACTTGGTATCCCATAGGTATCTCAAACTAAAAAATGCCAAAACAGAACTTTTCTTCCTCTATCAAACTTATATGAATTTTGAAATTGCCTGTTTCAGAAAGAAGTGTTATCAGCATCCTTTTGGTTGCCCAGTTTTGGAACCTTGGAGATGTCCTTGACTCCTCGCTCTTCCTCATCTCACATAGACAATTCATAGTCAAATGTTGTCATATTATATTCACAGCATCTGACATTTGTTCCCATCACTTTCTCTTTTTTTTGATTCTATACTTTTATTGCAGTGTTTTATTTTACAAAGATTTACATGTTATTCCTACTTATAAGAGTTTTTTTTGTAACAAAGTAAAACTAACACTACCGTGTTTTCATCTGAAAGTACAAGCAACATTTCAAATCTATGGCACCCTAACACCTTTCTATTATTTTTATATTAACAGAAATCCATTTTCCTCCTTAGCCTATTAAAAAAAGAAAAGAAAAACGTTATTTTAACAAATGTACCCACATAGTCAATGAAAACAAATTTCATCAGTGGAGGTATACAAAAATATTTTTTGTCTCATTCTGTACCCTAAGCCTGTCACTTTTCTTTAATGGATATGATCTTCTGTCAGTGGTCCTTGAGAACTGTGAATGGTGATTGCATTAATCATTATTCTTACAATTTTCAAAGTTGTTTTAAAACATTGTTATTCTATAAATTCTTTTCTTGATTCTGTTCATTTCATTCTTCATCAGTTTGTAAAAGTTCTCTGATCTATAAATTTTTATAATATTGAGGTTACAATAGAAATTGTTCTTCTAGTTTTGCTGATTTCATTCTATCATTTCTAATGTTGTCACATATCTTTTTGAAATTGTGTTCCATCCTTACTTACAGAACAACAATACTTCATCACATTCACGTATGATACCTTATTCAGCTATTCCTCAATTCCTCTTAGTTTCCAGTTTTTTGCCACTGAAAAAAAAGTCTGCCACACACACACACACACACACACATATTTTTTTTTTCCAAAATAAAGGACTTTTGTTCTTTCTTGGATCTCTTTTGTGTAGTGGCCTAACAGTGGTATAGCTTAGTAAAAGAACACCCATGATTTAGTAATTTTTGTGCATAATTAACTTCAAAATGCTTTCCAGAATGTTTGTACCCATTTATAGATCCACTGACAGTGAGTACATCTATGTGACTTTTCCCCTCTTTACTTATATGTTCACATTCATAATTTAGGACCTTATTACAACCTGCCTGAATTATTTCTCTGTCATGATAGATACAAAGAGAGATACTATGTATTCATATTTGCATATATATATTTGCATATGTCTATATATAATCTATATCTGTCTATCTATAGAGAGAGAAAGATGAATAATTCATGTATTCAATGGCAAATTCAACAAATATTAAGTACCTACTAAGTGCATGGTGATATAGTACATTTTTCTAGTAGAGAGATAAAAAAATATATAATCCCTGCCATTATAATATGTTAAAGGCAAAAGAGATATCCAAACAACAAACTTTTAGGAATATTGGAGATTGGATAAAACAAAATATTCCTCCCCTACAGTAAATCAAATGTAATAGCTGCTTAATAAATATTTCAACATAATGGCCAACAAATCTCTGTGCTTGACTAACCAGGTAACCCAAATTATATATTGTTTGTTTTTTCAAAGTTTCTTCAGTTGAGCTAATGTTTTTTGCTTGTTGTGCCTTGAAGGGTTCCGGAAATCTTACGAGATGCTAAGATCTCCCCATTTTTTTTCTCTGTAAACCTTTCCGTCAGTGTTCTGTGCTGTGCCTGCCTGTTTTGTGAGTAAAGGTTTGAAGGTCTTACTTCAGAGGTAATCAATGTGATTCTTTCACCCAGCAGTGGGGTAGCTGTACTCAGAGCATAGTGCCAAGACTTTATTTTCTATGATGCCTTTTAAACAAATGTGCACAGTGAAACACAGTACAAAATAAATCCCCAGATCTGGTAAAATGCTGAGAATCACGGCAAAAGAGGACTTGGTTCAGCACATGAAGAAATACACTGAATATTAATGAAGTGTCAATTTTTTTCCCATAGAAATAATATAATGTGTTCAAGGCTGATGCTGGATTCATCTGCTTTGAAAATAGATTACCCAGTAACTGATATTGTTTGAGAGACAAAACCAGATTTGAATATATTTTACTGAAGAGTTGAACTTAAATGACCTTTCCTAGAAAGTAAAGAGGAACCTAAGTCTTTTTTTGTCTGTATATAAGTGTGTGTGTGTGTATATATATATATATATATATATATATATATATATATATATATATTCAACATCACACTGGAAAGCAAATAAACTGTCATTATTATTGACCTTTTTAATGTTTAGAACCTTAAGATAATAAACCATCTTTGGATCTTTATATGAACTGAAGCAGACTAAATAATGAGATCTTAATTAGGATGCTTGTTTGTGTAACAGTATATGTTGATTTAAATAATAAAAAAGGAATGTGAATGCCCTGAAGAAAAATTAGCTCTAGACGAGAAAAAAGAAGTTACACTAAGGCACAGGCATAGCTAATAGCATTGGGGGCATATCTCTCTTGTCTACTGCAACCAGGGCAGAGGCCCTTGAGAAAAAGATCCTTAACATTGGTTTAGTCCAATAATGGGAAATATTCCATTTTTATAATGTACAGTGGAATATTCATGCCCATATAAGTATACATGCATGCATGTATGCATGTATGCATGTGTGTATTTAAGTATATCCTTCCAAGTATATCTGGGTAAATTCCAATGAATGGTGATTTTATTGTGATCTTAAATGAGAATATGAAGTAATCCTCCAGGTTTTTTTAGTTTTTAATTTCACTGTTTTCAAGTCAAACTTAGGAAAAATTCTTCATGCTCTTGACCACTGGGGAAACTGTAACTATTTTTTTTCTTGGGAAACACATCCCTCTGTGCTTTCCTTTGCCCCCTCTCCATCATCCTCCGCCTCCCCTTCCCTTGAAGTATTTCCTTTGTTTGTCTCCATTACAGCAACGTGCAGTGACACAATGTTTCTGCACAGTGGGGGTTGGCAATCTCCGAAGAGGCTTTCCAGCATTGCTTTTTAGACTGAAATCATTACAATCTTCAATAGCTCCATGGATTTGAAAAACTAGCACATTATTATTCTCAGGACCATCTCGATGTAAAAAGAGGCTATTTGCTTGGTGATTCTCTCCCTCCCTAGTCTTCCCCCACCCCCAACCGACCACCCTCCAACCTTGCCTTTCTGGATACAAGTTTCCTTCACACACCTAAGGGCAGTTTTTCTGGTGCTGGTCCTCGTTCACTATTACTATGCGATGGCATGGGTGTTTTCCTTTCTGTTTTTAGGGCATTTACACTGGCTAAGCAAGGGATCCAGGCATAGCTTAATTTCACTGACAGAGCTGAAAAGCAGTTCTACCCAAGGATAGGCAGGATGCCTTTTCCAAAAGCAGAGGACGACCGGGACCCCTTCAACTCCTTTGGGTAAAGCTCAGGAAGCTATGAACATGTCCTCTCTAGGTGAAAAGGAGGCTACAGCAGTGTCCCTGGACACTCTTTTAGGAAACTGCAGCTATTGCTGGCACTTCTACGTCTACTGCATATCTACCCACAATTTACTAGGGTCTATTTTTGGCAAATAGTCTCCACGTTTGGTGCGCATGTATGAATATGTGAATATACATTGTGCTCATGTAAATATGTACCGGGCATTGAACTTGTGCCTGCATCAAAATCTAGTTACAAAAGTTTCAACATTTGAATGTGATTAATACATAAAAGTATGTAACATTTCCTCCTATGGGGGTTTGTATAGTCTTCCCACAGGATTCATTAATATGGTTCAATAATAATAAGCATAAATAATGAAATTAAATGTCACAAATAAAGTAAAAATTATAATCCGTAGGTCTTATAGATGTGTTGTAGCCTATTTACACTCACTGCCTAACCTCATCCCCCTTAAACACACTATCTGTGGGTATATCCAAACTTTTTAATAAAGGATAGCTTTCTTGGTAGCTTGGGATATAGGAAATACACAAGAAAAATATCACTTCAATCAATGTGTCTTTTAATTTTTGATTACCCTGCAGAGTCCTTTTAAAATGAAGTAAAATCCCATCTATGACAGATTGTCTGATTGCGGTTGTGCCTAGTATTTGAAACTTTTATAGGATGTTTGTTGGTTATTTCCGTGTCAGGGATGCCATACTAGCTCTCTAAGTATCTGGTCTCCAGACTCCAAATACAGTAGCCAGTGGCACATACACAAATACACAAATTATACAACCCCACACACCTATATATATATATATATACACACACACACACACACACACACATATACACACCTATATATGTATATATACACATACACACACACATATACACACCTATATATATACACACACATATATACACACATATATGTATATATATACATATATACACACACTTACATATATGTATTTTTAAAATGTCATTTCAGCTTGAGGGCATAAGACGATTTCTTGAATCTTTGTGATTTTTTTCATTAAGATACTAAATTAATTTTCACAAGTTCTAAATTTGTTTCTCAGAATGTTTTTATTAAAAAGAGAAAGAAGTTGTTCAAATTTAAACTGCTTTTTATTGAAGGACAGTGGTGGATAAACAACTTGCTATAATCTGTCTTTCCAAAACTGGAGAGCTTAGCATTATGCAGCACAGACATTAGGTCATTAATACATACTTGTGGCCTGAGCACACCTTATGCTCTAATGCCTCATTGTCTTGTTCAATGCTGTTCCCTCTGTGTTCTTCTTTCCTCCTTATGTACTCATATACAGGGAATCTGTACCTCAAAATCCACACATTTGTCAACGTCCAGATTTAATGTCATGCCTTCTATAATGCCTTCTTTGATTCCTCACCTGCAACTGGATGTGATTTCCTCTACTGTTAAACTAATATACTGCTTTGTATTTCCCATGTGGCATTTACCCACTCTATTAAAATACAGCTATTTTTGTACATATTTTAATTCTCTTAGTAGATTGTAAGCTCTTAGAGACTGAGACCATATCTTCTTCTCCTCTACATTTTTCATTGTGTTTGTCACAGAAATATTTGTCAAATGAACGAATGACAGAAAAACATGGTACAAAGACATGATACAATATGAAGAGCATTGTTAGACAGCTCTAGTTCAAATCCAGCCATTGCATGCTACTTTATGACTTTAGGCAAAATATTTTTACTTCTCTGGGCCTTAATTTCCTCATCTACTTGCCTAAAGTCCCTTCCAGCTCTGAATCTGTGATCCCATGGAATGTTTGACAGATTATCTCACTCACTTAATTCCTGTTTGTTTGTTTCTCAGTGAGTACAACAGCACTAGGGGTAGCTAAGTAGTATAGTGGATAGAGCACCAGGCTTGGAGTCAGAAAGATCTAAGTTCAAATCCAGCCTCAGACACTTACTATCTGTGTGACCCTGGGCAAGTAACTTAATCCTTATTTACCTCAGTTCCTCATCCATAAAGTGGGAGCATGCTGGAGAAGAAAATGGCAAACTACTGGGATCTTTGCCAAGAAAACCTCATGGACAAAAGTCCATTGGATTATGTAGAGTTCGACATGACTAAAAAACTCAGCAACAACAGCACTAATAATAGGGATCTACCTCTGCACCCTGAAGCATGGTGAGAGAACTAATCTGTTTTTGCAATCATTGTCATACTGATTTATAAGTAAATCCCTATGTAAATATTAGGCATCACAGGTGAAAGTCTGCTGAGGAAAAAGTCAGTAATATAGAAATGCAATCGTAGCTTGCTTTGGCCATGATCTATCAAGAGGAATATAATGGGAAATAAAGTAAGTAGTTCAACTTTAACCTAGCATCTGCAAATGACAGCTGATCCAAATTCACTAGTTGCTAAAAAGGTTATGAATGATGTCATTTGCATCAGGATAGTCAAAGATTCTTACTTGACTTTTCAGCTCTATTTACAGAGACCCAAAATGGTCTTGCCTGTTTGTTTATCTAAAATATGTTCTCTGTGAGTGCCAAAAAGGAATTGCTACTGTAATCCTAGGTATCAATTTGCTTCCTGTAAGATATTGCCTTATGATCCTTTCTAGGTTCTCTTTTATTTTTTTTCTAATCCAAAACCCTAGAGGCATCATTTCAGCCTAAGTCAGTGATTTAGGGGCTCTCATGCTTTTATTTATAAATGTGTATGCCATAAAAAATTACATAGCATGGAATATAATGAAAGCTGGCTACAAATTTTGCTTTGAAAATTGCAAATGTGTCCTAGTAAAAAATAGCTTCTGCCCAGCCATTTTTGCCACTTGGTGCTGAAGTAGTCACCTACTTGCATATGCCTGAACTCATTTTAAATCCAATTCAGGAGTTGGTGCTTTTGTTTTATGGGAAATATGGAATATTGGCACCCTGATGGGATACAACTTTAGCCTTGTATTTTGTCACTCTGGTGATTACCAGAATAAGCTTAGAATAAAGGTCCTGAATCTGGGCTAACACAAATGGGGGCTTGGACTTTGAGCACCATTTTCTTGCCAAGCCCTGTCATTTCTACATTCACAACATCTCTCATCTATATTCTTTTTTTTTAATTTTTTTTTGCTTTTTATTTTTTGGTGAGGCAATTGGGGTTAAGTGACCTGCCCAGGGTCACACAGCTAGTAAGTGTCAAGTGTCTGAGGTCAGATTTGAAATCTATATTCTTTTCTCTCTTCTGATGCTGCCGCTACCTTGTTACAAGCTCTTGTTACCCCAGGCCTGGACTATTGCTATAGTTTGCTGGTTGGTCTCTGGGCTTCCAGGGTGTCCCCACTTCACTTCCTCTTCTAATCAGCTGCCAAAGATCTTCTTAGAGTGCATATCTGACAGTGTATGCCTCATCTCCCTACTCAATAAACATCAATGGCTTTTTATTACCTCTAGGATCAAATAGAAAATCTTTGTCTGGCTTTGAAAGCCATTCACAGCCTGACCCCTTTCTAACTTTCCAGTTTTCTAATACTTTATTTTCTCCTGAGTACTCTAAGATCAAACAGTGATGGCCTTCTTGTTCTTTCTCACAGAGGACATAGCATCTCACTATTCTGTGACTTTTCATTAGCTATAGAGTGAGGGGGAAGAAAAAGAATAAGCATATATATAATTCCCACTATGTCCCAGACACTTTGCTAAGTGCTTTTTACAAATATTAGCTCATTTGATTCTTATAATAACTCTGCAAGGTAGGTGGTAGTATTATCATCCCCATTTTACACTTGGGGAAACTGGGGTAAAGAGAAATTAAATGACTTGGCCTGGGTCACACGTCTAGTAAGTGTCTGGGGCTAGATTTGAACTCAGATCTTCCTGACTCCAGATTATGCTCTATCCACTGTGCTACCTGCCGCCTCTAGAATAACAGCTAACATTTATATTACAAAGTGATTTAAAAATATTATATGATTTGTTCCCTCCTCAGCTCAAATTCCATTTCCTGCCTTACCCAGCCCCCATTGTCTTCTTTCTGAGTTTACTTCTAATTTACCCAGTATATATTTTATATGCATGTAGTTCTTTCCATGTTATCTCCCCCATCTCACTGGAATGTAAGCTCCATAAGAACAGAGACTATTTTTGCCTTTCTTTGTGTCCTTAACACTTAGTACAGGCCTCGGTACACAGTAAGCACTTGAAAAATGTTTATGGCTAACTGAATGAATGGTGAGGATTTGTGCTAACTGCTTGGGAAGGCTAGTTTTTTATGTTAAATTGTGAACTTAATTATTGGCAAACACAAATATTTAGAAATATAAAAAAGAAAAGGGAATAGTACTGTATATGAAGCTAAGCTTCTTTTAAACCTATATGTATATATGTAAAGTATGTATATATGTTACACACATATACATACCTATGATCTCATAAGATAATAGATTTAAACCTAAAAGGGAATTCAGAATCTTAAATGGTGTCATGTCCAACCCCTTCCTTTTATAGATCAGGAAACAAGTAGATAAAGCTTAAAGACCCTCGTCCAAAAAAGATCCTCATTCACAAAAGCTTTTAACTGGCCAAGGCAGAATTTGATCCCAAGTCTTCTTGACTCAAATTCTACTACCATATCCATTACACCAGTCTGTGTTCTACCTCTCCTCTCCTCCCTCCTTGTCCTCTAAGTATCTGGGCATATTGTGGTTGTTTGTTTCTGCCCAAGTTTATATCTTTAGCTGCCAATGGATTTGGACTGCTCCCAGAAAACTGGCTTGCAGTTCACTGACATGGTCCTTACGGCATGAGCCAGAATGCTATGTTTTAGCGAGAACATTCGAATGCCTAAGAAATGATTTCATGGTTTAGCACACATCATGACTTTGAATCACAAGCTTTGTAAACTCTAAACTTGCTATATGACTTTAAACAACCAACTCATTAATCAAGCATCAGGCTCTTATTAAGTGTCAGACGCTATGCTAGATATTGAACATACAGTCACAAATGAGACTGCTTTAAGGAGCTTACATTCTATCGATCAAAGTAACATATGTAACTATGCATGTATTTTTTAAATGTACAAAATAAATAGTGAATAATTTCTCCTCATAGCTGACTTTTATGTAGGAAGAGAGGCCTCATGTATGAGATGGTATCTGAACTGAGCTTTGAAACTAAGGATTCTAAGAGTCAGATGTAAGGAAGGCTGGGAGATAGCCAGAATGAAGGCCTCTGTGAGGAACAATAAAGTTCCACTTTGACTGGATCACAGAACATCTGAAAGATAGTAATAATGTATTTTAAGCTGGAAATTTATACTAAAACTAGGTTGTGAAAGACTTTAAATGTCAAAGAGTTTGCATTTGATCTAAGAGATAGTAGTAGTTTATTGAACATGAGAATGATATGGTCAGATCTGTACCCTGGGACTATCCTTCCGGTATATCACTTAGGAACCTCATTTTTTCCTTATATTCCAGTTTTCTTGTAAAAAAAAAAAAGGCAGGGACAGCTAGGTGGTGCAGTGGATAGAGCACTGGCCCTGGAGTCAGGAGGACCTGAGTTCAAATTGAGCCTCAGATACTTACTACCTGTGTGACTCTGAATAACTTACTAAACTTTGATTGCCTCTGAAAAAACAAAAGTTACATAACTTTTCTTATTTCCAGAAAATGATGCAGTGGGAGCTACACTTTACTTGTTCTCAACTTCACATCACAATATGGGAATATTGTGGAAGGAAAGAAGGAAAGAAAGAAGGAAGGAAGAAAGGAAGGAAGAAAAGAAGAAAGAAAGGAAAGAAGGAGGAAGGGAGGGAGAGAGAGAAAGGAAACAGACACTTAAGTGCCTACCATGTAGTAGTATGAAAAGAACATGGAATGGTAAATTTAGGGAAAATGGAACACTTCAATTATGCCTTGGTTAAAAGCCAGTATAACAGAAACCAGCCATTCCATAAATTGGCAGGGGAGACCTTCAAAAAGCTCACTACATGGCTTTTTTTTTTAAACACGGAATAAAGTTCGTTTAAAAACACATTTTGATTATAAAATTATTTAATAAGTCATCAGTATTTTAATTCAAATTTTAAATTACTTCACTTTTAAAACTTCTGTTTGCTAAATTAAGTAACCATCAAAAAATTAATTTTAGAAGTCATGAATCAAATGTCCCTGAACCATTTCCCATTTAGAAATTAGCAGATGAATGAAACCATCTGCAAATGGACTGTTTTATGCATATAAGTTATAAGATCTACATGATGCAAAACATGGTGAGGGAAAAAAAAAAGTTCATTCAGATCATCAGGTACTTTGTTGATCATTGTGAAACATCCAGATACTTAGGATAACTGATTTTTTTCATGTTTCATTTGCATATAAAATAAATACTGGTGGAAGAAAGGTAGAAGATTTTCTATCTGTCCAGTTTCTTATATAATCCAATTCTGTTTTGCTATCAAAAGTCTCTGAATTTTACTTTTATTTACTATATAATTTCAAAATTTTCTTAGTTGCCTAAAATTTATTGTACAGTTATCACAGATTTATCTCATAAAATGTCTATTTTAAATAATTTAAAATGAGGAAAATTTGTTTTAAAATTACTGTGTTTCACCACTTGTGACACACTTTTTGTTGTCAGAGGTTGGGATACAAGCTAGGAAACAAAGTATTCTACATGGTCCCTTAGGAAGCTGAAATATGTAACAGTGTTCAGAAAAAAAATGTACCAATACTTTCTTAACAGCTTGTACGGTACCCAATATTAACCCGCTGGGCATATTGGAGCTGTAAGGAATCTAGACACAGTAGTAAGCTCTTGCTGGAAAAAAAAATACACCGATCAATAGCTTGCATTACTGTAAAAATCCTTCTGGGCTTAAAATTTTATTTTCTTGTATTAGGATAGGAACCCTGAAGAGTAGGGACGAGGGCTAATCAAAGAAATAGTAGAACACAGTATTTGTGTTCCAATACATGACAATCTCTGTAAAGTACATTATGTTTTCAGTGCAGAGGACTATAACATACACCTTCTTTTTATTCTCCTAAAGACATACATACACATAACAGCAACTCCACATTGTTTCAAGGTGTATTAAATAAAATGATGCTGGAGTCAAATTTCAACAGGAAAAATCTCAAGATAGTAAATTTTTCTTCAATAGCATTTTTTTAAAATTAATGCTTGCTTGAAAATTTAAATATCCCCTGTATTACATTGTCAATTCATTTTTTAAAGGAATTATAACATTGGAATTACTAAAGCAGTAGAGAAAATATTGAATTTGAATTCAAAGCACCTGAGTTTACATTCCAACATAATGGGATTTGGGGGTTTTGTGATTTTAGCTCTCTGTGCCTTGGTTTCCTTCTTAGTAAATGAAATGAGTGAATTTGGCTAGTTGATGACTGCACTGTATCATCCCTCAATTTATGATTTTTACAAACCTTCAATGTGGGGATTGTTTTAATAGATAGGAAGCATTACAGAGTAGCTAGCACGATATCTTTACTGTCAGAAACAACTAAGTTTGAGTTCTACCTTTGACTGACATAGTCTGTTAGCATGGGCAAAATCACTGAAACTCGTAATGCTCAAGGTAATGAATGTATGTTACATGTAAATTAGATAGTTAGGGTCAGGAAATCCTGAATTCAAATCCTTCCAAAGACACTAGCTATTTGATGTTGGGCAAGTCATTTAACTTCTCTAACTTCTCTGCTACTCAGTTTCCTTATTTGTAAAATGGGATAATAATAGCACTTACCCCAGAAGGTTGTTTCCGGGATTAAACATAATAATTTATGTAAAATGCGTTGTTATTTAAAGGGCCATCTAAATTCTAGCTGTTGTTATTATTGTTATTATTAGTATTAGTTATTGTAGCAATATTTATTGATCTGCATCTTGGGAGAAATTTTCACATGGAGAGAGGGAAGGAAATCAGCACTTATGAACTACCTCTTATTAAGTACTTTGCAAATATTAACTATGGGAGTTAGGTACTTTTATTATATCCATAGTTGAAGGTTTCATATCTAGTAACTGTTTAAGGCTGGATTTGAACTTGTCTTCATGACCAGGTCTAGCACTCTGTAGACTGCACCATCTAGCTGATTCAGGAACTGGGAGTTCATTGCATGAATAATAAATGTAGCCAGAATCCCCAGAAATCCCCCATCCCCCAGTAGATGAGATTACATATATACTCACTTAAAATAAATTTTTATTTTTGAAATCAGATAATATAAGAATAACATTTAGAAAAAGCTACAATAATATTGTGTCTTTAAAAACATTTATTATACTAAGAAAATTGAATGATAAGAATTTTATCTCTTTATTGAGAAATTAGAAATATTGTGTGGGGCCTGTAAAGTTCTGAGAGGTATTTTTTGGGCAATCCATCTGGAAATTTCTAATTTATTGGTTAAAAAAAAAGGAGTTAAATACCTATTGGAAGACAAAAACAGATGATACATTCTGGCTAAAAAAAAAGAGTTCTTTTAGGTTGGATGGTGAAATGAAAGCTCCTCTTTTCAGGAGAATATCTGGTCATGACTTTCCTATTCTTTTAATGGTTTTATTATTTTTCCAATAACCATCTGGCAGGGCTTAGAAATGTGTGTTTTAACCCTTCAAACAACATTTCTAAGGAAAGCCAAAGTGAAGTCTTAAATCTAAAAAAAAGTTGCCCTTAGATCTTTTGGAAGTGATGATTAATGTGTTTAAAAGAATATTAAAAAAAAAGATTCACCAAATTCATTCAACAAGCTCTATGTGCTAAGCACTAGAAGAGATGCAAGTTTTAGATAAAACATAGACTATCCTTATATAGCGTATATTCTATTACATGAATAAGAAATATATTGATAGTAAAAATAAATACGTGTTAAATAAATTAATCTAATAAGCATTTTAATGCCTATAATATACAATGGCCTAATACAATATATTTGACCTGATAATTGAGATAACTAAGGGAAAAAAAGAGAGAATCATTTCCTATTATCAAGGACCTTACTGAGTTAAAAAGTTTTATTTTTTCCTTCTTGCTTAAGAAGAGGAATTAGGGATTTCACAAGATGTTGAATTTTTGGTTTATTCACTATTCAGTGCTATAGTATAAACATCTCCTTGGTAATACTTTTCTTTTCCTAATTTGTCTACCATTTCTTTTCTCCTTTAATAGATTCTGTTTAAAGGGTTAGGATAAAATATGGGCAGTGCTTTTCACCCTCATTTATTTATTATAGGTTTCCCCAAATATTAGAATCTTCTTTTGCTTTCTGAGTTTTGGATTGTTTTCCAGGACAGCACCATTAATGTCTATGTTTATCTTGCTTTATCAAAACTTGGAATATGAAGTCATATTTGATAATTCCCCTTTTAGCTTAGCATTGCAAAATCTATTATTCCAAAGCTAGAACTGCACACCCGTATCCAACCTCAGCCAGTGCTGCATCAGCACTTTGAATCATGACAGATCAGAGACGATGGGTCTGAATGCATAATTATTGTGACACAGTAGTTAATGTTAGTTGATAAAGGTTTGCACCCACAATTAAGAGAACAGGCTTTGTAAATTGGGGCTGTTCCTAAAGGAACTGGGGATCAAAACTGAGAGGGGGTTTACAAACTTCCCTTTGCCTCTTGGAATGCCATGGTTTCAGATTGTCTTGGCAGCCTTCAGTATGGACTTCACCTCATGCATAGTGATGTCTTCCTTTCCTCTCTCCCCCTACTCCCTCCCATTCCTGAACAGTTTTGCCTTTTCAACTAGTTACTGTTACCACCATTTAATAAGAAGGCTTTCCTGGGCTTTCTAATCGAAAACTTGCTTTTATCTTTCTTCATGAAAGAATTGAAATGGCTTCTTTCAGGTTGCTGTAGCCTCTGGGGAGATAAGGACCCTGCGGTTAACAGGATGAGAGATTTTTGTTTAGAAATTTTTATTTAGACAATGAAAAATGACCTCTGTAAACTCAAAGCTATCTTATTTTTGGGCTTTAGGCTTCTGGCAGATAAATCAATTGGGCCCTTGGGACAGCAAAGGAAAAACCTTTGCAGTAACTATGTCAGGCCAACGCAATAGATTTGTTGTGTGTATGCAGTTGTGTTGAATGTAGAATGCACTTAAAAATAAATATCATTTTATTTTCTATTAAATATTCAAGATCTGGATCCTACTCTTTTCAGCTGTTGCAAGTAAATATTTCTTTTTGTGATGTGAACTGGAGAAGGCAGCAGATTTTTAATATGAAAGATGGGGATATTATTGATGTTTTGATTTTGACTTTTTAATTATTTACCTGGGATTTTTCTAATGTGGGATGCTCTTTTTTTCTAGCTGAAAATATGTGCAATGATAGCTAGTTATCTTTCTTCCCATGAAATGTGAAAGAAAAAAAAATCGGTTGAATAAACCATCACATGGGGGAGGAGGGGTAAAGGGTTTTCATTCTTACCTAAATAATACAGTAGTTGGTTTCCAGTATGCGTTTACAGATTACCACCAAGCTTTCACACCAGTGCATCGCCACAAGGCGCTTTCCAAGTCCTCACAGCATGAATTTGCACTGCATGCTGGCTCTCTAAAGCAGGAATGTTGAACTGTGCTGTAAGTTTCCTACCTGTGTCATGTAGAGTGGAGATACAGGGTGAAAAGTTATGCAGAAATAAACTGGAAAGTTGACAAGGAAGCAAATCAGCAGACAGATGCTTCACTAACATGTATCTATGTGCAACCGTTAGTGATGTAGTGTTGATCAACATGGTAAAGAGGCATTGGTAAAGAATCTAACTTGTTTTTTTCTCCTATTGAATGGAAAACCTACCCCACACATTTTGAAATAACATTAAGGTTGTGATGCAAACCGACAAAGAGTCAGAAACTTGAAATGAAAGTGCATCAGGAGGCGGAGGGATGGAATGACTTAGCAAACGTTAAACTGTCAGTTGAGCCAGGGAGAAAGAGGGATAGAAGAAGAGGAAGGAAGCATGGTGCAGAGGAGAGAGGACATTGCACTGTGTAAAAGAGATTGTAATGCTGGGTCTGGATTCAAATGTTGCCTCTATTACAAGAGCTGAAGCTGAGAAATTAGGTAGAGAGAGCAGTACCTGGAGGTTATCCTGCCTTTGACATTAACTAGCTGTGCAAGTCACTTAACAACTAATGGCTTCAGTTTCTTCATCTGTAAAATGAGGGCAATAATAGCACCTACCTCATAGGATTGCTGGATGGAGTGATTAAATGAGATAATATTCATAAAGCACTTTGCAAACCTCAAAACTGTGAGGATGTTAACAATTGCTATTAATAACTTTTTTTTGCCCTTGGTTAGTCATTTCACCTACCTTTACCTTCATTTCCTCATCCTTAAAATAAGGAGGTTTTGAGGGGCAGCTAGGTGGCACAGTTGATAGAGTTCAGCCTGGGAGTCAGGAGGACCTGAGTTCAAATCCTGCCTCAGACACTTGACACTTACTAGCTGTGTGACCCTGGGCAAGTCACTTTAGCCTGATTGCCTCACCAAAAAGCAAAAAACAAACAAACAAACAAAGAAAAAACAAAATAGAGGTTTGGACAGACTGTTTCTACAGTTCTCTTTTCTGGATGCTGTAAAAAGAAAAACTCAGAGCAATAGTGCTACCATTCTAACTTTATTGACTCTAAACCAATCCATTCCTTTATGGGCAAAAACACAAAATATTTTTCTTGCCTTGTCTGTCCAACCTCTTTAATTCTTTCAGCTTGTTTTCCTCTCTTAACTTCCCCTTTTTCCTCCTAAGCCTAAAGCAGTAGTTAGTTTTGGGACAGGGCCACAATTGATAGTGAAAAATAACAATCAGTTATTAGCTGAGTCTCCCTGAGCAAGTCACTTAATCTCTCTGTCTCAGCTTCCTCACCTGTAAAATGGGGTGATAATAGCACCTATCTCACAAGGTTGTCAGGGTCAAATGAATTAACACATGTTAAGCACTTTGCAAACCCTCAATTGCTATATAAATGCTAACAAATATTATCATTGTTATTAGTATTACCACCTCATATCCCTTATTTCTCTGGTTTTAAGGAGTTTATAAATTTCTGTGCATTTGTGAGTGTGAGCTTGTGGGGAGGGTTTGAATATGCACAAATGAGGGACAAATCTTTTATAAATAAAAAGTTTGTCCTGTGTTTTTATCAGTGTGGGTTCTCCATTTATTGTAGGAGATCAAAACTCATCTGTCCCCAGTTGAGAGTTTCATGGGTTGCTGTGGCCAAAGAAATTCAGCACTTGAGATTGACCTTTATTATAGTTAAAAAAAAAACCAGTAAACCCCCATCATATGTTTGTCAATGTACTAGATATTATTTGCTAATTTAGTTTAAAAAAGAAATTTTATATAATCATAAGCAATAGCCAATATTTATGAGAGACCTATACAATTCATAGTTCTTTTACTAGGGCCAGACTTAGGAGAAAGGGGAGAATGTAGCAGAATAACACTTTATTTATCCAAAGATTAGATTTCTATCAACCTTAATTGTCCATATACCTGGAGATCTAGAGGTAAATATGAATAGCTTCTGGTCAGCTGAAAAAAATTGTCAGAATGCCCAAGCACATTAATATGGAGAAGAGGCCCTTGAATGTTTCCTCAGAATTTATGGTTTAAAAAAAATCCCTAAGCTAAATCAAGTCAACAAGCATTTGTTAAGTGCCTACTATGTGCCAAACACTGGACATACAAAGAAAGGCAAAAATAGTCCTTGCCCTCAAGGACCTCACAATCTAATGAGGGGAGAAAACATGTAAACAACTATATACACAGAAGATATGTATAGATAAATTGGTGATAATCCACCAAGGGAAGGGACCAGCACTAAACAGACTCAAAACAGGCATCTTTTATTATTTGGGATTTTAACTGGAGCTTAAAGAAGTTAGGGAGGCCTGGAGATGGATATGAAGAAGTGAATTCCAAGCACAGGGCTAGCCTTTGAAAATATGAGTCAGGAGTAGGTTATCAGCTTTTGCTCTCTATGACATATTTGAAGAAACCAACTATAAGGTGAAGGATTATACCACTGGAAATATTCTAAACTTCTTGAGAAAAAGGAACAATCCTTATGTAATTTTTAATCCTCATATCTACTGAACACCATGAAAAGATTCATTGCACAGTGTAAATACTCAATAATAGTTATTAACATAATGAAAGCAAGAAGCTCTACCAATCCTAATAGCAAGGCATCACTTTTTTTTTAACATATATAATGTTAGTTGGATTTTTGAGTCTGGACCTGGGATTTCATTGATATAAGGAATTCCCAATGGGAAAACTCCCTTTATCAATGCATATCTGCAAATCTTCTGTAATATGTAGTTTTAGAAATAACAAAAATAGTCATATCTTACCATTGTTGGACATGTACCTCAAAAAGTTTTTTTTTTTTGAAAAGGCTCTCCCTTCAAAAATCTTAATGACATCATTATATAAAATTGCAAAAAGAAACCCAAGCAAAAAGGCAAACAAACCAAATTAAAAAAACAAAACAAAAGAAAAGAAACACAAACAAAAAACCTGGAAGCAACCAGCTAAATGTCCAAGAACAGGGAAATGGTTAAGTAAATTGTGGTACATTCATATAATAGAATACAATAATGCAATTAAATCTGATAAGTCTAAAGAATACAGAGAAGTCTGGAAGCAACGTTATGAAATAATACAAAGCAAATGAACTAGAAGAATGGAATGCAAATTAATGACAAATACATGAGGAGTACTAAGTCAGAATGGGTGGCCAAAGAACTCCAGTGAGCACTTAGAGGAAGCAACTAAAAAATTGTTACTATGTTTCATGTTGAAATTAATTTATTTCAAAGCAAATAATTGCTAAATAAATTTAGTTGTTTGTATGATGTTTGATATTAAGTTTCTAATAAAAGATGTTGCTTTTAGAGTAGGAAATTATGTAACATCCTTCAGGAGGACTTCCGTAAAAATGATAAAAAGAAAATTTTTTGAAAAAACTTTTGTCATTGAAAAAAGAAATCTTTGCACAGCTCAAAGATCAGACTTATATGACACATCATTCTCCAATGATATTGAAGGATTGAGAAATGATAGTACATTTGAGTCAGATTAGAAATCAAGTTTCCCATGACACCTCATTTTTCAGTTGATTTAGAATTTATTAAGTGGTTACATCTGGAACTGTATAAAATTTGCAGATTATGTTATGGCTGCTGTGGTGGAAGAGCATATTAGAGAATAGGTTTTAATTTGAATTCTGCAATTTACAAACTATGTGAATGAGTCATTACTGTGTATCCTTGGGAAAGTCATATAATGTCTCAGAATCAGTTTGCTCATTTTTCAAATGGGTGTCATACAGAGTACTAATACTTCCAATTTCACCGTTTTCTTTTCTTTTTTTTTAAGTCCTGGCCTATGATTTTGTGTAAGTAGATACTGATGAAGGAACTCCTTTCAAGAGAGCAGATTAGTAACTCCTTAGCAACTTAACCACAAATCATTATTTGTGGGCTAGTTTATCATTTTTATAATCTTTTCTTGAATTGTGTGCATTCTAGCAAGATGAAAAAGAATATATAAATTCCAGTCATTCTTAATTTAATTAACTTTTCATTAAAAGGTGAAGAGGGTTGCATATAGGAAAATTGTTATACCTTCTCCCTAGAAGCTGAGATGAAATGAATTTCAGATAGAGTTTTGAGGAGTTAAGCAAGAAAGAGATCAAAGACTTCAAAAGGATGACACCTTGGTTGAACTATTTTTAAAATGTGTATCAATTTTTCTATATATATATATATCTTGT
This sequence comes from Vombatus ursinus, assembly GCF_900497805.2. Taxonomy (NCBI): domain Eukaryota; kingdom Metazoa; phylum Chordata; class Mammalia; order Diprotodontia; family Vombatidae; genus Vombatus; species Vombatus ursinus. The sequence goes on from NW_020940360.1 coordinate 23,099,295, forward strand.
ATATATTATATATCAATACATGTATATCTATATCTATATATCTACATATATTGTCATATATAACATATAGATATATCATGATATATGTGTTTGTATATGCAGACACATATACATGTATGTGTCTTTATATATACATATATGTGTATATTTATATATACACATGTATATGTGTATATATATACATGTATATGTGTATATTTATATATACACATGTGTATATATGCATGTATGTATACGTGTATGTATATATGTATATGTGTGTATATATGTGTGTGTGTGTATGTGTATATATATATATATAATGTATGTATGAGAGAGACACAGAAAGAGAGAGAGAGATCACCGTCCTAAGGAAAATAAAAATAAAATTTGCAGCAATGAGATTGGAAATAAACCATCAAATCTGAGTATTTCAATACCCAGTTGCTTCCAAAGGTAAGTCATTTCAATGGTGTGCTGATCTCTCCAATGAGGCAGATTGCAGCTCCACCATAACTTATACGACTTTGTGAGATAGTGTGGTAAAATAAATTAATCACATGGGATCTGACATTCTGGAGTCGATGGAACGTAGTGGAAGAAGCATTGGATTTGAAGTCAGAGGACCTGGATTTAATTCCAATTCTGCCAGTTATTAGTTGTTTTTCTTTGGGAGTCCCTTACCTTATAGGATCATAGACAGAGCTGGAAGAGATTTAGAGGAAATGTAGTCTGTCTTACTTGGAATTAAGGCACTCTAACTTCAGATCCTATAAAACACTTACCACTCTGTAGTTCTATAGACCCATTGATCCAGAGCTGGAAAGAACCTCAGAGACTGCTTAGCACAACTTCCACATTGTACAGGTGAGAAAACTGAGGTTCAGAATAATCAAATCACTTGTCCATGGTCACACTGCTAGTAAATGGCAGGTATTATTCACAATTTTGGACTCAGCAAATTAAATGAGTAATGGAGAAATTGGGGAGAAACAAAAGTAACAAAGGAAATGGTAAATAGAAAGCAAGAGGAAAATGTAAAGCTATTGAATTGTTAAGTCTAGAGAAAAGAAGCCTGAGAAAGGGAAAGAGTGAGACAACTAAAGTGTTTCAGCATAAACAGAAACATTATAGGAAGTCAGGCAGATTCTTTCAT